>NC_056725.1:1305826051-1306151051 GCF_019279795.1 Protopterus annectens
GAGGAAGGCTGCTGAAGTGGCTGCTGCTCTAGTTGAAAAGTGGCCTAATGCCCTTAGGCACTGGCTTGCCATGTTGTGAATAGCAGAAACGAATGCAGTGGCCTATCCACTTTGAAATAATCTGCTTTGAGATAGCCTTTCCTTGTGATCCTGCAGCATATGCCACTAGTAGTTGCTGTGTCTTTCTGAAAGCTTTGGTTCTGTTCAAGTAGAAGCATAGCTCTGTGTGCATGTCCAAAGAATGCAGAATTCTCTCCCCCTTATTCTGTGGGTTTGGATAAAAAGTAGGCAGATGAATAGTTTGGTTAAGGGCCACACTGGACACTACCTTAGGCATAAATGTCGGGTTTGTCCTCAGAGAAACCCTGTCTGGTAAAAAGGTTCCACAGCCATGAGTGCCTGTAGCCTGAGACTGTCTTGCAGAATTGCTAGGAGCAGAGCTGTTTTCCAAGAAAAAAACTTTATATCAGCAGTAGTGGCTGGCACAAAAGGAGGCAGGGTGAGTTTTTCCAAGACATAATTGAGGTCCCATGCAGGTATTGGTGATCTCCTTGGAGGCCTTAAGTTTTTGGCTCCTCTGAGGTACTGCATTAATAAAAGATGAGAAAAGATTGGTGGCTATGTATTGTAATGAGCCGAAATGGCAGAGGCATGAATTTTAATTGATGAAAAGGATAGGCCTTTGTCTAGCATCTCAGTTAAGTATTGCAAAATCTGAGGAATATTTGGTACAGCTGTGTCAATTCCTTGTGCCTGCTTCCAAGCACAGAATCTCTTCCATTTTCCAGTGTAAGATTTTCTGGTACTAGGCCTTCTGGCCTCCAAAATGACATCCATCTCAGCTTTAGTGAAGGGCGCGTTTTGTATGGTCTTGAGTTGGCTGTGCAGGATCTGATTGTTTTGTTGGGACAGTAGAGGTATTTGAGGCAAGGCCAAGCTGGGCATTGAGACAAGTTCCTTAGGATTGGATACCAGTACTGGCGGCCAGTCTGGGGCAATCAGTATCATTTTGGCTTCTCTTGTCTGACCTTTAGGAGTACCTTGGGGAGGAGAGGCAGTGGAGGAAAGGCATATACTGCTAAGTTTTCCAGCTGAAAGATAGGGTCCACTTTCCATGCTTGTCTTTATAAGTCCTTGTGCAGAATCTTTTTAGTTGGTAGTTGTGAGGGAAAAAGATCTATATCCAGGCATCCCCATTTCCTTATCATCATGCTGAAGACTTGTGGATCCAATTTCCACTCGTGGGGATCCTTGTGGTTTCTGCTTAGTTCGTCTGCCAGAGTATTTATCTTTCCTGGCAGGAATTGTGCCTGCAGATGTACCTGGTAAGTCAATGCTGTGTCCCACAAAGTCATGCCTAGTCTGCAAAGGGGGCAAGAATGAGTGCCTCCCTGCTTGTTTATATACCACATGACCGTGGTGGTGTCTGTCTTTATCAGTAGATGTCCTGGATGAAGTAGGTGCTTAAAGGCTGTCAGGGCATTCTTTACAGCTAGCATCTCTTTTTGATTGATATGTAGATGCATTTGGTTTGTGGACCATGTGCCTTGAATACATCTTCCTGCCATGTGGGCCCCCCAGGCATAATCTGATGCATCCGTTGTTAATGTCTGCCTGGCTGGGAGTAAAGTGAATGGCTGTCCCTTGTTCTGGTGACAAGCCTTCGCCCACCATCGAAACTCCTGTTGCAGGCAGGGAATGAGGGTAATTATTGTTTCCAGGCTGTGGCAATGTTGAGTCCAAACACTTTTTAGGTACCATTGAAGTTTCCTCATATGCAGTCTCGCATATGGAATTAGTAGAATGCAGGATGCCATGAAGCCCAAAGCCTGCAGAATTTTTTTTGCAGATAACTGGGCCTTTGTTGCCAACAGTTTGAAATAGGTAGTCAGTTGCCTTTGTTTGTCTGGCGTGAGATAAGCCATCTGGGCAGTTGTATTTAAGCTTGCACCCAGGAATATTATCTCTTGAGAGGGTACTAGTTTTGATTTCTTTTTGTTGACTGTGTACGCTAGGCCTGTAAAAAATCTCTTTACAAACGCCAGATGCTGTAGTAGAATGTCCTTGTTCTCTGCTTGAATGAGGCAGGATATATTTGTATTCCCCTTTGTCTGCAGAATGCAATTACTGGTGCCAGGCACTTTATGAAGACCCTGGGTGCAGCAGATAAGCCAAAGGGTAGTGCAGAGAATTGGTAGTGCATTGACCAGCTTTGAATCTGAGGTATCTTCTGCATGTTTGTCTGATTGGGACATGCAGGTATGCCTCTTTTAGGTCTAAAGTCACAAGCCAAGCCTTCTTGCCCAGCATGGGCAGAAGCTGCTGTAGAATCAACATTTTGAATTTTGGTACATCCAGATTTGTGTTTAGAATAGATAGGTCCAGTACTGGTCTCCAGGTCTTGTTCTTTCTTGGTACCAAGAACAGTCTTGAATAAAATCCTTGTCCCTGCTCTTGCTCTGGTACTTGTTGAATGGCCCTCATGTCCATGAGGGATGAGGCTTGTTTTTGTGCCTCTGCCCATTGATGTTTTGGCAGGTCTAGCCAACCGTTTGTCCTTGGCAGGGTATGGAAGTGAAACTTGTAGCCTTGTGACACTATGTCTAGAACCCATTTGTCCTGGGTTATGTGCCATTTTTGAGAACAAAGTGCTAGTTTTCCCCCTAAAGGTGCTGCCAGAAGATAAGTGCCTGGTGCAGGCAGGGGGAAGTCATTGGGACTGTTTCCTGTATGGCTGTGATTTGTCTTCTCTACTTTTGGAGGTAGAAGCACCCCACTGTTTAGACCTGTATGAACCTTGGGGCTGGGATCTGCCTCTTGGGCATCTGTATCTGCCCCTTTGTGGTCTGTCTGACACTGGAAAGGACCAATTCTTTGTAGGCCAGTGTCTGCTAAATCTTGGAGGCTGTACCTGTAAGAAATCCTTAACCGTTTGCATAGATTTAGCTTTGTCCTCCATTTTCTTTAACACCTCTTCTGCTTTAACACCAAACAAGGTATCATGCTGTAATGGAGCATCTAATAATTTTGCTTTGACATGATCAGGCAGATTTTATTCCTTTAACCAAGCATGCCTCCTGATGACAGAACCCGTAACAGCGGCCCTGCAGGAGGCCTCCAAAGAATCAAAACCACATTGCAAAGTATGCTTTCCAACTTGTTCAGCTGCATGCAATAAATCCTGCATTTCTTTGTTTTCTGCACATTTAGAATTTATCAACATTTTCTGTTTAAGCAGTGACATAATATATTGCTGATATTTGAGCATATGGAACTGACAATTTAAAGCCCTTACAGTCAAGGTAGCAGAAGTGTAAATCTTTTTTCCCCATCTGTCCAATGCCCTAGAATCCCTGTCAGAGGGGGTAGGGTTTTTTTGCAGCGGAAGCCTCGACCCCTTTGGGACCCTGAGAGATGGTTTCTGGGTCAGCAGCAGAGTTTTTGAAAAGGAATTTGAGAGTCAGGAACCTGGTAATACCTGTCCGGCTTAACAGGAGCTGGAGGTAAGGAGTCAGGGGATCAGACTGGACTCTGAAAATACATCTAAAATATCTAACAGGCGGAATAGCTAGGGGCCTGTGCTGTGGAAGTAAAAGTCTGAGCCTTTTCTTAGATTCTGAAAAATCTTTGCTCTCCCAGTGGAAATGCTCCTCATGGTATGCAAGGTTTCCCCAAAAGAATAATCCTCAGGAGGAGAGGGTGAAGGGATTGATTCTTCAGCATCAGAATACTCATAGGGAGGAAGAGAGTATTCCTGATCAGAAGAGGAATCAGATGAAATGGAAACCTGATCTGAAGATTCATATTCTAGCTCTTGCCTAGGCCTCTTCAGGAGGGGGATGGGGAACCCCTGATCAAAGTAATTAAGTCTTCGGCCATTTTGAGCATCTGTTTTTTAGGCATGGAGGCCTGTCCATGAGGCTGCTGTACTTATATCTAAGAAATTAAAGGTGCATTAGTCTTTGCCTTTGAAGCTGAAGTCACTTTAATGTACAATTGGTAGGTCTGAAAACACCCTCAGAAGCCGATGCCTGCTCAGTGGCTCGGACCCATCTGAGGGAATAGTCTCCGAGGCAATACCTTGAGCCGGCGACTCCACATGGGAGTCTGTAGTGGCCTGTGGGTCTAAAGTAGCGGCGTCAGGGGCTGCAAAATGCCTCACTGAGAACCGGCGACTGGCTTAGAGAAGCCTGTCGGTTTTGGACCTCGGATGCCTGTCCTTTTCTTTTTCTTGTTTCTTGTGAATTCCGGTAGTCGGATGGCTATCCGGCTATCGTAATTAAATCTTCTGCAAAACAGTGAAATGCAAAATCGTACGCTTAATAGTGTGCTGGTTAAATCTAGCACAAAACCGACAACTAGCAGCTGTGGTCAGGGCCTAGGCAAAAAGAAAAGGATGCCATGAAGCCCAAAGCCTGCAGGATTTTTCTTGCAGATAACTGGGCCTTTGCTGCCAACAGTTTGAAATATGTAGTCAGTTGCCTTTGTTTGTCTGGCGTGAGATAAGCCATCTGGGCAGTTGTATTTAAGCTTGCACCCAGGAATATTATCTCTTGAGAGGGTACTAGTTTTGATATCTTTTCGTTGATTGTGTACCCTAGGCCTGTAAGAAATCTCTTTACAAACGCCAGATGCTGTAGTAGAATGTCCTTGTTCTCTGCTTGAATGAGGCAGGATATATTTGTATTTCTCTTTGTCTGCAGAATGCAATTACTGGTGCCAGGCACTTTGTGAAGACCCTGGGCGCAGTAGATAAACCAAAGGGCAGTGCAGAGAATTGGTAGTGCATTGAACCAGCTTTGAATCAGAGGTATCTTCTGCATGTTTGTCTGATTGGGACATGCAGGTATGCCTCTTTTAGGTCTAAAGTTACAAGCCAAGCCTTCTTGCCCAGCATGGGCAGAAGCTGCTGTAGAGTCAACATTTTGAATTTTGGTATATCCAGATATGTGTTTAGAATAGACAGGTCCAGTATTGGTCTCTAGGTCTTGTCCTTTCTTGGTACCAAGAACAGTCTTGAATAAAATCATTGTCCCTGCTCTTGCTCTGGTACTTGTTGAATGGCTCTCATGTCCATGAGGGATGAGACTTGTTTTTGTGCCTCTGCCCATTGATGTTTTGGCAGGTCTGGCCAACCGTTTGTCCTTGGCAGGGTATGGAAGTGAAACTTGTAGCCTTGTGACATTATGTCTAGAACCCATTTGTCCTGGGTTATGTGCCAATTTTGAGAAAAAAGTGCTAGTTTCCCCCCTAAAGGTGCTGCCAGAAGATAAGTGCTTGGTGCAGGCAGGGGGAAGTCATTGGGACTGTTTCCTGTATGGCTGTGATTTGTCTTCTCTACTTTTGGAGGTAGAAGCTCCCCACTGTTTAGATCTGTATGAACCTTGGGGCTGGGATCTGCTTCTTGGGCATCTGTATCTGACCCTTTGTGGTCTGTCTGACACTGGAAAGGACCAATTCTTTGTAGGCCAGTGTCTGCTAAATCTTGGAGGCTGTACCTGTAAGAAATCCTTAACCGTTTGCATAGATTTAGCTTTGTCCTCCATTTTCTTTAAAACCTCCTCTGCTTTAACACCAAACAAGGTATCATGCTGTAATGGAGCATCTAATAATTTTGCTTTGACATGGTCAGGCAGATTTTATTCCTTTAACCAAGCATGCCTCCTGATGACAGAACCCGTAACAGCGGCCCTGCAGGAGGCCTCCAAAGAATCAAAACCACATTGCAAAGTATGCTTTCCAACTTGCTCAGCTACATGCAATAAATCCTGCATTTCTTTGTTTTCTGCACATTTAGAATTTATCAACATTTTCTGTTTAAGCAGTGACATAATATATTGCTGATATTTGAGCATATGGAACTGACAATTTAAAGCCCTTACAGTCAAGGTAGCAGAGGTGTAAATCTTCTTCCCCCATCTGTCCAATGCCCTAGAATCCCTGTCAGAGGGGGTAGGGTTTTTTCCAGTGGATGCCTTGACCCCTTTGGGACCCTGAGAGATAGTTTCTGGGTCAGCAGCGGGGTTTTTGAAAAGGAATTTGTATGAGTCGGGGACCCTGTAGTACCTGTCTGGCTTAACAGGAGCTGGAGGTAAGGAAGTCAGGGGTCAGACTGGACTCTGAAAATACATCTACAATGTCTAACACAGGTGGAATAGCTAAGGGGCCTGTGTTGTGGGAGTAGAAGGAAGTCTCTGAGCCTTTTCTTTGATTCTGAATAATCTTGGCTCTCCCAGTGGAAATGTTCCCTCATGGTATGCAAGGTTTCCCCAAAAGAGTAATCCTCAGGAGGAGAGGCTGAAGGGATAGATTCTTCAGTATCAGAATCCTAATAGGGAGGAAGAGAGTACTCCTGATCAGAAGAGGAATCAGATGAAATGGAAACCTGATCTGAAGATTTATATTCTGTCTCTTGCCTAGGCCTCTTATCAGGAGGGGGATGGGGACCCCTGACCAAAGTAATTAAGTCTTCGGCCATTTTGAGCATTTGTTTTTTGGGCATGGAGGCCTGACCATGAGGCTGTTGTACTTGTTTCTTGGTCTTTAAAGGTGCTTTAGTCTTTGCCTTTGTAGCTGGAGTCACTTTAATGTACAATTGCGTAGGTCTGAAAACACCCTCAGAAGCCGATGCCTGCTCAGTGGCTCCGGACCCATCTGAGGGAATAGTCTCCGAAGGCATACCTTGGCCTAGGCGACTCCACATGGGAGTCTGTAGTGGCCTGTGGGTACAAAGTAGCGGGCGTCAGGGGCTGCAAAATCGCCTCACTGAGAACCGGCGACTGGCTTAGAGGAAGCCTCGTCGTCGGTTTTAGACCTCAGATGCCTGTCCTTTTCTTTTTCTTTGCGTTTCTTGTGAATTCCAGTAGTCGGATGGCTATCCGACGGTATCGTGTAATTAAATCTTCTGCAAAAACAGTGAAATGCAAAATCGTACCGACGCTTAATAGTGTGCTGGTTAAATCTAGCACAAAACCGACAACTAGCAACGTCGTGGTCAGGGCCTAGGCATGGAATACAGTAAGAATGAAAGTCCTTATGAGGTATTTGCTTCCCACAAGAAATACAATTATTAACTTTTTCTGACATCGGTCTGGAGCAAGAAAAAAGTTTTCCCCAACGGGGTACTTAGCTTTTAATGAAGACTTTGGATCTGAAATTCGAACACGAAAATCTCAGGAGTTGGCCGACTGGCACTTGGAACTGCTTCTGCTTCAGGCACCGTGCGGCAAGAAAGACTGAAGAAAATGGCGTCGGCTGCATCTTTTATACCCCTGGCGCACTGACGTCAGGGAAGAGGCAACAGCAACCGACGCCAGACCTAGACTTTGGAATTCAGGTCGACTGAAGGTAGCCCTGCCAGCAGGATAACCCAAGTGTAATGACTGCAACAGGGAAACACGAAGAACATCTGACAAGTAGTTCATCTGAGGCTTTTGATATGACCCCCTCAGGAGGCTCCCATGCCACTGATTGCTTCTATGTCCTCACAAGCCACCCTGTCACAGTTGGGTCTGGAGCCATTTTGCAGGCAGCAGTCAATGACACGAGTGATGGTGTTTGAGGCTGAAAACAGCATCCCTCTGATTTTTGTCAACAGGAAGTTAAAGGGAGAGTCCTTTAAGCCTGATTACATACCAAAGATGAAACAAAACCACTGGCACTGAAATGGCTATCAGTCTGTTTGCCCGAGGCAAAGCGGTCTGCCGTAATTACAATACACCCAGGTGACTTCCAGACCTTTTCATATGGGCACAAGGTATTACAGATTCCATGAAATCAAGACAGTCAGCACCTGAAGAAGATCCTGCCTCGAGAAACTCCCCTGTTATGATGAAAAGGGTGCTTTCCCCCCAGGACGAGACTAAATTTTTCTGGTTGTGAGACAGAGGCGCTGGCACATGCAGTTCAGTTCTCTCCAGCATCTTTTCTTGACACTGACTGTGAAGACACACTGCCCCCAGCCTTGCCACTTGAGGATTTGTTAATTGGCGTTAACCTTCACGTGGTGAAGGAATCCTTCATTTAGAGGATAAGTAGTTCTCCCAGGCACAGATCAAGTACAAACAACTTTTGGGGTCCACCTGAACCCAGACCTTTGGCTGTTCCTTCAGTCCTCAAAGTCTTGGATTGTTTTTAATGAAACATCCAAATTCCCAACCCCATACCCTTAAAAAGCCAACCTACTACCCCCCCCCCCCCCAATAAGGTCCACTAGTGTCACAAACCTCTCTATGAGAACTAAGTGGAAGTTTCTGTAGTGGTGTCTATGGATTACTGTCATGGATCTGTTGGGACTGTATCCAAGAACCCTATTTCAAATGGAAAAGTAGGATCCTTGAGTGGTTTGTTAAGAAAATGTGCAACTCAACTACCCTGGCTACTGGGGCTCTTCACTGCCAGTTTAATATGCTCAAAGGAGTATATCCATGAGCAACTGAGGCAGAAAGCAGAGGGAAAACAGTAGAAGAGACCTGAGGAGATGCAGTACCTGTTCAACCTTCTCTTTCAGGTTGCCAGGCACTCTGTAAAACGTTTTATGCTGAAGATGAATCATGCATGGCAGCCAAGTTATGGAATCTTTAGTAAGAGACATGTCTGTCTGAGGAGGCAGCTCCTTCCAGAGAATGTCAAGTCAGAGGTTCTTGAGAACTCCTTGTCCTGTGGTGTATCAAAGAGCTATATCGTAACATTTTCTGGAAGGGGCTTGCCCCTCAGCCCCATGTCTCTCACTACAGACCAGAAAAAACTTGCCTACCACAATGCACTGAGATCATCCGTAATAATGTCACACATTCAGTCCCAAAGATATAACATATATATTAGCAGACAAATTTAATGGTAACTTTACCTCACCTACCCACGCTGTGGCATCCACTATCCTCCAAAATTTAGTTTCCTCAGTAATCACTGTGTAAGAAAGCTTAGAATCCCTGTGAAAGGCTAAATAATAATCTGATGTTGTTTTCATTCACCCTCATAATAGGGTCTCTGATCCGGCTGGGCCACTTTCCACAAACTTGGATCAGACTCTCAAGCTCCTCCCGCATACCCAAAATATCCTACATACACCCAACTTCCTCAGATCTTGTTTGCCGCTACAGTGAGTCACACACGGATTCCTCTCTCAAACTTTCCTAGTGGGGCACTTACCTTACTGTCTGCATCAGGAGGATCCACGGAACATGACAATGCTACAGTAGCAAATGAGCAGTTCATCAAACTGTGGCTAGAAAGAACTGCAGCCGACTACCCTTTATATCACTGATGTCCTAACATTACACAGGGAAGAAAAAAAAATAAAAAGTCCACCAGGCCAGAGGGATAAAGGAAGAAGTCTGGCATCCAGGCCAATCTCCATGGTTTCTGCAGCCAGGAATCCAGACAGTCAGTACAGCAACAGTGAACAAGGAAGACCTCTTTGCTGTTACATTAGTAATACCTTCTGCAGTAGTAGATGAACGGTAGATATGCAGGACAGCAGTAGAAGCACATGGCTGCCTGGCTCAGTTAGGTGCAACTAATTTGTTTTGTCTACTCTGATTTTTAGCAAAGCATTCTAAATACAAGGTTTTGCCAATGTGAAATGCCGAAGCACAGTAGAGCTCAACAAGAGCATTAGTGGTTAAAGATGAGCTGTCACAGCTTCTCAGTATAATAAATTCAGAGGAAGAAACTGATAAGACTGCATTGCTCACTTAAAATGATTTTGATAAAACTGAGCAAAAGAACAAAAAGAAAGAAACCAAGAAGGAAAGGAATCAGACACTCAGGAGAATGTAGGGTACTACAGCTACAATTTAGTCAGCATTCAGTAAAGACAGAGTTAGAAGTTTGAACAACTCCTCTTGCAAATAAGAGTGCAAAGTACATATCTGCATCAGTTTTAACACCTCAGTTTTAATACCAATGTTCTCTGGTAAAACTCCCAATGCCCATTACAAATGTCACCAAGTTGATTTTACTATATATCAACAATACAGGAATCAGGCTTGCATACACAACAACATTCAGAGCACAAACTCACGTCACAGTAGAGGAGAGAAGTTACAAAGATTAAGTACAGATTTAGAATAAACTGACTGGCAAACCAGTCTACAGACCTAAACTTTGTTTTGACTAACCTTGTAACATGCGTCCACATTATGGCCAGACTGATGGAGATCACCTGAGATGAAAGGAATTCAGAACACTTGACTGACGGCAGTGTTCCAATAACAATAAGAGTTTGCAAGGAAACATATAATAGATGTGATAGCGCTATGGAGTTTCTACAAAAAGTGAATACTTCTAGTCACATATAGTACTGAAAAAAGGAGGAACATCATGTTAACAGCGAACTCAATTCAGGTTTGCATACAAGAACCAGGTTTTTGCGAACAGACTACTTTGCTACAAAGAAGTCACAAGGGGGGCACCACAAAGGCCACAAAAAAATAGATGTACAAAACAGACAGTAAAGTATGCAAAAATACTAGGTCAACTCCTGTCACCTCAATATATTGCTGATATAAGAAAATGAGTCTTTCTTGTCCAATCATTAAAAAGCTGCACTAAAATGTAATGTTCTACATACTCTGTATTTTGTCACTTGATGAAAAGTATCTGAAATTCACACGTATTCCAGATACAGAGGTGGATTACAAGTGTTAACCTTCATTATTATTGATACGACAGAGGGAATTGCAACCTGACTGAAAAGTTACCATCTTCAGGCACTGCTGTGAGAAGTTGTGATTGATGTAAGTGGCTTCCATAGCCAAGTTTCTTGGGGAGTTAAAGGAGTTTCCTTCATCTTGGGGAGGTTCATTTGCAGTTTCACTCACTGTCAGAAGATCTGTATGAAGAGAGAAAGTTTTCACAATTAGCATTAAATATTATACTGTCCAGTAGATTAACAATCATCTTCACTCAATTCCTCAGAGATGACATCCAACTCATAGTAATGATACACATGGCTTACTACACACTGCAGAAGAGAAGCAAATTAAATTTACTCAAAGTTCTCATAACAGAGTTTGGAAGGAAAAAAAGTTGTTCAGCTTTGTTATATAGTAAGCATGGATAATCTGAATAATACAAAGGACAGTAAGATAAAGTTGTTTTTGAATGACACATTCATTCATATAACCAAATGAGTTCATATATATACCCCTCTTTAAAAATACTCAAGGAAAAAGCATTACAACTTGGTGAACTCTTGAAAGTTTCATGACCTCCATCACAAAAGGGCAACAAAGCAGTGATCCACAGTAAAAAGTGAAATCACAACATATGCAGTAAACTCAGTTAACCAGAACTCAAGCAACAGGCACAAAAATCGAAGAAATACAGTACAATTTTCATGTGCTGCACTTTGTTTTTCACCCAAAGAAACTTAACTTACGTTTTTAAGAGTTTTAAAAAGGAAGATAGGAATAAATTCCCTCTCTCCCCAGCCTGAGAACAAGTCAAACTAAATAGTATAGGGTACAGTATTAGTCAGGCCTATTTCTAATACTAACTCTCAAGCAACCAGAAACAAGAAGTTATGTAATCACCATAACATTCGATGTATGTAGTCCATCTCGCCTCACATTCTTACCCTTGGGTTTGGAGGCGAACCTCGGCTCTGACTCGGCCATACCCTAGCTCAAAGTCTTCAATTGGCTCGTGGCTAAAGAGGTATCCCATACTGCAACGCACCCATCCCAGACCTCGTTTGCTGCAAGCTCACATATGCACACAAACACGCTGAAAGGAAGAACCAACCCAACAAAAAAGGATACTGAAACCAGAGACTAAAGCTCTAAGTCCTCCAGGAGGGGTTAGGTGGGTGGGTTAGTAAGAATGTGAGGCGAGATGGACTACATACATCGAACGTTATGGTGAGTACATAACTTCTTGATGTTATGTAGTCCAATCTCGCCTACATTCTTACCCTTGGGACAGTGTCCCTAGCACCTAAACCTTGGGTGGCTCATTGAAAAATACTCCTGAGCACTGTGGAACCAAAGGAAGATCTGCCTCTAGATAGCAGATCCAATTTGTAGTGACTAATAAAGGTGTGAGGTGATGCTCATGTAGCTTGCAGCACAAATATCATCCATAGACATCCTAGCCTGAAAAGCAGTAGAGGTAGACACAGATTGTGTAGATTGAGTCTTCACTTTAAAGGGTAATTCCTTGCCATTTGAAGTATAAATGAAGGAAATGCAACTAGAAATCCATCTGGACAGAGTTACTTTAGAAACTGGAGACCCAAGTCTATTGTCTGAGAATGAGACAAATAGTTGATTTGATTTCCTAATATCTTTAGTTCTATGTAAATAGAAATGCAATTGTTTGCGAACATCTAAGTTGATGAAACTTAAATTCTGCCCTGTTAGAGAATTCAGGGAAAAACACAGGCAGCTCAATGGACTGGTTGAGGTTGACAACCGAAGCAACCTTTGGCATAAAGGAAGGATTAGGTCTTAAGACCCTATCCTTGTGAAATACCAATTAAGGGGGCCGAACCGATAAAGCTTGGAGCTCAGAGACCCACCGAGCCGAAGTGATGACTATCAAAAAGATAGTCTTCCAAGACAAAAATTTAATGTCACAAGTAGATGCGGGCTCAAAGGGAGGTGAGGTAAGCCGCTGTAACACAAAATTGAGGTCCCATGGCATCACAGGATCAAAGACTGGAGGTCGAAGCAGCATAGTCCCTTTCAGCAAAGCCCTACAAAGCCTGTGCGCCTTTAGATTGGGTTCATTAGCAACATGAAAGGTAGAAATGGCTGCCAACTGCACTTTGATAGTTGCCGCAGCTGATCCCTGGCTGAACAGTTGAGAAAGAAATTCTAAAACTGATGGAATGGGAGCTGTATAGGGATCAATCTGCCTTTCATGAGCCCAAATGGAGAATCTCTTCCACTTACTGGAATAAATCTTCCTAGTAGAAGGCTTGTGGGAAGAAGACAGAATATGAACCACCTCCATGGAAAAATCACGGAGCCTGACTAGGGACAGAACTAGAGCAGCCAAGCTGTCAACTTGAGGGTCTGAATGGAGGGATGGAACTGCCCTGACATACGAGTCAGCAGATCTGGCTCTGGGTCCAGAATCCACGGATCGTCCATTAGATAAGGGTGGAGAAAAGGAAACCAAATAGGACTAGGCCAGTGTGGTGCAATCAGTATCATCTTGCTTCCCAAGGATTGTGCTTTCTGAATAACCTTCATTATCAGGGGGACTGGCGGGAAGGCATAGAGAAGACCGGAGGGCCAATCGTGAACTAGAGCGTCCCTGGGTGACTCCCCCATCCGGGGGATAAAGGTGAAGTAGCTGCTGCATCTGGCATTGAGGGGGCTGGCAAACAGGTCGCAGCAAGGCTGACCCCATCTACGGAAAATCTGCTCTGCCACTTGTTCGTTCAGGGACCACTCGTGAGGCATCAGAATAGCTCTGCTCAGCCTGTCGGCAATCACACTGGACTTCCTCGGTATGTGCATTGTCACTAGAAAGCATCGGGAAGACACTGCCCACTGCCACTCTCGAAGTGCCTCTCTGCAAAGGGGATACGATCTGGTTCCTCCTTGTTTGCTCAGATACCATACCACTGACATGTTGTCTGAGTGGATTGCAATTGTCCCATGAAGAAGAAAACCCTGAAGTGCTTGCAACGCTAATAGCACCGTTCTCATCTCCAAGACAATGATATGCAAATGGGTCTCATGCTCTTGCCACGTGCCTTGGACTTTCCTACCGAGATAATGCCCCCCCCACCTGATCTGGGAGGCATCCATGGTCACCGTGGCAACTGGAGAAGGAAGAACGAAAGGCATACCTGCGTTGAGATTGCTGGTCTGAAGCCACCAGCGCAGACCCTGCTTGCACTTGTCTGTAATCAGAATAAGACAGAAGAGAGGGAGAGGCTGTAGAGACCATTGGGCAAAAAGCAGCCACTGAAGAAGCCTCATGTGTAGTCTCGCAAGAGGAACTAGCATAATCGTGGCAGCCATGGTCCCTAATAACCTGAGGACCACTTTTGCCTTGACCTTCTTCAATGGTTGCAAAGTGCAGACCTGCTGCTGTAAAACCTGAATTTTCTCTTCTGGTAGGAAGGCCCTCATGAGCACAGTGTCTAATTTGGCGCCGATAAAGGTAACACATTGCGAGGGCAACAAGTCAGACTTTTCCTAATTCAGAGTAATTCCCAGACTTTTGCACAGCGCAATAGTGGCATCCCTGGTCTGTAGCAGTAGATGCCTGGTGGTGGCAGACAGGAGCCAGTCGTCCAGGTACGGAAACACTTGAAATCCCTGACATCTCAAGTGAGCCGTTACCACTGCCATGCATTTGGTGAACACCCTGGGGGCTATGGTGAGACCAAAGGGCAGGGCATGAAAAGTACAGTTGTATACACTTACCATAAATGTAGATGTTAGAGTGTATTCACTGTTGCAGTCATTACATTTGGGTAATCTGCTGGTAGGTTGCCCTCAGTCGGCCTGATTAACAAAGTCTTGGGTCCTGCGTCGGTTGCTGTCCCTTCTTCCATGATGTCAGGTCATCAGGGGTATAAAACATGCAGCAGACGCCATTACATCAGTTTGTCTCGCCCCAGATGTCAGGTGCCCCCCAAATGGGCAGCAAATAAAATTAAAAACACAAAAAATATGCCTCCAATCCCAAAAGCAAATACACCAAAAGGGCTTTTAAGCATAGTGAAAGAAAGTAGAGGTATAGCCAGAGAAAAACAGGGGGCTGGAGGGAGGATAACCAGGACTGCAACAGTGAATACACTCGAACATCTACATTTATGTAAGTGTACACAACTGTACTATGTTCTTCATGTTTCACTGTTGCAGTCATTACATTTGGGTAGATTCCCAAAGCTATGGTTGGGTGGAGGGAATTATACAGCATTAGGACCAGCTATAAGACCCTGCAGGACAGCAGTGGCAAAGCCAGCTCTGGATTTAGAGAAAAGTGGTAAATGGTAATGTTTGGTGAACGTATGAACTGAGCTCCAGGTAGCAGTTTCTAGAGTGTCCCTGATAGGAACACCTCTGAGAAAGGCTGTAGAAGTAGATGCAGCCCTGGTGGAATGGGATCGGATCCCCCTGGGGAATAGTTTTTCCATGGTGCATATAGCAGAAATGAATACAATGGCTTATCCATTTGGAAATGGTTTGCTTTGAAATAGCCTTTCCCTCTGCCCTGCAGCAAATGCCACCAGCTGTTGTTCAGATTTTCTTTGAGATTTTGTCTTAAGTAAAATCTAAGTTGTCAGTGTACATCCAATGAATGCAGAATCTGCTCCCCCTTGTTCTGTGGATTGGGAAAGAAAGTTGGCAAATGAATGGGCTGATTAACAGCCACACTGGATACCACCTTAAGCATGAAGGATGGATTGGTCCTGAGAGATGCCCTGTCCGCATAAAAATGATGAAAGGCTCCACTGCCGTAAGAGCCTGTAATTCAGAAATCCTTCTTGCTGAAGTGTCTGCTAAAAGGAAAACTGTTTTCCAGGAGAGAAATTTTAAGTCTGCCATAGCAGCTGGCTTGAAAGGAGGGAGAGTTAGCTTTTCCAATACAAAACTGAGGTCCCAGGCAGGGGTTGGAGCTCTCCTGGGTGGTCTTAAGTTTTTGGTCCCTCTGAGATACTGCTTTAGCAGAGGATGAGAGACGAGGGGAGGTTCTGTGTTGTAATGAGCTGAAATGGCTGAGGCATGGATTTTTATGGAAGAAAAGGCCAGTCCCTTGTGAAGCATCTCAGTTAAGTATTGTAAAATCTGAGGAATGTTGGGTACTGCTGTGCTTATCCATTGAGATTGATTCCAGGCACAGAATCTTTTCCATTTGTCAGCATAAGATTTTCTAGTACTAGGCCTTCTCGCCTTCAAAATGACATCCATCACAGGTTTGCTGAGGGATGCTAAGGGTGAATTTAGGAGATTAGCCACGCTGCAAGGTTCAAAGTTTGGAGCTGCGTGTGCAGAATTTGGTTGTTCTGCTGAGACAGTAAAGTAAGGCGTCTGAGGCAGGTGCCATGGTGGAAGGTGCGACACATTGCGCAGGAGTGGGTACCAGTGTTGGTGATGCCAGTCTGGAGCAATCAAAATCATTTTTGGTTTGTCTTGCTTGATTTTTAGTAGAACTTTGGAGAGCAGAGGCAGAGGGGAAAGACATAGACTGATAGGTTTTTCCAGCTGAAGGCTAAGGCATCCACTTTCCAGGCTTTTTTATGATGAGTTCTTGTGCAAAATTTGTCCAACTGATACTTGTGGGGTGAGGCAAAAAGATCCATGTCTGGGCTCCCCCATTTGCATGTCAACATGTTGAAAATCCATGGTTCCAGTTTCCATTCGTGTAGGTCCATGAGATTTCTGCTTAGTTTGTCTGCCAGAGTATTCAGCTTTCCGGGCAGGAATTGAGCTTGTAGTTGTACCCAATAGGTCAAGGCCATGTTCCACAATGCCATGGCTAGTCTGCACAGGGGGTAGGAGTGTTTACCCCCCTGATTGTTTATGTACCACATAACCATAGTGTTGTCTGTCTTTATCATTAACTGTCCTGGATAAAGGTAGTCCTTGAAGTCTGTCAGTGCATTCTGTACGGCTAGCATTTCTTTTTGATTGACATGAAGGTGCATTTGATTTGGGCTCCATTTGCCCCGAATGCACTTCCCTGCCAGATGTGCCCCCAAGCATAGTCTGACGCGTCTGTAGTTAGGGTTTGGGCGGCAGGGGGTGGAGTGAATGACAGTCCCTTGTTTTGGTGGCAGGCCTCTGCCCACCATAGGAACTCTAGTTGCAGGCAAGGAATGATATGGAATCATTGTTTCCAGGCTGTGACAATGCTGACTACATAGACTTTTTAAGTACCACTGAAGTTTCCTCATATGCAGTCTTGCATATGGAATTAGAAGAATGCAGGAGGCCATGAACCCCAAGGCTTGCAGTATTTGCCTTGCAGAAAGCAGGGTTTTTGTGGCCACCTGTTTGAAGTCAGTCACCAAATGAATTTGCTTCTCTGGCGTAAGGAAAGCCATCTGGGCAGTTGTATTCAAGCTTGCACCCAGGAATGTAATTTTTGAGAGGATACCAGTTGTGATTTCTTTTCATTTATAGTGTACCCTAGACAAGTTAGAACCCTTTTTACAAACGCCAGATGGTTTAGAAGAGTGTCCTTGTTTTCTGCCTGAATTAGACAATCATCCAGGTATGGCTATATTTGAATATTTCTTTGCCTGCAAAATGCAATTATTGGAGCCAGGCACGTTGTAAAGACCCTGGGTGCAGTAGATAAGCCAAAGGGCAGTGCAGAGAACTGGTAATGCAAGTAGCATGCTTTGAAGCGGAGGTATCTTCTGCAAGATTCCCTGATTGGGATATGCAGGTAAGCCTCTTTTAAATCTAGAGGTGCCAACCAGGCATCTTTGCCTAGCATAGGAAGTAACTGGTGAAGAGTCAGCATCTTGAATTCTGGAATGTCCAGAAAGGTGTTTAGAGTAGATAAGTCCAGAATTGGACGCCATGATTTGTCTTTTCTGGGTACCAGGAAAGGTCTTGAATAGAAACCTTGTCCCTCTTCCTTTTCTGGTACTGGTTGAATAGCCCCCATGCTCATGAGGGAAAGTACTTGTTTCTGGGCCTCTTCCCAATGATTTGGGGGCAGGTCTGGCCATCCGTTTGGAATTGGCAATGTGTGGAAATTAAATCTGTATCCCTGGGATACTACATTTAAAACCCATTTGTCCTGGGTTATAAGTTGCCAGTTTCTTGCATGAAGAGCCAGCTTTCCCCCCAAAGGGGCGGCTAAAACTTAAGTGCTTGGTAAGTGTAAAGGGAAGTCACTGAGACTGCTTACCATAGGAAGGTGTCTTGTTGTTTCCAGATTTGGAAGAGGAGGCACCCCATTGTTTTGTTCTGAAAGTCCCTTGTGACTGAAACCTGGAGCTTTTGGAATGTCTGGATTTGACTTGAGTGGCTCTCGAAGGAACTGGAAAGGACCAGTTTCTTAGTAGGCCAGTGCCTACTAAATCTTGGAGGTTGTACTTGTATTTGCATAGATTTAGCTTTATCTTCCATCTTTTTAAAACTTCTTCAGCCTTATTACTAAAGAGATGGTCCTGTTGTAAAGGAGCATCCAACAATTTTGCTTTAACATAAGGCAGATTTTGCTCTTTGAGCCAAGCATGGCTTCTTAGCACAGGCCCAGTTACAGCAGCCCTGCAAGCGGCCTCCAAAGAATCAAAACCAAAACCCATTGCAAAGTATTTTTCCAACTTGTTCTACTGAATGCAATAAATCCTGTAAATCTTTGTTTTCCACACAGTCAGAAATTAACATCATTTTCTGTTTAAGCCGTCCCATGATATGCTGTTGATATTTTAGCATATGAAATTGACAGTTTAAAGCCCTGATTACCAAGGTTGCAGAAGTGTAAACCTTCTTACCCATCTATCCAGTGCCCTGGAATCTCTATCAGAAGGGGTAGGATTTTTAGCAGTAGAAGCCTTAATGCCCTTGGGACCCTGATAAATGATTTCAGGATCTGCAACAGGATTTTTGAAAAGAAATTTGTGGGAGTCAGGAACCCTGTAGTATCTGTCTGGCTTACAAGGAGCCGGAGGCAGAGAATCAGGAGCCATACTATATTCTGAAAAAACAATCAACAATGTCTAGAACAGGAGGTACAGCCAAAGGCCTATGCTGAGGAAGAAGAAGAAAATCCCTAAATCTCTTTTAGGTTCAGAGAAATCCTGACTTTCCCAGTGGAAATGTTCCTTAAGGTATGTAAAGTTTCCCCAAAAGAAAAATCCTCAGGGGGAGAAGCAGAAGGAATGGAATCTTCTGCATCAGAGTCCTCATAAGTAGGTATAGACAATTCCTGGTCATTAGAAGAGTCAGAAGAAATAGAATCCTGTTCAGAAGATTCATAATCAAGGTCTTGCCTAGGCCTCTAAGAAGGGGGGGGGGGGTTTTGGCTACCCCTGATCAGAGTAATTAAATCTTCAGCCATTTTGATCATTTGTTTTTTAGGCATAGGGGCCTGCACATGTGGCCCAGGCATTGTTTTTTTAGGCATAGGTCGAGATTTTGGCCTTAGTACACTCGAACATCTACATTTATGGTAAGTGTACACAACTGTACTATGTTCTTCGTGTTTCACTGTTGCAATCATTACATTTGGGTAGATTCCCAAAGCTATGGTTGGGAGGAGGAGTTTACATAGCATTAGGGCCAGCTATAAGACCCTGCAGTGGCAAAGCCAGCTCTGGATTTAGAGAAAATTGGCAAATGATAATGTTTGGTGAAAGTATGTACAGAACTCCAGGAAGCAGCTTCTAGGATGTCCCTGGTAGGAACGCCTCTGAGAAAGGCTGTGGAAGTAGAAGCAGCCCTGGTGGAGTGAGGTCTGATCCCCTGGAGGATAGGTTTTCCATGGTGCTTATAGCAGAAATTAATGCAATGGCTTATCCATTTAGAAATGGTTTGTTTTGAAATAGCCTTACCCTCCGCCCCTGCAGCAAATGCTACTAGTAGTTGTTCAGATTTTCTTTGAGGTTTAGTCCTGTCCAAGTTGTCTGTGCACATCCAACGAATGCAGAATCTGTTCCCCTTTGTTCTGTGGACTGGGAAAGAAGGTTGGCAAATGAATGGACTGATTAAGAGCCACACTGGATACCACCTTGGGCATGAAGGATTGGTTCTGAGTGACACCCTGTCTGCATGAAAAGATGATGAAAGGCTCCACTGCCATAAGGGCCTGTAATTCAGACACCCTTCTAGCTGCAGTGATTGCTAAAAGGAAAGCTGTTTTCCAAGAAAGAAATTTTAAATCTGCAGTAGCAGCTGGCTCAAAATGAGGTAGAATGAGTTTCTCTAATACAAAGTTAAGGTCCAGGCTGGGGTTGGAGCTCTCCTTGGTGGTCTCAAATTTTGGCCCCTCTGAGGTACTGCTGGAGCAGTGGATGAGACAACAGGGGAGGTTCTGTGTTATAATGAGATGAAATGGCTGAGGCGTGGATTTTAATGGAGGAAAAAGACAGGCCCTTGTGAAGCATCTCATTGTAAAATCTGAGGTAAATTGGGCGTTGCTGTGCTCATCCCTTGAGAATGGTTCCAGGCGCAGAATCTTTTCGATTTTTCAGCATAAGATTTTCTAGTAGTAGGCCTCCTTGCCTCCAAGATGACATCCATCACAGGTTTGGTGAGGGATGGTAAGGGAAAGTTTAAGTAATTAGCCAGGCTGCAAGGTTCAGTGTTGGAAGCAGAGGGTGCAGGATCTGGTTTTCCTGCAGAGACAGCAAGGAAGGAGTCTGAAGCAGGTGCCATAGAGGTAACTGTGACACACTGCGCAGGAGGGGGTACCAGTGTTGGCGCGGCCAGTCTGGAGCAATCAAAACCATCCTTGGTTTGTCTTGTTTGACTTTTAGTAGTACATTGGATAGCAGAGGCAGTGGGGGGAAAGCATAGGCTTATAGTTTTTTCCAGCTGAAAGACAGAGCATCCACCTTCCAGGCTTGTCTGTGGGGAGTCCTTGTGCAAAATTTGTCCAATTGGTAGTTCTGGGGGGGAGGCAAACAGGTCTATATCTGGGCACCCCCATTAGCTTGTCAACATGTTGAAAATCCTTGGTTCCAGTTTCCACTTGTGTGGGTCCATAAGGTTTCTGCTTAGTCCATCTGCCAGCGTATTTAATTTTCCTGGCAGGAATTGAGCTTGTAGGTGCACTTGGTAGCTCAAGCCTGTGTTCCACAATGCCATGGCTACTCGGAGCCGATGTCAACATAGTCGGTGTACTGCCTTCTGTCGGCACCGAAGCCAATGGAGCCAAAGAAGTAACAGTAGTTTTAACGATTTTCTCTGGCGGCTCAGAGGAAACTGACAGAGCTGGAGAGCGCTTTTTTGTAGATTTTTTTTTTCTGATTTCTTGTCCGGTTTGGAAGGAGAGGATCTGGAACTAGAAGACCTCTCCAAGTCTTCTTCAAAGGAAGGTCTTAGTAGTCCTTTTAAGATAAGCTTGTTCTTCCTCTCTTGCAATACATGGGGACTGAAAGCATGGCAGAACAAGCAGGATTCTTGGAGATGTATAGCCCCCAAGCAGTACACTCACAATGAGTGCCCATCAGTTAATGACATCTTGTTACTACATTCTACAAACTTTTTAAAGCCCAAAGGCCTGTGTTCTTTGAGATCCTTAGACATGCTGACAAGAAAATTCCACACACTACACAAGGGAACACAGGAACACCCTTGCACCAAAACCAAACACAGAAGGGCACAGGAAACTAGAGCCTCTAACTGAAATGGCCTAGACCACGGACAACCACAAGGACTAGGTCCTCTAATTTAAATGGGCCTAGCTCAGGAAACAAGAGACTGCCACCACAGAAACAACAAAACACCAACAAATAGGAAAAACGACAACTGGACAGTAAGGAGAACAAGGTCCTCTAACTGAAAAACGGGCCTCGGCTGTGGAGACAAGGGGGCGAACGGGATACCACAAGGCCAATGGAACCGGCCACACAACCAGCAGAAACAATACACACAAGGTATCTATGAAAACAGCTTTTTGGTCAACAATTTGTTTAAATTTAGAAGAAAAAATTATACTTAGCCACGGTCAAGAGCAAGACCAATTCTGAGTGTAACAAGCAACAAACGAGATCTGGGATGGGCGCGTTGCAGTATGGGATAGCTCTTAGCCACGAGCCAATTGAAGACTTTGAGCTAGAGTATGGCCGAGTCGGAGCCCAGGTTCGGCTCCGAATCCAAGGGTAAAAATGTAGGCGAGATTGGATTACATAACATCTACAGTTATCCAGAAGCTACCAATCCCCATGGGTGTTGGTTAACTGAGAGCTTACTGCACTGGGATTTTCCCAGCAAATGTAACTCAAATAAGCTCAGTTCAACATTTGCACAGTTTTATTTTAGACTTTTTGAAAGGTTCTGCAGCGCAGCAATTGATGCAAGACCAACATTTATTTAACTTTGTAACAGAAAGCACTCCACAGGGTAAATGTCCCGTTGCCAAAAATCATTAAAATCAGTAATCCACAATAAGGTACAACAGCGAGACAACCAGGCACTCTGTTTTCTTTTTCAACCATAAAAACATGTATTTATTCAAGTAAAGAACGTCAACACTGGTAAGCGCTGTCGCTAAAGAGCTTCATCAGACCATCTGACTAAAATTAATTGTATCTCATTTTATACAAAAATCAAATTCCCATTGCCCAATCATATGCATGAATAATTAAAATACAATTAACTTAAAGGCATAGAATAAAATATTAAAAAGAGCATCTTACTTTTATTCAGGGTTTTTGAATAAAAGTAGGATGCTCTTTTTTAATATTTTATTCCATGTCTTTAAGTTAATTGTATTTTAATTATTTATGCATATGATTGGGCAATGGGAATTTGATTTTTGTATAAAATGAGATACAACTGATTTTAGTCAGATGGTCTGATGAAGCTCTTTAGCGAAAGCGCTTACCAGTGTTGACATTCTTTACTTGAATAAATACATGTTTTTATATGGTTGAAAAAGTAGACAGAGTGCCTGGTTGTCTCGCTGTTATACCTTATTGTGGATTACTGAATTTATTTAACTTTGTTTACCAGAATACAGTACTGACTGAAATGGAACACTTGCAGTCCCTGCCCAGGAGTTTACATTCCTACAATCTTAAAAAAGCAAGAAATGTCAGATGATAAATGCTACAACTTAATAACATGAAAGCAAATCAAAACAAGCAAAAATATATATACAGCAACATATGTAAGTACACCAGTAATACAGTACACACAGAAGTAATGTACTTGCTAATTCAGCATAGTTTCTAAAATGCAACATATCTGCACTGTATTTAGGTTACAATTTACAGACTGAAGCACCAGTACTCAAAGAAAAAAAATAGTAAAGTACTTTGACATTTTCCGGGAAACAAATCACTTGGCCACCAGAAATACAGATTAGATATGTCATACTAGCTTGCCATATTAAATATGTGTATTCCTAAAGGTGATGACAAGTCTACTCTCAGCATACTTCAGAACGGCAGCCTAATCTCCATATGCTGTAACAGTACACCATATGAAGCTCATTTCTGAACAAACTTGTGCTGCTACTGGATTGTGAAAAATGTTTAAAAAAAAATTGATACTCTATAAATAAACAAGACTGTGCAAGGTGCTTACAACAACAGTAGAGGGACAAGTATGGTCACTTTGCAGTCTTCAAAAATGTAGCCAACTTCAACTTCCACATCAGTAACCCCCCCCCACCACTGACCAATAGCAAGAGCACTCATTTAAGGTTCTTAAGGAAATCAGAGGGCTAGAAACAAAATGGTTCCCTTCTCCTCTCCCTAGAGCAAAAAAAGTACAGTTGTTTACACTTACCATAAATGTAGATGTGAGTCTATTCACGGTTGCAGTCATCACCTGAGGGTTATCCCTGCTGTGATACCTCTCGGCCAGCCCGAATATCAGTCAATGTTTTCCTGCGTCACCTGCTGTCACCTGTAGTCTGACTTCAGATCTTCAGTGCTATAATGCTTTGTAAAGATATGGACAGAGCTCCAGGTGGCAGCTTCCAAGATGTCCCTGGTGGTAACCCCTCTGAGGAATGCTGTGGAAGAGGAGGCTGCCTTAGTGGAATGGGTACAAACAGACTTAGGGGGTGGTTTCCCATGTAGTCTGTAGCAGAAATGGATACAGCATGATATCCATTTGGAAATGTTTGCTTGGAAATGGCTTCCCCTCTGCCCCTGGGGAAAAGCTGTCTTTCTGAAGGGTTTAGTACTGTCCAGGTAGTCTCTGAGCTGTCTGTGCACGTCTAGTGAGTGCAGAATTCTTTCCCCCTTGTTTTGAGGGTTAGGAAAGAAGGTCGGTAGATGTGTTGCGGGTCACATCAGATACCACCTTGGGCATAAAGGAGGGGTTGGTCCTCAGGGATACCCTGTCTGCATGGAAAATGATGAAGGGCTCAAAGGCCAAGACTGCCTGAAGTTCTGAAACCCTTCTGGCGGAGGTGACAGCTAGTAGGAAAGTCTTCCAGGAGAGGTATCTGAATTCTGCTGAAGCAGCAGGTTCGAATGGTGGTAAGGTTAGTTTTTCTAAAACATAATTCAGGTCCCAGGCTGGGGTGGGTGGCCTTCCGGGAGGTCTGATATTATTTATTTTTTTTTTTATTTTATTTTACATTTGTTGACCGGGCTAGTCTAGCTGGATATATTTCCATTTTCAGTAGAGGCCCGGGGAGAAAAGCTCCACACAGAATATACAAAAAATAAATATTGTTACATGGTGAAAAAGGGAATACAAAACAAAATAAAAGTAAAAACAAGTAGATTTACATTCTTGAGATAAAAACACTTGAGAAAAGTTCCAATAAACAGAGTAAAGTTTAAGAGAGCTAGATCAGAATATAATACAGTAAGAGTCATATACCATAGATAAAAACACTTGTGAAACAGTACAGTGAGCAGAATATAGCTTAAGATAGCTAAAAACAGAATAGTTAGAGTTATTTACAGTAGATCATATGAGGTAGTAGTATTTAAAGCTAAGATTATTAGAGTTTAAAAAGGGTCAGTCTATTTTACAAGTCAAAAGCATATAAAGGTTTGGAAGTATGGCAAGAAGAGAAAAAAAAAAGAGGGGTGAAGAAGATGGTCAGTCAGGGTTACTACAAGGGCATAGCCAGTGCATTTGAAGGTATTTTCTAAGGTTTTGTTTAAAGAGTGGTAATGATGTAGTTAGAGTTAGTTCAGTGGGTAGTAGGTTCCAGTGTTTTCCTGCTGTATTGGTAAATAGAGAATCACCAGCTGTATTATTAGACTTTGTTAAACTGGCAAGAAGTTTGCTAGAAGAACATAGGGAGTTCAGATTATTATATGGAACTATAAGTTTTGAGAGTATAGGGGTTTTATTGGGCTGGTAAAATAACTTGTGGGCAATTGTGAGTTGAGGGATAATCAGATGGTTTTGGAATTCAAGCCAATTTAGTTGTCTAAGATTAGTACAGTGATGGGTTCTAAAGGGATTGCCAGTAGCAAATCTGGCAATATTATTATAGGAGGTTGCTAATTTGTCAAGGTTGGTTTTCTTAAGGTTGGTAAATATAGGTGAAGCATACAGGAGGGTTGAGATTAGATGGGAGTGGGCAATTTTGGCTCTGGCTGCTGAGGTTAAAAAGGGTTTTATTTTGTATAAGGAGCCTATTTTTCTGTTTACTGTTTTAATGGTATTGTTTATATGGTAATCAAATGAGAGATTATTATCAATGGTTATACCTAGAAGTTTAGTGGTAGTATCAGGAGAATAACAGTACCATTATTTGAAGAGATTGAAAAGTCTAATGGGGAAGACCTAGTGGTGGGTGTAAAGAGAAGGAGTTTTGTTTTTTTAGCATTGAGAAGGAGACAGCGTTTGGTAAACCATGTTTCTACAGTGCTGAAGACATCTTGAGTAAGAGAGTATAGTTCAGATTGAGAAGTAGATGAGCATATTAGTGTGGAGTCATCCGCATATTGAATACAAGTGGCTTGTGGAATTGCTACATGGAGATCATTAATAAATAAGGAGAAGAGGAGTGGACCAAGAATAGATCCCTGAGGGACCCCAATGGTAACAGGTAGAAAGGTTGAGACTTGATTTTCCCAGAGGACTGCTTGTTGTCTATTGCTGAGGTATGATCTGAACCACTTTAAGGCTAGAGAATCAAAGGAAAGAGATTCCAGAATATTGATTAAGAGGGTATGGTTAACCATGTCAAAAGCTTTAGAGAGGTCAATAAAAAGTGCAGATGAGAGGAGGCTTTTGTTACGATTTCTATTGATGGTATCTGTGAAGGATAGAAGGGCAGTGGTGGTACTATGTGATGGTCTAAAGCCATGTTGACAGTGTGCTATTAAGTTGTGTTGAGAGAGATGGCATAGAAGTTGTTTGTGAATACATTTTTCCATAATTTTTGCTAGGGGTGATAAGAGAGCAATTGGCCGATAGTTGGAATAATCATTGGAGTTCCCACCTTTGTGTAAGGGGATAATGTGGGAGATTTTCCAAATATTTGGGATGGTTCCTTCCTGGATTGTCCTATTTATAAGGATAGATATAGGGTAAGCAATTTCCTTAGCTGCTTTTTGGAGAAATTGAGAAGGAAGTTGGTCAGCAGATGGAGTACAAGGCTTAAGTTTTTGTATAAGTTTATAGATGAGAGAGGTAGAGATGGGTTGTAGTTGGAATTTCGAGAGACAATGTGGTAAGTTGATGGGAATGCTGGAGTTTTCTGAGATCAGTTGAGTAGCTAGAGATTGTATAGTGTCAGTGAAGAAAGAGTTGAAGGTATTGGCAGTTTGATGGGGAGTATTTGGATCTGCATCAAGTGGGGTGGGTGTTCGTGACTTACCAGGAGAAAGGAGCTTATTTATACAAGACCAAAACTGCTGGGGATTATTCTGATGAGTTTGCTGAAGTTTACAATAGTAGTTTTTTTTATCTGTAAGTATAGCTTTTTTGTACTGTTTCTGAGCTGCCTATAATGTAGGTGATCAGAGCTATTTCTATAGGTTCTCCATTTAGCCCAGACTTTGTTCCTAAGTAGAATTTGATTCCTAGTTTCGTTAGAAAGCCATGGGGATGGGTTAGACTTCATTCTAATGGAACGTTTGGGAGCATGCTTATCCAGGATAGATAAGAAAGCAGTGTTAAAATACTGTACTGCCTCTTCAAGTGGGAGGGATTTTAATGGTCTCCAGTTGCATGCTTTGAGCTCAGTTTGAAATAATTCTGTCTTAAAGTGTTTGATAGAGCGTGCTGTCCTAACGATAGGGAGGTTTGGGAAGTCTTTCTTTTCTCTAGTAATGTAGGTCAAGGAATGATCACTTATATCATCAGGCAGGATTCCTGTTTTGTATGATTGTTTCACTTTGTTTATGAGTATCCAGTCTAAGGTACTCTCTTTCTTGTTAGGTTTGTTAATTCTGGTTGTAGAGGTTATAGTTTGGGTAAATCCATGGAGGTTGATATGAGAGGTAGGATTATTAGCATTAACACTTTTCCAATCAATATTAAAGTCACCTAGTATTATTGTTTCTTGGGGGTAAGTAGAAGACAGCCAGCTAAGAAATGCCTCAATTGTAGTGATATTATTTCCGGGTGGTATATAAATGCAGATAATGTATAAGGATTTGTTTATATTGATTTGAAGCTTAGTAATGAGGATTTCTGCGTTACTATCCTGGGTTGGATTAGATGGGAGAGTAGAGATCTGCAGTCCATTTTTAAATAGAATTGCTACTCCACCTCCTTTACGTTTTGTTCGATCTTGTCTCACTATGTTATAGCCTTGGGGTATAATTTCATTATCTTTAGTTTCTGGTTTCAACCAAGTCTCAGTGATGCAGAGGATATCAAAGGAGTGAATATGTAAGAGGGCATGAAGGTGAGTTACTTTATTATTGATGCTTTGGATATTAAGATTAAGATTAGAAGTCCCTCTGAGGAATTGTTTAATCAAAGGATGTGAGAAGAGGGGCTGGTCTGTATCGAAATGAGCTGAAATGGCTGAGGCATAGATTTTAATAGAAGACAAGGAGAGACCACTATTGAGTAACTCGGCTAGGTAGTTCAGGATAAGAGGGATGGAAGGTTGTGAGGTACTGCTCCCTTTGGACTGGCCCCAGGAGCAGAATCGTTTCCATTTCCCTGCGTAAGATTTTTCTAGTGCTAGGCTTCTGGCCTCTGTGATAATGTCTAGGACCTGTTTGCTTAACAGGGGCCCCTTGTTTGCTTTTAAAGTATTAACCATGCTGACAGTTTGAGAGTCTGCAAGTCTGGGTGCAGCATTTACCCCCCACCTGGGTCAAGAGGTCTGAAATCAGGGGAAGCTCCCTGGGAGGCTGTAATATCAGGCTGTGCAGTAAGGGGTACCAATACTGTCTGGGCCAATCTGGAGCAATGAGGATGGCCTTTGGTCTCTCCTCCCTTATCTTGATCAGTACCTCCCACACTAGGTGGTGCTACTCCCTGGTACAGAATTTTTTCAGCTAGTGGTTGAGGTGTGAAACAAACAGATCCACCTCTTGAGTTCCACACTCCTGAATGAGTTGCAAAAAAGATTTTACTATGGAGCTGCCATTCATGCGGGTCCAGTAAGTTTCTGCTTAGGTGGTCTGCCAGGGTTTTGTTAATCCCTGGTAGGTACTGGGCAATTAGGTGTAATCCCATGGAGGAAGCTGTCAGCCAGAGGTTCATGGCTAGCCTGCACAGAGGGTAAGATTGGGTCCCTCCCTGTTTGTTGATATACTACATTACTGTGGTGTTGTCTGTTTTGATAAGGAAAACCCCTGGCCTGAGATGGGATTTGAAGGATGTCACAGCCTTTTGTACTGCCATCATTTCCTTCTGATTGATGTGTAAGGGAAGGTGCTGGGCATCCTAAAGATCTTGGGTGCACATGTCTGCTAGGTGAGCGCCCCAAGCAATGTCTGAAGTGTCAGTGGTGATGGTCTGCCCGGTAGGGCGGAGGATGAAGGGAACACACTTGTTCTTGGCACAAGCCCCTGGCCCACCAGAGAAACTCGGCCCTTATACAGGGGATCAGAGGGAGAGAGGTCTCTAAAGGCTGAGAGTCCTGACAACAAAGGGTCTTTAGATACCACTGAAGTTTCCTCATGTGAAGCCTGGCCAGAGGAATTAAAAGGATGCAAGATGCCATGTACCCCCAAGGCTTGCAGGAACTTCCTCGGAGTGAGGTGACCTTCTGGAAGCCAGCTGGGTAAAGTAGAGAGGCAGGAAGCCCTACTTTTCTGGGGATGGGAAGGCCATTTGGGATGCCGTGTCCAGCAGTGCTCCCAAGAAAATTATCTTCCTGGAAGGCGTTTGTTTTGATTTCTTCTCGTTGATGGTGAACCCTAGGGATGTTAGGAGGGTTTTGACAAGAAGGTCCTGCAGCAGCTTTTCTTTGCACTCTGCCTAAATGAGGCAGTCATCCAGATAAGGGTAAATCTGCATATTTCTCTGTTTGCAAAATGCTATGGTCGGGGCTAAGCATTTGGTGAATACTCTGGGTGCAGTAGATGAACCAAAGGGTAGCGCAGAGAACTGAAATGGTTGTGAGCCTACTCTGAAGTGCAGGAATTTCCTGCAGGATTCCCTTATGGGGATATGGAGGTAGACATCTTTTAGGTCTAAAGTCACTAGCCAGGCATTTTTTGTCAGCATAGGCAGCAGCTGCTGCAGTTAGCATTTTGAACTTGGGGACCACCAGGGAGGTGTTCAGAATGGATAGATCCAGGATGGGGCACCAAGTGCCCTCGTTTCTGGCAACAAGGAATAATCTGGAATAAAAGCCTTTGCCTGTTTGATCCGAGGGGACAGGTGCTACTGCCCACTGGGTTATTAGAGCTCGGGACCTATTTCAATCCCCCTGCCCACTGATTTGGAGGCAAGTCTGGGTACCCTCTTGGAATTGGGAGTTCTTTGCAAGAGAATTTGTATCCCTGAAAAATGATCTTCAATACCCATTGGTCCTTTGTTACAGAAATCCAATTTTCTTTGCAGGGGAAGAGCCTTCCTCCTAGCTTTTGGTGAGTGAAAGGAAGGCAGAGAGAGTTATTGAGAGTTTTTGCCATAGAAGGGTGGCTTAGAACTCCCTGCCTTTGGGGCAGAAGCGGTCCACTGTTTGGTTCCCTGCTGCCCCTGCGATAGGTGCCTGGGTGGTCTTGTCCCTGTGGGACTTACCTTGGCCCTGTCTGCTAGGTGCAGCTAGGTGCAGTGAAGGACCAGTGCTTAGAGGGAAGGTTCCTGCTGAACCTGGGAGGTTGAACCTGAAAGAAATCTTCTACTGTTTGCATAGATTTTGCTTAGTCTTCCATCTTTTTAAGCTCCTCTTCTGCTTTTAATCCAAACAAGTGGTCCTTATCCAGGGATACATCAATTAATTTAGACTTGACAATCAGGGAGAGGTTGTTCCTTCAACCATGCATGTCTCCTAATGACATATCCTGATACTGCTGCCCTGCTTGAGGCTTCTAGGGCATCATATCCACAGTGTAATGAGTGTTTGGCCACTTGACAAGTAGAGTGCAGTAAATCTGGTAACTCTTTCGAATTGGCACAGTCAGGAAAGGCTGAAATCTTTTAACAGTTCCAAAGTGTGTTATTGATATTTTAACATATGGAACTGACTCAGTTGAGTGCTCTGATAGCTAAGGTTGCAGAGGTGTGTACTTTTTTACCCCATCTGTCCAGAGTGCTGGAATCCTTGTTAGAATGAATAGGATTCTTGGCAGAACTAGTCTTGGCTCCTTTAGGTCACTGTGTAATGACCTCTGGGTCTGCAGCAGGATTACTGTACAGGTATTTGTAAGAATCTGGTACGCTGTAATACCTGTCAGGTTTACTGGGAGCAGGTGGGAGGGCATCAGCAGCTAAGCTGGATTCATGGAAAACATCATCCACCATTTCTAAAATAGGGGGGGTGGCGAGGGGTCTGTGCAGGGACAGGTCGAGAAACTCTCCAAGCCTTTTTTGACTGGGGGAAATCCTGAGATTCCCATTGGAAATGTTCCTTGAGGGTGTGAAGGGTTTCTTCAAAGGAAAGGTCTTCTGGTGAGGAGGCAGAAGGAATGGATTCCTCTGCAACTGAATCCTCATAAGCAGTCAGAGGATGTTGTTCCTCTTCAAAATCTGAATAATCAGATTCCTCAGTATCCTGTTCTACCATAATTTCAGGAGAAGGGTGTATTTTCCTTTTAGAAGTTATGGCCTGACTACCCCCTGATAAGGGAGACGAGATCCTCCACCAATTTAAGCATTTGTGCTTCGGGTGGTGGAGCAGGAGCAAGATGGTGGCTAGAGGCAGATTTTTCTAGGAGTGGCCTGGCTTCTAGGCCTAAGAGTATCCATCAGTCTGAGAGAAATGGTAGTCGGATGAGAATATGTCGTGTTTTGCCTAGATTTGGTAGTGCGAGGCGCCTCCTCAGACGACAGTGCCTGCCTCGCGGCTCTGGACCCAACAGAGGCAGAGACAGCAAAAGGCTCGGAAGGCGAAGAAGATTTCTCCGGCACACCTCTGAAAGGGTCTCGGTAGAGGCCTGCGTAGATATCGAATCGAGAATTGAAAGCGCCTTATTGAATTCCAGAGTACTGATGACCTGCTTAGTGGTAGAGTCGTCGGAAGGCTTAGCCTTGTGTGGTCTGTCTCTATCTTTATCTCTGCGTTTTTTCAAAATGTTCACGGATTGCTGGCTGACGGATGACATTTCGGAATGTGAAGATGAAAATACCTGTCTACAGTCACAGCTCTATGGCAAATGGTTCTTGGTTAAAGAGGGCACAGAACCGGCAACGGGGGACATCGTGGTCTGGGACTAAACAAGTGACACAGTGTGAATGGAAGTCTTGGTGTGGGATCTGCTTTCCACAGGCGAGACAATTGTTAACTTTTTCGGACATCGGTTAGTGCAAGAAAAAAGGATCCCCAACGGGGTACTTAGCTTTAGACGTTTTCAGCTGTAATTTAAACTCTGGTAGCAACTGACCGGAACACTTGCGAACTGCTTCTGCTACGGGCTCCACGGCAAGAAAGACTGATGTAATGGCGTCAGCTGCCATGCTTTATAGCACTGGCAACCTGATACCAGACTACAGGCGACAGCAGCCGACGCAGAAAAACATTGACTCTGGTATTCAGGCCGGCTGAAGGCTACCACAGCAGGGATAACCCACAGATGATGACTGCAACAGTGGAACACTTAAAACATCTGCAGTTTCCCAACAAGATTGCTTAAAAGCACAGTAAGAGAAAGTTATTTTAGCATTAGATCTAGTGCTCCAGCCCTTTAATGGATTGGGTATTGAATACCTTTCAGACAAGCCTTCTCTGATCTGAGATTCTGGATCAGAACCCCTGGACCCTAGTTTAACCAAGGGAAGATCCACGTCTGTTCCAAGCCTCCATATGTCATCCACTCACTCCGGTCAGTTCTCTCCCAGAGCTGTAATGTCCGTGTTGACTCAAAGGTTGGGTTCGGATCCAAGGTCTTCAGATCCACTCCTTCCTGTCACTGTGCTTGACAGTTCCACTGTGGTAAACAATAGTTGTGTAAAATCTTACCACAACCATAGATGTCCTTCTCTTCCATGTTGAAGTATTTATACTGTGGAATTTCCCGCCTCAGGCGACCTGACGTCGGCTCCTATACAAAAGCTTAAGCCTGGTTGCTTTAGGTGTGTGGGACGTCACATGCAGGACAATAAACCAAGGACCATAAATGTGACATCTGCACGCACAAACCTCAGAACTTGAAGCACAGGATAAGGTGTACAAAAGAACCAATTGAGGCTAAGGAGCAAATGTCCCTGAAGGGCTGTACAGATTAGCCTGTAGGGAGTGGATACAGAGGTCAAAAGAGCAACCATCCAGTAGAGATAGAAAAAAGGGGGTATGGAGGGTGGGAAGAAATACTGCAACATGGAAGAGAAGGACATCTATGGTTATGATAAGATTTTACACAACTATTCTATGTCCTTCTATTCCTATGTTGCAGTATTCATACTGTGGGAGAGTACCACAGCTTAGGGGGAGTGAAGGGAGTGGGCAGAGGTAGTGGATTCCAATAATCCCTGCAGGATTGCCTGGCAAATCCTGCTCTCGCCCTGAAGACCTAGTCTAGCTTGCAGTGTTTTGTGAAAGTGTAAACTGTAGACCAGGTAGCTAACTTCCATGATGGAAATGGATGATCTTGCAGAGAGATGAGATTCTGAAGTCCAGCCCACTAAGAAAGGCTTTTGGAGGTAGCCATGCCTCTAGTGGAATGAGCCCTAACCCCTTGAGGCATTTGTTTGCCATGATGCAAGTAGTAGAAGAGAATGGATTTCCTGATCCAACAGGAAACGTTGTTTGGAGACTGCCTTATCCAGAGCCCTGGGGTGGAAGGAGATTAAGAGTTGGTCAGATTTTCTGAGGGACTTAGTTTTGTCTAAGTAGAATCTCAGTTGTCTGTGCACTTCTACGGAATGAAGGATCCTCTATGCGTTATTAGCTGGAGAGGGAAGAAGGTAGGTAAGTGAATGGACTGGTTTAAGAATAGTTTGTTCATCACTTTGGGCATGAAGGAAGGGTTGCTGCGTAAAGTCACCCTGTCACTGTGGAAGGTGGCTTAAGGAGGAAAGGCCATGAGGGCCTGTAGTTCACTCTTCTAGCGGAGGCAATGGCCACTAAAAGAATGGTTTTCCATGTACACATTTGTAGAGATGCTGTGCTGGCTGGCTCAAAAGGAAATAAGGTGAGTTTTTCAGCATGAAATTGAGGTCCCAGGGAGGAGGGATGGGTTTTCTTGGTGGTCTGATATGCAAGACCCCTCTCAGGAAGAGTTTAACGTCCAGTCTAGAAAGCAGTGGTGGCTGTAATGGCAAGCAGGCTGAAATGGCAGAAAGGTGGGCTTTCATTGAAGAATATATTAGTCCTTCCTTAATGACCTTGCATACATAGCTAAGGACAAGTGAGGGATCCACCTGAAAAGGGTCTCTGTTCTTAAGGGACACCATTTTGAGAATCTCTGCCATTCAGACAAATAGTTTTTATTAGCAGCTGGTTTCCTGGCCTCTCTCAGGACTGAGAGCACATCCTCTGAGTAATGATGTCTGAAAGTGATCAGAAGTCAATCACCCAAAGAGTTAGATGCAGCAAAAGCAGCTGGGGGTGAATGAGAGATCCATTTTGTTGTGTCAGTAGGTCCACCTTGTGGGGTAACTTGTGGTGATTGCCCTTGGCTAGGGAGTGAAGGGGGAACCAGTGTTGCCTTGGCCAATAGGGAGTCACCAGCAAGATTTTTGGTTGGTTGGCCCTTCTTGATCTTCAGTAGGACCTTCTTATTAGAGGGAAGGGAGGAAAGGCATACAGGAACACTCCCTTCCATGGAAAGGTGAAGGCATTCACCCCCCCCAGGCTAGTGGAGTGTAATCCTTGGAAGACATACAGGAACATTCCCTTCCATGGAAAGCTGATGGCATTCACCCACCAGGCTAGTGAAATGTAATCCCTGGAGCAGAATTTGTTTAGTTGTATGTTCTGGTGGGAGGCAAACAGATCCACTTGAGGTGTGCCCCACTGGTGGACGATATCTACGACAGTTTCCCTGTGCAACATCCACTCGAGTTGTTGAGAAGATGTTCTGTTGAGTAAATCCTCGTTTGTTTTCCTGAGAGGGGATGTAAGAGGCCTGCACGAAAAGGTTGTGACTGGCTGCTAGATCCCAGATTTATAGGGTTATCCGGCATAACTGGCATGCCTTTGTCCCTCCTTGTTTGTTGAGGTACCACACAACAGTTGTGTTGTCTGTCACAATGTGGAGCAGCCCTGGTTGCAAGATGGGAAGGAAAGCCTTTAGAGCCAGCAACACTGCAGTCATTTCTCTGACATTGATGTGTTGCTTTTGCAGGCGGGGGTCCAACGCTGTTGTACCCTAAAGTCTTGAATGTTGCCCCCCCCCACCCTAGGTTTGATGCACCTGTGTGTATGGATTGAGTGGTGGGGGAGTTGAAGAGGAATGCCCTGGTTCTGTACGATTTGCTGAATCCACCACTTCAGTTCTGTTTTTAAGCAGGGCAGAAGGGGAATAGGTATGTCTACTGGATGTTGGCTCAGAGACCACACATTCTTTAAGTACAATTGGAATTTTCTCATGTGCATCCTGGCTAATGGGAGCATGGGAATAGTAGCTGTCATGAGACCTAGGATTTGCAGAAATTGTCTTGCAGAGAGATGGGATTCTGAATGTAGGCTTTTAAAATGGGTGGAGAGAGAGTGCACTTTGGTGGGAGAAGGGATCTCATCAGGTCTGTTCTGATCCTGCAGCCCAGGAAAACTTTGTCCTGCTGAGGAGGAAGAGAGGATTTTTTGTAGCTCGAGGGTGAAGCCCAAGTTGTGAAAAAGAGTCATGGTGAACATGAGATGAGTTTGTAGAGTGGACTCTGATTCTGCAAAATGTAAATGTCATCCAGGTAAGGGTAGATCTAGACTTCCTTGGTTCTGCAATAGGCAATGGCTGGGGCCAAGCACTTTATAAATACTCTGGGAGCTGTAGACAAGACTAAGGGCAAGGCTGTAAACTGAAAGTGCTAAGAGAGGCTAGTGAAGTGCAGAGATGTCCTGTCGGCGGTCCTGACAGGAATGTGCAGGTAAGCATCCTTTAAGTCCAGAGTGACCATGAAGGCTTGGGCTGGAATGAGGGGTAGAAGAGTTTGAAAGGAGAGCATCCTGAAGGAGGGAACCTTTAGGAACAGGCTCAGACAGGATAAATCCAGAATTGGCCTCCAATGGCCATCCTTTTTGCGGACTAAGAATAGATTGGAATAAAAACCTTCTCCCTCCTGTCCTGAGGCAAAGGAAAGGACACTTGTGTACACTTTCCATAAATGTAGATGTTCGAGTGTATTCACTGTTGCAGTCATTACATTTGGGTTATCTGCTTGCAGGTAGCCCTCAGTCAGTTTGATTAACAAAGTCTTGGGTCATCTGTTGGTTGCTGTCTCTTCTTCCATGACGTCAGGTCGTCAGGGGTATAAAACATGCAGCCGATGTCATTACATCAGTTTTTCTTGCCCGAGATGTCAGGTGCCCCCCTAATGGGAAGCAATTCAATCTATAAATATACAAGGTTATACCTCAAACAAAAAAGTAAATACACCAAAAAGCTTTTAAACATTGAAAAGGAGAGAAGAGGTACAGCCAAACGAAGTCAGGGGGCTGGAGGGAGGGTAACCAGGACTGCAACAGTGAACATACTCGAACATCTACATTTATGTTAAGTGTACACAACTGTACTATGTTCTTCGTGTTTCACTGTTGCAGTCATTACATTTGGATATATTCCCAAAGCTAAGGATGGGAGGAGGAGTTTAGATAGCATTTGGTCCAGCTATAAGGCCCTGCAAAACTGCAGTGGCAAAGCCAGCTCTGGATTTAGAGAAAATTGGCAAATGGTAATGCTCGGTGAAAGTATGTACAGAACTCCAGGTAGCAGCTTCTAGGATGTCCCTGGTCGCTTTGAAATAGTCTTCCCCGCTGTCCCTGCAGCAAATGCCACCAGCAGTTGTTCAGATTTCCTTTGAGGTTTAGACTTGTCCAAGTAGAATCTAAGTTGTCTGTGCACATCTAAGGAGTGCAGTATCAATTTCCCTTTGTTCTGTGGATTAGGAAAGAAGGTAAGCAAATGAATGACTGATTAAAGGCCACAATGGATACCACCTTTGGCATGAAAGAGGGATTGGTCCTGAGGCACACCCTGTCTGCATGAAAGCTGATGAAAGGCTCCACTGCCATAACGGCCTGTAATTCAGATACCCTTCTTGCTGAAGTGACGGCTATAAGGCAAGCTGTTTTCCAAGAAAGGAATTTTAAATCTGCAGTAGCAGCTGGCTCAAAAGGAGGAAGGGTGAGTTTCTCCAATACAAAGTTAAGGTCCCAGGCTGGAGTTGGAGCTCTCCTGGGTGGTCCTGAATTTTTGGCCCCTCTAAAGAACTGCTTGGGCAGTGGAAGAGAGAAATGGGGAGGTTCTGTTATAATGAGCTGAAATGGCTAAGGCATGAATTTTTGAGGAAAAAGGCAGGCCCTTGTGAAGCATCGCAGTTAAATATTGTAAAATCTGAGGTAAATTGGGCACTGCTGTGCTCATCCCTTGAGACTGGTTTCAGGCAGAGTATCTCTTCATTTTTCAGCATAAGATTTTTTAGTACTAGGCCTCCTTGCCTCTAAAATGACATCCATCACTGGTTTACTAGGGATGGTAAATTTATTTATTTATTTTACATTTGTTAACCGGGAAATTCCGACTGGACCAGGTCCATTTTAAGCGGAGACCTGGGGAAAAAAGCTCCAGCATCAAGTTATACAAATACAGTACATCCAGCATAATACACAAAACAGGTTACATCATGTATGCTGAGCATAGTAATATAACAAGAAATTAATAACACACTCCAGGTACAAGAAGATACAGAACATGGGTAAAAAGACAATGTAAGTTATACACTGGTAAGAGAAGAAAATTTATCAAGTACGATTCTATAGTTAAAAGTACCCTTTCAGATGACCAAGCCTACAGGGGGATCAGAGATCCAGCATGTGATCAGAGAGGAGTTTGGGGAGTTAACAGTAGTATAAGTAGGGTTATGTGATACAAGGGCATAACCAGGTACTAAGAAGGTGCGATTTGAGGGAGTTTTTCAATATGGATGCGGAGGGGGCCGTGGACACGGATAAGGGAAGAGAGTTCCAATTTCTGGCAACAGTGTGGGAGTAGAGCGCTTTCCCTGCATTATTGTTAGCCTTGGTGATGGAGAAGACAGAAGATAATTAGCCAGGCTGCTAGGTTCCGTGGCAGAATCTGGTTCTCCTGCTGAGACAGCAGGGTAAGAGTCTGAGGCAGGTGCCATGGGGCCAACAATGACACATTGCGCTGGAGGGGGTACCAGTGTTGGCGTGGCCAGGCTGGTCCAACCAAAATCATCCTTGGTTTGTCTTGTTTGATCTTTAGTAGTACATTGGAGAGCAGAGGCAGAGGAGGAAAGGCATAAACTGATAGGTTTTTCCAGCTGAAGGACAGAGCATCACCCATCCAAGCTTGTCTGTGGGGAATCCTTGCACAAAATTTTCCCAATTGATAGTTCTGGTGGGAGGCAAACAGGTCTATATCTGGGCTCCCCCATTTGCTTGTCAACATGTTGAAAATCCTTGGTTCCAGTTTCCATGTGTGGGTCTGTGAGGGTTCTGCTTAGTCCATCTGCCAGTGCATTTAGTTTTCCTGGCAGGAATTGAGCTTGTAGATGTACTTGGTAGCTCAAGGCTGTGTTCCACAATACCATGGCTAGTCTGCAGCGGGGGTAATGTGTACCCCCCCCCCGCTTGTTTATGTAGTACATAACAGTAGTTTGTCTGTCTTAAACATTAATTGTTCTGGAAGAATGTGGTCCTTGAAGGCTGTCAGAGCATTCTGTACAGCTAACATTTCTTTATGATTGATGTGAAGGTGCATTTGAATTGGGTTCCATTTGCCCTGAATGCACTTCCTTGCCAGGTGCACCCCCCCCCCCATGCCTAGTCTGATGCATCTGTTAGGGTTTGGGCGGCAGGGGGTAGTGTGAATGGTAGTCCCTTGTTTTGGTTGCAGGCCTTTGCCCACCAAAGGAACTCTAGACGCAGACAAGGAATGATAGGAATTATTGCTTCTAGATTCTGAGAATGCTGACACCATAGGCTTTTTAGATACTATTGTAGTTTCCTCTTATGCAGTCTTGCATATGGAATTAGAAGAATGCAGGAGGCCATGAACCCAAAGGCTTGTAATATTTGCTTTGCAAATATCAGGGTTTTTGTGACCACTTGTTTGAAGTAGGTTGTGAAATGAATTTGTTTCTCTGGCATGAGGAAAGCCATCTGGGAAGTTGTATTCAAGCTTGCTCTCAGGAATATAATTTGTTGACAGGGTACCAGGTGTGATTTCTTTTTGTTTATGGTGTACCCCAGACAGGTTAGCACCCTTTGTACAAAAGCCAGACGATTCAAAAGTATGTCCTGGTTTTCTGCCTGAATTAGACAATCGTCCAGGTATTGGTATATTTGAATATTTCTTTGCCTGCAAAATGCAATGACTGGAGCTAGGCACTTTGTGAATACCATGGGCGCAGTAGATAAGCCAAAGGGCAGTGCAGAGAAAGTACAGTTTTGTACCTACCGTAAATATAGATGTTCGAGTGCTAATACAGCTGCAGTAATCACAGATGGGTTTTCTGCCGTCAGGTGGTCCCTCGGTCGGCCGAATTCCAAAGTCTTGGTCCAGCGTCGGTTGTCGTCGCTTTCTCTTCTGACGTCAGTGAGGCCAGAGTATATAAGTCACAGCCGACGCCATGTTCTTCAGTCTTTCTTGCCCCAGATGTCAGGTGCCCCCAGAAGGAAGGCAATACATAAATTATGCTTATATGTATATACAAGCAATGCAATATAATCCAAAATCAGTGGTTGCAAGCAAATAAACCATAGAAGGATAACCCAGTCAGGTTGTATGAAGAGGTTGTTAGGCCCCATGCCTTTACCAAGTGGGGAAGGAGGGAGGGAAACCTGTACTGCAGCTGTATTAGCACTCGAACATCTACATTTATGGTAGGTACAAAACTGTACTATGTTCATGGTGCATACAGCTGCAGTAATCACAGATGGGTAGAGTCCCAAAGCTACGCACAGGGTGGTAGGTACTAGGAGGAACTGGGTTGAGCCAGAATGCCCTGCAAAACAGCAGTGGCAAAGCCTGCTCTTGTTCTGGAATATAAAGGCAGGTGGTAGTGTTTTGTGAAGGTATGTACAGAACTCCAAGTGGCTGCCTCCAAAATATCTTTGGTAGGAACTCCTCTGAGGAAGGCTGTAGAGGCAGCTGTGGCCCTGGTGGAATGTGATCTGATACCTGTAGGAACAGATTTCCCATGAAAGGAATAACAAAACCGTATGCAGTGGCCTATCCACTTTGAAATAGTCTGCTTGGAAACTGGCTTCCCTTGAGCCCCTACAGCATAGGACACAGAGTTGTTCTGATTTCCTGAAGGACTTTGTTCTGTCCAAATAGTAACGTAGCTGCCTATGGATGTCTAAAGCAGCCTTTCCCCTTTGTTTTGAGGATTGGGGTAAAAGGTAGGAAGGTGTATGGCTTGATTTAAAGCTACCATGGATACCACTTTAGGCATAAATTATGGGTTGGTACGAAGGGAAACCCTGTCCTGATGGAAAATGAGAAAGGGCTGCACCGCCATGAGGGCCTGTAGTTCCGAAACTCTCCGAGCTGAAGTGATAGCCAGAAGGAAGGCAGTTTTCCAGGACAAATATTGCAAATCTGTTGAGGCAGCTGGTTCAAAAGGAGGCAATTTTAATTTTTCTAGTATGTAATTAAGATCCCTGGCTGGTATTGGTTGTTTCCTTGGTGGTCTTATATTCTTAGCCCCTCTGAGGAACTGTCGTAAGAGTGGGTGAGAAAATAAAGGAGGATCCGTGTTGAATTCTGCAGAAATGGCCGAGGCATGGATTTTTATGGAAGAAAATGAAAGTCCACTGTTCAGCAGCTCAGCTAGATACTGTAATACCTGAGGCAAGTTCAGTTTTCTAGAGTCCTAGCCTTTTTTCTCATTCCAAATACAAAACCGCTTCCATTTTGCGGAGTAAGCTTTTCTAGTAGATGGCCTTCTGGCCTCCAAAATGACATCCTGCACCTCCTTGGAGAGTAGGGTCTGTTGTGGTGTTAATGAATTTTCCATGCAGCGAGATTGAGTGTTTTCAGCTGACTGTGAAGAGTTTTGTAGCTGTGCTGAGTCAGCAGAAGAGGCATTAGATGCAGGGACCAGGGAGGAGTATGTGTTAGGCTCCTCAGCAGTGGGTACCAGTGTTGCCTTGGCCAATCTGGAGCAATCAGTATCATCTTCGGTCTGTCAGCTCTTGCTTTCAAAAGCACCTTGGGCAGAAGAGGCAGAGGTGGGAATGCGTAAACTGTCCATGCTGTCCAACTGAATGAAAGGGCGTCCACTCTCCAGGCCTTTGGATGAAAGGTCCTTGAACAAAACTTTTCCAATTGATTCCTGTGGGAGGCAAAAAGATCTATGTCTGGCCTCCCCCACGCTTGGATTATTTCTGTAAACACCTGAGGATGTAACTTCCATTTGTGTGGATCTGTCATATTTCTGCTTAAATTGTCTGCCAGCGTGTTTTCCAATCCTGGCAGGTACTGTGCTTGAAGTTCGATTTGCCATTCCAGAGCCAAGTTCCAAAGAGTCATGGCTAGTCTGCACAAGGGGTATGAATGTGTTCCTCCTTGTTTGTTTATGTACCACATTACTGTGGTGTTGTCTGTTCTTATCAGTAATTGTCCTGGATGTAGGAAGTCCTTGAAAGCTGTAATTGCATTTATTACTGCTAGCATTTCTTTTTGATTGATGTGAAGGTGCTTTTCCTTTTGGGACCATTTGCCCTGGATGCACCTGTCCGTCATGTGCGCCCCCCCAGGCGTAATCTGAGGCGTCTGTTGTGATAACTTGCTTTGCTTGAGGCTTGCAGAATGGGAGGCCTGTGTTTGCTTGACATGCTTGGGCCCACCATAGAAATTCCTGCTGCAAACATGGGATTATTGGTATTATTGTTTCCAAACTGTGACTGTGTTGAGACCATAGGTTTTTTAGGTACCATTGAAGTTTCCTCATATACAGCTTTGCACATGGGATTAAAAGAATGCAAGATGCCATGAATCCCAGAGCCTGCAGGATTTTCCTTGCAGTAAGCCTGGTACTTTTTGCTAGTATTTTGAAGTACTGAGATAGTTGCCCCTGTTTTTCTGTCGTAAGGTAGGCCATCTGGGTGTTTGTGTCCAAGTTGGCACCCAGGAAAGTTATTTTCTGAGATGGTGTTAGCCTTGATTTCTCTTTGTTGATTGTGTATCCCAGAGAATGCAGTAACCGTGTCACATATGCCAGATGTTCCAGAAGTATGTGCTTGCTGTCCGCTTGGATCAGGCAGTCGTCCAGATAAGGGTAAATTTGTATCCCTTGAAGTCTGCAGTAGGCAATCACTGATGCCAGGCACTTTGTGAATACTCTGGGCGCAGTAGATAAGCCAAAGGGCAATGCAAAGAATTGATAGTGGGTTGAACCTGCAAGAAATCTGAGGTATCTTCTGCAGCTTTGTCTGATTGGGACATGCAGGTATGCCTCCTTGAGGTCCAACGTTACCAGCCAAAACTCCTTGCCCAGCATGGGAAGAAGTTGCTGTAATGTGAGCATCTTGAATTTTGGTACGAGTAGAAATGTGTTTAGGATGGATAAGTCCAAAATGGGTCTCCAGTCGGTTCCTTTCCTTGGTACCAGAAAAAGTCTTGAATAAAAACCTTGATCTTGCTCATGAGTAGGTACCTCTTGAATAGCTCTCATGCTTATGAGCTTTGAAATTTGTAGTTGTGCCTCTGCCCTTTGATTCTGTGGCAGGTTTGGCATGCCTCTCATTTTTGGAAGAGTGTGAAATTGAAATTTGTAACCTCTGTTTATAATGTCCAGGATCCATTTGTCTGTTGTGACAATATGCCAATTGCCTGCAAATAATGCTAGCTTTCCTCCCAAAGGTGCTGCCAGCTGAGACATGCTTGGCATGGAAATGAGGGAGTCATTGGGTTTGCTTCCTGTATTGTTGTGCACTGTCCTCACCACCTCTTGGTGCTGGAGTTTGCCATTGTCGGCCTCTATATGATCCTTGTGATTGCCCTCTGCCCCTTGTGCGTCTGTATCTACCTCTTTGGGGCTTGTCAGTGGCTGGAAAGGACCAGTTTTTTGAAGGCCAATTTCTGCTAAAACGTGGTGGTGGGACCTGTAAAAAGGCTTTGACAGTTTGCATAGATTTGGCTTTTTCTTCCATTTTCCGTAGTATCTCCTCAGCATTAGTACCAAACAGCACATCCTTTTGTAAAGGAGCATCTAGAAGTTTAGCTTTCACATGATCAGGCAAGTTTTGTTCTCTAAGCCAGGCATGTCTGCGAATGACTGATCCTGTAGCAGCCGCTCTACTTGAGGCCTCTAGGGCATCATAACCACATTGTAAAGTGTGTTTACCCACCTGCTCTGCACTATGCATCATATCCTGTAACTCCTTCAAATCTGGTTGTTCAGGTTGAGACATTTTATTCCTTAATTGTGATAACAGGAACTGTTGATATTTAAGCATATGAAACTGACAATTTAAGGCCCTCATGGCTAGGGTGGCCGAGGTATATACCTTTTTTCCCCACCTTTCTAAAGATCTTGACTCTCTTTCTGCAGGAAGTGGATTCTTGCCAGTGGAGGCCTTCAATCAATTGGGGCCTTGTGAAATGGTTTCAGGGTCAGCATTATGGCTTTTGAAGAGAAATTGGTGAGAGTTAGGTACTCTGTAGTACCTATCAGGTTTGACTGGTGCAGGAGGCAGAGAATCTGGGTTGAGGCAAGCCTCCGAATAAACATCAAGTATGTCCAAAACAGGGGGTATCACCAGAGGTCTGTGTTGAGGTAACAAAAGAAATTCCCTAAGTCTTTTCTTGGAATCTGAAAAGTCTTGGCCTTCCCAATGGAAGTGTTCTCTCAAGGTGTGCAAGGTTTCCCCAAAGGAAAAATCCTCAGGAGGGGATACAGAAGGGATGGACTGCTCTGCATCCGAATCCTCAAAAGGGGAGTAAGAGTGTTCCTCTACATCAGAATGTTCTGATAAAATGGATCCCTGATCAGAAGGAGAATCTTCCTCCACTCTGGGTCTCTTGTCTGGAGGGGGTTGAGAACCTCTGATAAGAGTAATTAAATCCTCAGCCATTTTAAGCATCTGTTTTTTAGGCATGGGACCTGGAGATGGGCCCTGTGCAACAGGCCTCTTGGGATGCCTGGCTGCTTTGGATTTAGTAAAGGCCTTAATAGAAAAAGAAGATGCGGGTCTAAAGACACCATGGGTGGAGGTGGACCTGTCCATATTAGTAGGCTCAACATTAGCAAAGGCTTCGGTGGTTGTAGTCTGGGAAAGGGCCGAGGTCCCAGCGGTCTCGGGTACAGAGGACACAGCCAAAGGAGTGTCGTCGGTAGTCAGGGACTGCAAAGGCGTCTCGCTGAGAACCGGACCACGTGTAGCCTGTTTCGGCGTGGTGTCGGCGGGGACCGCGGGCCTCGCATGTCGGTCCTTGTCCTTGCGTTTTTTTCGACAGAACGGTAGTTGGAGTGTCCGACGACATTTTATAATCAAAAGCTTTACCAAAATAGTGTTGGGAGAACTCCGCCAGACGCTTAATAGTGCGTTTATTGAAGGTAGCACAAAAGCGACAGCCCGAGACGTCGTGGTCTGGGCCTAAACAAGGTATGCAGAGGGAAAGGAAATCCTTATGCGGTATTTGCTTCCCACAAGAAATACAATTATTAACTTTTTCTGACATCGGTCTGAGGCAAGAAAAGTTTCCCCAATAGGGTACTTAGCTTTAATGAAGACTTCGGTTTCCAAAATTTCCGTAATTCAGGAGCTGGCCGACCGGCACTTGCGAACTGCTTCTGCTTCGGGCACCGCGCGGCAAAAAAGACTGAAGAACATGGCGTCGGCTGTGTCTTATATACTCTGGCCTCACTGACGTCAGAAGAGAAAGCGACGACAACCGATGCCGGACCAAGACTTTGGAATTCGGCCGACCGAGGGACCGCCTGACGGCAGAAAACCCATCTGTGATTACTGCAGCTGTATGCACGATGAACATCTGATAGTGCGTGTAGCCTGCTTTGAAGTGTAGGTATCTTCTGCAAGACTCCCTGATTGGGATGTGCAGTTATGCTTCCTTTAAATTTAGTATTGCCAACCAGGCATCTTTGCTTAGCATAGGAAGCAACTGGTGAAGAGTCAGCATCTTGAATTTTGGAATCACCAAAAAGGTGTTCAGAGTAGGCAGGTCCAGGATAGGATGCCATGAACTGTCTTTTCTGGGTACCAAAAAAAAATCTCGAGTAGAAAACTTGTCCCTTTTTCTCTTCTGGTACCAACTGAATAGCCCCTATGCTTGAGAGAGTACTTGCTTTTGGGCCTCTGCCCACTGCTTTGGAGGTAGATCCGGCCAACCGCTTGGAGTTGGTGACATGTGGAAGTGAAATCTGTACCCTTGGGACACTATATTTAAAACCCATTTGTCCTGGGTAATGAGTCCCCAGTTCTTTGCATGAAGTGCAATCTTTCCCCCCCAAAGGGGCAGTCAGTTGAGAAGTGCTTGGAAGTTTTAAAAATAAGTAATTGAGACAGTTTAACATAGGGGGGAGTTTTATTACTCCCAAATTTGGAAGTGGAGGCCCCCCACTGCTTAGTCCTGTGCGTCCCCTGGGACTGAAGCCTGGGTGCTCTGCTGGATCTGGGTTTGGACTGAGAAGGTCTGGAAGAGGCAGGAAAGGAACAATTCCTAGAAGGCCAATGCCTACTAAATCTTGGAGGTTGTGCTTGCAAAAAGTCTTTAACAGTTTGCATAGATTTAGCTTTTTCCTCCATCTTTTTAAGAACTACTTCTGCCTTGTTGTCAAACAGGTAGCCCTGATTTAAGGGAGCATCCAGTAATTTCACTTTAATATGATCTGGCAAAGATTGCTCCTTAAGCCAAGCATGCCTTTTAAGTACACACCCAGTTACTGCAGCCCTGCAAGACGCCTCTAGTGAATCAAAACCACATTGCAATGTATGTTTACCAACTTGTTCAGCAGAATGCATAAAAATCCTGTAAATCCTTATTTTCAGCACAATCAGGAGTCAACATCATTTTCTGTTTAAGCACTACAATAATATGCAGCTGATAGTTTAACATATGAAACTGGCAATTCAGGCCCTAATGGCCAGAGTTGCAGAAGTGTATACCTTCTTACCCCAAATATCCAGCGCCCTGGAGTCTCTATCAGAGGGGGTAGGATTTTTTGCAGTAGTAGCGTTAATGCCCTTGGGTCCCTGTGAAATGGTTTCAGGATCCGCAGTAGGATTTTTGAAAAGGAATTTGTGAGAGTCAGGAACCCTGTAATATCTATCAGGTTTTCTGGAAGCAGGAGGTAAAGAGTCAGGGCCATGCTAGATTCCAAAAAGGCATCAACAACAATGTCCAGTACAGGAGGTATAGCTAAAGGCCTGTGCTGGGGCAGGAGTAAGAAATCCCTAAGCCTCTTTTTAGAATCAGAGAAATCCTGACTTTCCTAACGAAAAATCTCTCAGAGTATGCAAGGTTTCACCAAGAGAAATCCTCTGAGGGGGAAACAGAGGGAATATAGTCCTCAGCATCAGAATCCTCATAGGTAGATAAGAGTAAATCCTGGTCATCAGAGGAAAAGTACAGTTTTGTACCTACCATAAATGCAGATGTTCGAGTGTTCACCCTGCTGCAGTCATCACATTTGGGTTATCCTGTCGTCAGGCGGTCCCACAGTCGGCCGGATTTCCAAAGTCTTGGTCCGACGTCGGTTGCTGTCGCCTCATCCCTGACGTCAGTGCGCCAGGGGTATATATATTGCAACCAACGCCATTTTCTTCAGTTTTTCTTGCCCCAGATGTCAGGTGCCCCCAAAAAGGTGATCCAAATTAGTACCAAAAGGTGTGAACACTGTACAGACACAAAATTCCCTCAGCTATAAGCAAATACATCAGTAAGGCATAGCAAAGATTTAGCCAGAAGATCAGAGGGGTTGGAGGGAGGGTAACCTGGACTGCAGCAGGGTGAACACTCGAACATCTACATTTATGGTAGGTACAAAACTGTACTATGTTCATCGTGTTACCCTGCTGCAGTCATCACACTTGGGTTGAGTCCCAAAGCTAAGGTAGGGTGGAGGCATCATAGAGGTTTAGTGGAGGCAATGAGGCCCTGCAGAACTGCAGTGGCGAAGCCTGCCCCGGACTTAGAATAAAGAGGCAAGTGATAGTGTTTGGTGAAGGTGTGTACAGAACTCCAAGTTGCAGCTTCTAAACTTTCCTTGGTAGGAACCCCCCTGAGAAACGCTGTAGAGGTAGCTGTTGCCCTGGTAGAGTGGGATCTAATGGTAGGAGGAACTGGTTTCCCAGGATGGCTATAGCAAAATCGTATGCAATGGCCTATCCATTTAGAAATGGTTTGCTTGGATATGGCCCCTCCCTTGAGAAGCTGTAGCATAGGAAACAAAGAGCTGGTCAGTTTTTCTGAAAGCCTTAGTTTTATCCAAGTAGTAACGAAGCTGCCTGTGAATGTCCAAGGACTGCAGGAGTCTCACCTTTGTTCTGTAGATTGGGGAAGAAAGTGGGCAGGTGGATGGTTTGATTTAAAGCTACACTGGAAACCACCTTAGGCATGAAGGAAGGATTAGTTCATAGAAAAACTCTGTCGTGATGAAAAATGAGGAAAGGATCCACTGCCATAACTGCCTGTAATTCTGAGACTCTCCTAGCAGAAGTTATTGCCAGGAGCAGGGAAGTCTTCCAAGATAGGAACTGAAGATCTGCAGAAATAGCTGGTTCAAAAGGAGGTAGCGTTAGTTTTTCCAGAACAAAGTTGAGATCCCATGTTGGTGTAGGAGCTCTTCTAGGTGGTCTAATGTTTTTTGCCCCTCTGAGGAACTGCCTTAGGAGAGGATTTGAAAATAAAGGTGGATTCGTGTCATAGTGAGCTGAAATAGCTGATGCATGGATCTTAACTGAGGAGAAGGAAAGTCCTTTATGCAACATCTCGGCTAAATACTGCAGAATGTGAGGCATATGAGGCGGAGTTGTGTCTTGGCCTTTAGCTTGGTTCCAAGCAGAAAGCCTTTTCCATTTGTCCGAGTAAACCTTCCTGGTGCTTGGCCTTCTGGCTTCTAGAATAACATCCAGTACTGCTTGTGAAAGAGGTGCTGGTTGGATACTTAATTGATTTGCCATGCAGCCAGGTTTAAGGTTTTGATCTGGCTGTGTAGAATCTGCTTGTTCTGCTGCGTGAGCAAATGAGGTATTTGAGGCAATATCCATGGTGGGCTGTGAGCCATATTCTTCAGTAGCGGGTACCAGTGCTGGCGTGGGCAGTCTGGGGCTATGAGAATCATTCGAGGTTTCTCCTTTTTGACCTTCAAAAGTACCTTTGTGAGAAGAGGTAATGGAGGAAAGGCATATGCTGTCAGGTTTTTCCAACTGAAGGAGAGAGCGTCCACTTTCCAAGCTTGATGGTGGGATGTCCTTGTACAAAATTTTGTCAGCTGGTAGTTTTGAGGACTGGCAAACAGGTCTATATTTGGTAGGCCCCATCTTTGAGTTATCATTGTAAATATTTGTGGGTCTAGTTTCCACTCGTGGGGATCTTTGATGTTTCTGCTTAGGTCGTCTGCCAATGTGTTTTTCTGTCCTGGCAGGAATTGAGCTTTAACTGGACTTGGTAGGCCACAGCTGTGTTCCATAAGATTATTGCTTGCCTGCATAGAGGGTAGGAATGTGTGCCCCCTTGTTTATGTACCACATTACTGTGGTGTTGTCCATCTTTATTGCAAGCTGTCCTGGCTGTAGAAGATCCTTGAAGGCTGTCAGAGCTTTCTGTACAGCTAGCATCTCTTTTTGGTTTATGTGCAGTTTTCTTTGTTCTGCAGTCCATAGGCCTTGAATGCATTGCCCTGCCATGTGTGCCCCCCAGGCATAGTCTGAAGCATCTGTTGTGATAGTTTGCCTGGTTGGGGGCAAGGTGAAAGGCTGACCCTTGTTGAGGTGACATGCCTGTGCCCACCATAGAAATTCCTGTTGAAGGCAGGGGATGAGAGATATCACTGTGTCCAAGCTGTGGCTGTGTTGAGACCATACGCTTTTTAGGTACCACTGCAATTTCCTCATATGCAGCTTTGCTAATGGTATTATCAGAATGCAAGATGCCATGAAGCCCAAAGCCTGCAGAAATTTTCTTGCAGTTAATTGGGTCTTTGTTGCCATTGTCTTGAAGTATTGAGTCAGTTGTAATTGCTTGTCTGGTGTAAGATAAGCCTTCTGGACCGTTGTGTCCAAGCTGGCACCCAGGAATGTCATTTTTTGTGAGGGTACTAGTTTTGACTTCTTTTCGTTTACTGTGTACCCCAGGCAATTTAGTAGATGCTTCAGAAAAGCCAGATGTTGTAGGAGAATGTTTTCTTTCTGCTTGGAAGAGGCAGTCGTCGAGGTATGGATATATTTGAATTCCTCTTTGTCTGCAGTATGCAATTACTGGTGCCAGGCATTTTGTGAATACTCTTGGCCCAGTAGATAAGCCAAAGGTCAGTGCAGAGAATTGATAATGGGTTGAACCTGCAATGAAACGGAGGTATCTTCAGCAACTTTGCCTGATAGGGACATGCAGGTATGCCTCCTTGAGGTCCAACGTTACCAGCCATGCTTCCTTACCCAACATGGGAAGTAGCTGCTGTAGTGTTAGCATCTTGAATTTGGGAACTTGTAAGTACGTGTTTAGGATTGAAAGGTCCAGAATTGGTCGCCAAGCATTTTCTTTTCTGGGTACTAGGAAGAGTCTTGAGTAAAATCCTTGGCCTTGCTCTTGAGTTGGTACCCTTTGAATGGCTCTCATGGCCATGAGAGCTGTAATTTGTTTTTGAGCCTCTGCCCTTTGATTTTGCGGCAGGTTTGGCATTCCTCTTTTTATTGGCAAGGTGTGAAAGTGGAATCTGTATCCTCGTAAAATTATGTCTAGGACCCATTTGTCCTTTGTGACCATGTGCCAGTTGTCTGCAAAGTGCTAGTTTTCCCCCCAGGGGGGCTGACAAAAGAGCTTTGTTTGGCCAGCTGAGGTGCAAGTCATTGAGTTTGCCTTCTGGTGGATTGAGACCTGTCTTCTCCCTCCCTTTTGGGCTGGAGTGCCACAACGGCGAGGTTTATACTGAGCGTGTGGTTGTCCTCTGCCCCTTGGGTGCCTGTATTTACCCCTCTGAGGCCTGCCGGAGGCTGGAAAGGACCAATTTTTTGTTGGCCAGTTTCTGCTGAAGCGAGGGGGTTGTGCTTGTAGGAAATCTTTGACTGTCTGCATTGATTTTGCCTTATCTTCCATTTTCTTTAAAACTTCTTCTGCTTTAACACCAAAAAGAACATCCTGCTGTAAGGGAGCATCTAGTAGTTTTGCTTTAACATGATCAGGCAGACTTTGTTCCTTTAACCAGGCATGCCTACGTATAACTGATCCAGTGACAGCTGCTCTGCAGGAGGCCTCTAAAGAATCAAACCCACATTGTAAGGTATGTTTTGCCCACCTGCTCGGTGGCGTGCAACAAATCCTGTACTTCTTTCAATTCAGATTGTTGAGGGAGGGTGGTTATCTTTTGTTTTAACTGAGAGATCAGAAATTGCTGATACTTAAGCATATGAAATTGACAGTTTAGTGCTCTCATAGCTAAAGTGGCTGAGGTGTAAACCTTTTTCCCCCATCTGTCTAGTGCTCTTGAATCCCTTTCAGAAGGTACCGGATTTTTAGCCATGGAAGCCTTAGCCCCCTTGGGACCAGAATTTGTGGGAATCCGGTACTCTGTAGTATCTGTCAGGCTTGGCCGGGGCAGGAGGTACAGAATCAGGGTTGAAACTGGATTCTAAATAGACATCATCCACAATGTCCAAAACAGGAGGAATGGCTAGGGGGTCTGTGATGGGGGAGTAAAAGAAACTCTCTGAGCCTTTTCTTGGAATCAGAGTAATCCTGACCTTCCCAGTGAAAATGTTCCCTCATAGTGTGTAAAGTTTCCCCAAAAGAGTAATCTTCTGGAGGGGAAGCTGAGGGAATAGAGTCCTCAGCATCAGAATCTTCATAAGGAGAGAAGGAATAGTCTTGGTCCTCAGAGGAATCCGAAGAAATAGACAGTTGTTCAGAGGAAGCAGAATCTTCCTCTTGTCTAGGCCTTTTGTCAGGAGGAGGCTGAGAAAGTACAGTTGTGTACACTCACCATAAATGTAGATGTTAGAGTGTCTTCACTGTTGCAGTCATGACTGTAAGGTTCTCCCCTTCTGGCATGCAGTCCTCGGTCGGCCAGAATCCCAAAGTCTGGGTCCGGCTGTTCAACCATGCTCCCTGATGTCAGAGCGCCAGGAGTACAAAGCTGACAGCCGACGCCATCTTCTCCAGTTTTTCTTGCCCCAGATGTCAGGAGTCCCAAAATGAGTAAGGTCCCATATCCTTTGCAAATTCACCTCAGAAGAATGGTGAAAAAAGGAACCACACAAAAGTAAAAATAAGAGGGGACAGGAGGGCGGGAAACACAGACTGCAACAGTGAAGATACTCGAACATCTACATTTATGGTAAGTGTACACAACTGTACTATGTTCATAGTGTTTCACTGTTGCAGTCATGACTGTAGGGTAGAATCCCAAAGCAGAATGAAAGGGAGGTGGTCATAAAGTAGAAGGGGCGGCTAAAAGGCTCTGCAAGACTGCAGAAGCAAAGCCTGCCCTAGACTTAGAGAAGAGAGGTAGATTGTAGTGCTTTGAAAAAGTATGCACTGAACTCCAAGTTGCAGCTTCCAAAATGTCTTTGGTAGGAACTGCCCTGAGGAAGGCAGCTGAAGTGGCAGCAGCTCTGGTGGAATGAGTCCATATACTCCCTGGGATTTGCTTTCCATGGTGTGAATAACAAAATCTGATTCCATGAGCAATCCATTTAGAAATGGTCTGTTTTGAAATGGCTTTACCTTGGGAACTTGAAGCATAAGAAACAAACAATTGCTCTGATTTTCTGATGTCCTTGGTTCTGTCCAGGTAAACACGTAGTTGTCTGTGTACATCCAAGGAATGTAAGATCCTTTCCCCTTTATTTTGAGGAGTGGGGAAAAAAGTTGGCAAGTGGATAGTTTGATTTAAAGCCACTTTGGAAACCACCTTAGGCATGAATGTAGGATTAGTCCTCAAAGACACCCTGTCTTGATGAAAAATAATATAAGGTTCCACAGCCATAAGAGCTTGCAACTCTGAAACTCTCCTGGCAGAGGTCAGAGCAAACAGGATGGCTGTTTTCCAAGATAAAAACTTGATGTCAGAAGAGGCAGCAGGCTCAAAAGGAGGTAAGGTGAGCTTTTCCAAAACATAGTTGAGATCCCAAGCAGGAATGGGAGGAGATCTAGGAGGTCTTAAGTTCTTAGCTCCTCTGAGAAACTGTCTCATGAGCTGGTGGGAAAAGATTGGAGGGTCTGTATTATAATGAGCGGAAATAGCAGAGGCATGTTAATGGAAGAGAAAGAGACCCTTGTGTAAGAGATCTGTCAGGTAAAGTAAAATCAAAGGAATGTTAGGAAGAAGAGGATCAGAATCCTGAGCCTGCATCCAGGAACAAAATCTTTTCCATTTTCCTGCATAAGATTTTCTAGTGCTAGGACGTCTGGCTTCTAAAATGACATCCATAACCTGCTTGGGTAGGAGAGAAGGAATCTAAGACCCTGGATTAACCAGGCCGCCAGGCTGAGAGTTCTGACATGGGAGTGTAGAACCTGATCCTGATGTTGGGACAGAAGGTTCGGAGTCTGTGGTAAAACCCAAGGGGGCTCCAAACATAGGTTTTTCAGAGTAGGGTACCAAAACTGTCGAGGCCAATTTGGGGCCAGCAAGATTATCATCTTGGGCTTGTCCTGTTTGATCTTTAATAATACCCGTGGAAGAAGAGGAAGAGGCGGAAAGGCATATCCCCGAGAGGTTTCTCCAACTGAATGATAGTGCATCCACTTTCCAAGCTTGTTCGTGGAAAGTCCTGGTGCAAAAATTCTGTAGTTGATGATTGAGATGGGATGCAAAGAGGTCTATGTGAGGACATCCCCAGACTGCTGTTATCATCCTGAATATTTCGGTGTCCAGCATCCACTCGTGTGGATCCGAAAGGTTTCTGCTCAGACTGTCTGCCAGGAAGTTTTGCTTCCCTGGTAGAAACTGAGCTTGAAGGTCCAGATTGCAAGCTAGAGCTGTATTCCATAGATCCATGGCTAGTCTGCAAAGGGGGTAGGAATGAGATCCCCCTTGCTTGTTTATGTACAACATAACTGTGGTGTTGTCTGTCCATATCAGTAGTTGTCCTGGTTGTGGAAGATTCCTGAAGGCCATTAGAGCTTTCTGAACGGCTAACATTTCCTTTAAACTGATATGTAGGTGCTTCTGATCCTTTGTCCAAAGGCCCTGCAGACAGTTGCCCTGAAAATGGGCTCCCCGTGCATAATCCGAGGCGTCCGTGGTTAGTATCTGAGTGGCAGGAGGCAGACAGAAGGGTTTTTCTTTGTTTAGAGTACATGCCTTGGACCACCAAAGGAATTCCTTTTGAAGACAAGGCAGGACGGAGATCATTATGTCTAAACTGTGGCAATGCTGAGACCATACACTTTTTAGGTACCACTGTATTTTCCTCATGTGTAGTCTTGCATATGGTATGAGAAGGATGCAGGAGGCCATGTAACCCAAAGCCTGCAGGAATCTCCTTGCAGATAGCGGAGTTAAAGTTGCCAAGGTTTTGAAAGTTGAAGCCAGCTGAAACTGTTTTTCGTATGTCAGAAATGCCATCTGGGTTGTTGTGTTTAAAGAAGTGCCCAGAAAAATTATCTGTTGTGAGGGTGCCAAATTTGACTTTTTTATGTTTACAGTGAATCCCAGGAACTTGAGGAGATCCTGAACAAACCGTAGATGCTGGAGTAAGACCTCCTTGCTGTCTGCCTGAATAAGACAGTCGTCCAGATAAGGGTAAATTTGAATTCCCTTGAGTCTGCAGTAAGCTACTACTGGAGCCAGGCATTTGGTGAAGACCCTGGGCGCAGTAGACAATCCAAAGGGCAGCGCAGAGAATTGAAAGTGCCTCGATCCGGCCTTGAACCTGAGGTATTTTCTGCGTTCCTGCCTGATGGGAATGTGTAAATATGCCTCCTTTAAATCCAAAGTTACCATCCATGCATTTTTGGACAGCATTGGAAGTAGCTGCTGTAGAGTAAGCATCTTGAATTTTGGAATCTCTAGAAAGGTGTTCAAGACGGACAGATCCAGAATGGGTCTCCATGAATTTTGCTTCCTGGGGACTAGAAAGAGCCTTGAGTAAAAACCTTGTCCCATCTCTGAAAGTGGAACTAGTTCTATGGCTTTCATAGCCAAAAGAGCTTCCACCTGGTTTAAGGCCTCTGTCCATTGATGTTTTGGAAGATCTGGCCATCCGCTTGGCCTTGGTAGCATATGAAAATGGAGTTTGTAACCTCTTGAAACCACATCCAGAACCCACTTGTCTTGGGTTATATGAGTCTAATTTCGGTGAAAAAGAGAAAGTTTTCCTCCGAGGGGGGCTTCCAGACAAGAAGTTCCTGCAGCCCAACAGAGGGAGTCATTGAGTCTGTTTCCTATGAGTTTGCGACCTGTCCTCTCCTCCCCTAGGGGTGGAAGCAGTCCACTGTCTTGGTCTGTAAGAGGCTTGTGTTTGAGGCCTTCCTCGGGAGCGTCTGTATCTACCCCTCTGAGGCCTGTCTGAATTGGGAAAGGACCAATTTTTTGTAGGCCAATTCCTGCTAAATCTGGGTGGTTGTACTTGTAAGAAATCTTTAACTGTTTGCATGGATTTCGCCTTGTCCTCCATCCTTTTAATCACCTCCTCAGCTTTTGATCCAAACAAAACATTATGCATCCAATAATTTAGCTTTTACTTGTTCTGGCAAATTTTGTTCCTTTAACCATGCATGCCATCTAATTACTGTGCCAGAGGCAGCAGCCCTACAAGAAGCCTCCAAGTCATCAAATCCACAGTGTAAACCATGCTTCCCAACTTGTTCAGTGGCATGCATTAAGTCATGTAATTCCTTATCATCTGCACAGGCAGAAATGGAAGTAAGCTTTTGTTTTAAAACAGACAAGAGAAATTGCTGGTATTTCAGCATATGAAACTGACAGTTTAAAGCCCTAATAGATAAAGTAGCAGAAGTGTACACTTTTTTGCCCCATCTTTCTAAAGATCTAGATTCCTTCTCAGTGGGAATGGGGTTTTTAGCAGAAGCGGCCTTAACTCCCTTAGGACCCTGAGAAATGGTTTCAGGGTCAGCAGTAGGGTTCTTGTATAAAAACTGGTGGGAATCAGGAACCCTGTAATATCTATCAGGCTTAACAGGAGCAGGAGGAAAAGAGTCAGGGGTTAAGTTAGCCTCCGAAAAAGCATCATCCACAATATCCAAAATAGGAGGAATAGCCAGGGGTCTATGTTGGGAAGAAGAAGAAAATCCTTAGTCTTTTCTTAGATTCCAAATACTCCTGTCCTTCCCAGTGGAAATGTTCCCTCATTTCATGCAAAGTTTCCCCAAAGAGAAATCCTCAGGGGAGAAGCTGAAGGAATGGATTCCTCAGCATCAGAATCCTCATAAGGAGGGAAAGAATATTCCTGGTCAGAAGAAGAAACTGAAGAAACAGAAGCCTGATCAGAGGAGTCATAATAAACTTCCTGCCTTGGCCTTTTATCTGGAGGGGGATGTTAACCCCTAATCATAGTAAGTAAATCCTCCGCCATCTTAAGTAACTGTTTCTGTGACTTGGGAGCCAGTTCAGAAGAGGCCTGTGTTGCAGTCTTTGATTTGGAAGGAGTCTTTGCCTTTGTCTTTGGCTTTGCCTTTATTAGAAGCTGAGTAGGCCTGAAAACCCCTTCGGAAGCCGGTACCTGCACAGCAGCTCTGGACCCATCCGAAGGAGCATTGTCCGAAGGTCCAGCATTAGAAATATTCAAAGGCCTAGTTGGCTCCTCGTGGGAGTCAGTTTCGGCCATCGGTTCCGAAATGGCCGATGACAGGGGCTGCGCAAAAGTGCCTCACTGACGACGGCCGAACCTGAAGCTGGCTCCGCTTGTGTGATATCATCAGATTTGGACCTCGGAGGCCTGTCTTTGTCCTTGCGTTGTTTGTGAACTCCGGTAGCCGGAACCGTATCCAACGACATTTTGTAATTAAAACGCCTACCGAAGTAATGAAATGCAAAATCGTACCTTCGTTTAATTGTACGTTGATTGAATCTAGCACAAAACCGACAACTAGCTACGTCATGGTCAGAGCCTAAGCAAGGAATACAGTAAGAATAAAAATCCTTATGAGGTATTTGCTTCCCACATGAAATACAATTATTAACTTTTTCTGACATCGGACTGGAGCAAGAAAAAGTTTCAACGGGTACTTAGCTTTGAGTAGGAGAAGAAAGTCTTCGGACTGAAGTTTGTTCAGAAAAGATTGTCAGGAGTCAGCCGACCGGCACTTGCGAACTGCTATCACCGCACGGCAAGAAAGACTGGAGAACATGGCGTAGGCTATCAGCTTTGTACTCCTGGTGCTCTGACGTCAGGGAGCATGGTTGAACAGCCAACGCTGGACCCAGACTTTGGGATTCTGGCCGACCGAGGACTGCCTGCCGGCAGGGGAGAACCCTACAGTCATGACTGCAACAGTGAAACACGATGAACATCCCCTGATAAGAGAAATCAAATCTTCAGCCATCTTGAGCATCTGTTTCTTAGGCATAGGGCCTTGAACAGGAGACTGAAGTGAAGCCTTCTTCGATTTAGAAGGAGTCTTCGACTTGGAAAACGTTTTGACTGCAAGAGTCTGTCTGAAAACGCCTTCAGAAACCGATGGCGTTTCAGAAGCATCGACGTCCTTGGCAGGTAAATCGTAGGAAGGGCCTGAAGTAAAAGGCTGCGTCGGCTTAGTACATTCCGTCAAAATATCTGTAGCGGTCTCGGGTTCCAGAACTGCGGTAGTCAGAGGCTGCGTCAGAGCCTCACTGATATCCGGAGAACTGGAGACCGGATCAACAGAGGCATCGGAATCGGGCTTAGGCCTGGGCTGTCGGTCCTTGTCCCTGTGTTTTTTGTGCAAGCCGGTAGTCGGTAGCTCCGACGGCATGGGGTAATTAAATTTTCTAACAAAAAAGTGTTGTGCGAAATCAAATCGTCTTTTAATAGTACGTTTATTAAATCTAGCACAAAAACGACAAGAAGTGACGTCATGATCAGGGCCTAGGCAAGGTATGCAATAAGAATGAAAATCCTTATGAGGTATTTGCTTCCCACAAGAAATACAATTGTTAACTTTTTCTGACATCAGTCTGAGGCAAGAAAAGTTTCCCCAACGGGGTACTTGGCTTTATAGAAGACTTCAGTCTGAAATTCGAATTCGAAAATCTCAGGAGTTGGCCGACCGGCACTTGCGAACTGCTTCTGCTTCGGGCACCGCGCGGCAAGAAAGACTGAAGAAAATGGCGTCGGTTGCAATATATATACCCCTGGCGCACCGACGTCAGGGATGAGGCGACAGCAACCGACGTCGGACCAAGACTTTGGAAATCCGGCCGACTGCGGGACCGCCTGACGACAGGATAACCCAAGTGTGATGACTGCAGCAGGGTAACACGATGAACATCAGAAATTTCAGAATCCTGATCAGAAGTATCATAAGCAAACTCAGTCCTAGGTCTCTTAAAGGGAGAAGGTTGGCTTCCCCTGATTAAAGTAATAAGGTCTTCTTCAGTCATTCCTATCATTTGTTCTTTAGGCATAGAGGCCTGACCATGCTGTCTGGGCATCAGTTTTTCAATCATGGTTCTAGTTTTAGGCCTTGAAGAAGATGGCGTATGTTTAATATGCAAGTCAGTAGGCCTGAATGCACCCCTCAGAAGCCGGCGCCTGCACAGTGGCTCCAGATCTATCCAAGGTACAGACATCTGCAGGTTCCACAGTTGAAGCATCTCGCGGCATGCCGGACTCCGAATGGGTCTCAGTAGAGGCCTGCGAATCTGAAGTAGCAGGTATCAGGGGCTGCGAAAGCGCCTCACTGAGTACCGGCGAACTGGGCAGCCTGTCTGTCTTTATCATTGCGTTTCTTCGGAATGTCGGTAGTCGGATGGCTTACCGAAGACATATCAGGATAATTGAACCGAGCACCAAAAAATTTAGAAGTGCAAATAAACCGACGACAGTTCGTGGTTTAAATAAGGCACAAAACCGACAGTGAGGTACTTCGTGGTCAAAGCCTAGGCAAGGAATACAGGACGAATGAAAATCTTTATGAAGTATTTGCTTTCCACAAAAAATGCAATTATTTACTTTTACTGACATCAGTTTAGAGCAAGAAAAAGTTTCCCCAATGGGGTACTTAGCTTTCAGTTGAACACGTCGGTTCTGAAACTCGAAAACGAAAATTTCAGGAGTCGGCTGACCGGCACTTGCGAACTGCTTCTGCTTCGGGCACCGCACGGCAAGAAAGACTGATGTAATGACATTGGCTGCATGTTTTACTCCCCTGATGACCTGATGTCACGGAAGAAGAGACCGCAACCGACGCAGGACCCAAAACTTTGTTAATCAGGCCGACTGAGGGCTACCTGCAAGCAGATAACCCAAATGTAATGACTGCAACAGTGAAACACGAACAAAGTACAGTTTTGTACCTACCATAAATGTAGATGTTCGAGTGTATATACTGCTGCAGTCATCACACTTGGGTTATCCTGCCATCAGGCGGTCCCCGCAGTCGGCCGAATCCCAAAGTCTTGGTCCAGCGTCGGTTGTCATCGCTTCTTCCCTGACGTCAGTGCGACAGGGGTATAAAAGAGGCAGCCGACGCCATTTTCTTCAGTTTTTCTTGCCCCAGATGTCAGGTGCCCCCAACTAGGAAGGCAATACAAATAACTATGCAAAATACCTTAGTAGATAAACAAAAGTAATAGCTGTTAGCAAATACACCATATAGGCATGCATCCATTAGATTGATGTACATGGAGTTATAACTAACACCCTGGTATGTAGAGGGGATGGTGGGAGGGTAACCTGGACTGCAGCAGTATATACACTCGAACATCTACATTTATGGTAGGTACAAAACTGTACTATGTTCATCGTGTAATACTGCTGCAGTCATCACACTTGGGTTGAATCCCAAAGCTATGGATGGGTGGCTGGTACTAAACTGGGTTAGGTGAAGCTAGGATGCCCTGCAGAACTGCAGTGGCAAAACCAGCTCTGGTTTTTGAGTATAATGGAAGGTGGTAGTGCTTGGTAAAGGTGTGCACTGAACTCCAAGTAGCTGCCTCCAGAATGTCCTTGGTTGGAACCCCCCTGAGAAAGGCTGCTGAGGTTGCTGTATCCTGGTAGAATGGGACCTAATATTAACAGGCACTGCTTTCCCATGGTGTGAGTAGCAAAAATGGATACAATGTGCTATCCATTTGGAGATGGTCTGTTTTGAAATAACCTTTCCTTGTGAACCTGCAGCATAGGATACAAAGAGTTGGTCAGTTTTTCTGAAGGTCTTTGTCTTATCCAAATAGTAACGTAGCTGTCTGTGAATGTCCAAAGAGTGAAGGAGTCTTTCTCCTTTATTCTGGGGGTTTGGATAAAAGGTGGGTAAATGAATGGTCTGATTCAAAGCCACACTGGATACTACCTTTGGCATAAAGGTAGGGTTAGTTCGTAAAGAGACTCTGTCCTGATGGAAAATGATGAAAGGTTCCACTGCCATAAGTGCCTGTACTTCTGAGACCCTGCGTGCTGAGGTGATAGCCAGCAACAGAGCTGTTTTCCATGACAAGTATTGTAGTTCTGCTGAGAAGGCTGGTTCAAAAGGAGGCAGTGTTAATTTTTCTAAAACGAAGTTGAGGTACCCAAGCTGGCGTTGGGGGTTTTCGGGGGGGGGGGGGGTGTCTTATATTCTTAGCCCCTCTGAGAAAATGCATTAGTAAAGGGTGTGAGAATATGGGAGGATCTGTATTATATTGAGCTGAAATGGCTGAAGCATGGATCTTAATGGATGAGAAAGAAAGGCCTTTATGTAGCATCTCAGTTAAGTATTGCAGTATTTGAGGAATGTTTGGTATCCAAGGATTTTGGCCTTTAGCCTGGTTCCATGCACAAAATCTTTTCCATTTGTCTGAGTACGTTTTTCTGGTGCTGGGCCTCCTGGCCTCCAAAATGACATTCAGGACGTCCTTTGAGAGAAGTGTTGATTGATAATTCAAGGTATTCTCCATGCAGCTAAATTTAAAGTCCTGAGCTGACTGTGAAGGATCTGAAAGTTTTGCTGAGTCAACAGAAGTAGGAACTGAGGTAAGATCCATGGAGGGCTGAGAGTCAAGGTCTTTAGTAATGGGTACCAGTGCTGACGTGGCCAGTCCAGAACAATGAGGATCATATGAGGTCTCTCTGATCTGACTTTCAGTAGTACCTTGGTCAAGAGAGGTAGTGGTGGGAAGGCATAGACTGTCAATGCTGTCCAACTTGAATGATAGGGCGTCCACTTTCCAGGCTAGGGAATGATAAGTCCTTGTGCAAAATTTCTGTAGTTGGCAATTGTTGGGGGAGGCAAATAGATCTATGTCTGGGCGTCCCCACTTTTGAGTTATCATTGAAAATACTTGTGGGTGTAGTCTCCACTCGTGAGGATCTGCCAAAATTCTGCTTAATTCGTCTGCCAATATTGTTTTCCTTTCCTGGCAGGAATTGTGCTTGCAGTTGTACTTGGAAAGTCAATGCTGTGTAACACAAGGTCATTGCCTGTCTGCATAAAGGGTAGGAGTGTGTTCCTCCCTGCTTGTTTATGTACCACATAACTGTGGTGTTGTCTGTCCTTATTAGTAGTTGTCCTGGATGCAAGAGGTCCTTGAAGGCTGTCAGTGCATTTTGCACAGCTAGCATCTCCATTTGGTTGATGTGTAGATACATTTGTTTTGCGGACCATTTGCCCTGTATGCACTGTCCTGCCATGTGTGCTCCCCAGGTGTAGTCTGAAGAATCTGTTGTCATAGTTTGGTGGAGGTAAGACAAAAGGAAGACCCTTGTTTATTTGACATGCTTGAGCCCACCATAGGAACTCTTTTTGAAGGCAGGGAATGAGAGGTACACTTGTTTCGATGCTGTGCCTGTGTTCAGTCCATACACTTTTTAGGTACCATTGTAATTTCCTCATATGCAGCTTTGCATGTGGAATTAGTTGAATGCAGGATGCCATGAACCCCAATGCCTGCAGGATTTTCCTTGCAGTGAGCTGGGTAGAAGTTGCCATCTTTTTGAAGTATTGAGTCAGTTGTTTTTGTTTGTCTGGCGTGAGATAAGCCATCTGGGCTGTTGTATTTAAGCTGGCACCCAGGAATATTATGTCTTGTGAGGGTATTAGCTTTGACTTCTTTTTGTTTACTGTGTACCCTAGGCAACTTAGCAGCTTTGTTACAAATGCCAGATGCTGTAATAGAATGGCTTTGCTGTCCACTTGGATCAGGCAGTCGTCCAGATATGGATAAATTTGTATTCCTCGTTGTCTGCAGTATGCAATTACTGATGCCAGGCATTTCATAAATACTCTGGGCGCAGTAGATAAGCCAAAGGGCAATGCAGAGAATTGATAATGTGTTGTACCTGCCAAAAATCTGAGGTATCTTCTGCAATCTTGTCTGATAGGGACATGCAGGTATGCCTCTTTGAGGTCCAACGTTACCAGCCAAGACTCCTTGCCCAGCATGGGAAGAAGCTGCTGTAGTGTGAGCATTTTGAATTTGGGTACCTCCAGGTAAGTGTTTAGAATTGAGAGGTCTAAAATGGGTCTCCGGGCTTTGTCTTTTCTTGGTACTAGAAATACTCTTGAGTAAAAACCTTGACCCTGCTCCTTTGTAGGTACCCTTTGAATTGCTTTCATATCCATGAGAGCTGAAATTTGCATTTGTGCCTCTGCCCATTGGTTTGGGGGCAGATTTGGCATGCCTCTCATCCGTGGTAAAGTGTGAAAATGAAATCTGTAGCCTCGGCTAATAATATCCAGAACCCATTTGTCCTTTGTTATGATGCGCCAATTTTGTGGAAATAGAGCCAGTTTTCCTCCCAAAGGTGCTGCCAGAGCAATTTTGCTTGGCAGGCGAAGAGGGAAGTCATTGCGTTTGTTTCCTGAAGGGTTGAGATCTTTCGTCTCCACCTCTGAGTTGTTGTGTGCCATTGTCTAGGCCTGAAAGAACCTTATGGCTGGCCTCTGCCCCTTGGGCGTCTGTACCTACCCCTTTGGGGTCTGTCTGATGCAGGAAAGGACCAGTTTTTTGATGGCCAGTTTCTGCTGAAACGGCGAGGTCGTACCTGTAAAAAATCTTTAACTGTCTGCATAGATTTTGCCTTTTCTTCCATTTTCTTTAAAACTTCCTCTGCTTTGACACCAAGCAACACATCTTTCTGTAATGGAGCATCCAATAACTTTGCTTTGACATGTTCTAGTAAGGCTTGCTCTTTTAGCCAAGCATGTCTACTTATTACAGATCCTGTGACAGCTGCTCTACATGAGGCTTCCAATGAATCAAAACCACACTGTAAGGTATGCTTTCCCACCTGTTCTGCTGCATGCAGCAAATCCTGCATCTCTTTGAAATCAGGTTGATTTGTCTGAGGGATCATTTTCTGCTTTAACTGTGTAATCAAGTACTGCTGGTATTTTAGCATGTGGAATTGGCAGTTTAAGGCCCTCATGGCCAAAGTGGCAGACGTATACACTTTCTTCCCCCATCTTTCTAATGCTCTGGAATCTCTTTCTGAAGGTAGTGGATTCTTAGCAGTAGAGGCCTTAACCCCTTTGGGACCCTGGGAAATGGTTTCGGGGTCTGCAACAGGGCTTTTATATAGAAACTTATGAGAATCAGGAACTCGGTAGTATCTGTCTGATTTAGCTGGTGCAGCAGGTAAGGAATCTGGGTTTAGACTAGATTCGGTGTAAACATCATCCAAAATGTCTAAAACTGAAGGAATTGCAAGGGGTCTATGCTGTGGAAGAAGAAGAAACTCACGGAGTCTTTTCTTAAGAGTCAGAGTAATCTTGGCCTTCCCAGTGGAAGTGTTCCCTCATGGTGTGTAAAGTTTCCCCAAAAGAGTAGTCTTCAGGGGGGGGAGACGGAGGAAATGGACTCTTCAGCATCTGAGTCTTCATAAGGAGGGAAGGAATAATCCTAGTCCTCAGAGTTAGCTGAGGAAATGGATGCTTGGTTCAGAGGAAGGATAATCTTCCTCCAGTCTAGGCCTTTTGTCAGGAGGGGGTTGTGAACCCCTGATAAGGGTAATTAAATCCTCAGCCATCTTAAGCATCTGTTTTTTAGGCACAGGGGCCTGTGGGGGGGACTGTGGACCCGGTTTCCTAACTTTTAAGGGGGCTTTAAGTTTCGCATAAGACTTAATAGAGATAGTTGTCGGTTTGAAGACACCTTCAGAAACCGAAGGCCTGTCCAAAATCTCTGGATCACCGTCCGGGTTGGCATCCGAGGAGTGAGATGGAACCGGCTCCTGAGGCCCAGCTGATTCGGTCTGGGAGGCCATCAGAATTTCTAAATCTGCGGTAGTCAGGGGCTGCGTAGGCGCCTCACTGAAAACCAGAGAACCGGCAGCAGGCCTTGCTGAGGCCTCGGTATCTGGTCTTGGCCTTGGCTGCCTGTCCTTATCCTTGCGTTTTTTAATCATTGCTGATGTCGGTTGCTCCAACGACATGGGATAATTAAATTTTCTGCCAAAATAATGTCGGGCAAAATCTGCCCGACGCTTGATTGTACGTTTTTTGAACCTAGCACAAAACCGACAACCAGAGACGTCGTGGTCTGGGCCTAGGCAAGGAATACAATAAAAATGAAAATCCTTATGAGGTATTTGCTTCCCACAAGAAATGCAATTATTAACTTTGTCTGACATCGGTCTGAGGCAAGAAAAGTTTCCCCAACGGGGTACTTAGCTTTAGAGAAGACTTCGGGCTGAAATTCGATTCGAAAACCTCAGAAGCTGGCCAACCGGCACTTGCGAACTGCTTCTGCTTCGGGCACCGCGCGGCAAGAAAGACTGAAGAAAATGGTGTTGGCTGGCTCTTTTATACCCCTGTCGCACTGACGTTAGGGAAGAAGCGACGACAACCGACGCCGGACCAAGACTTTGGGATTCGGCCGACTGCGGGACCGCCTGATGGCAGGATAACACAAGTGTGATGACTGCAGCAGTATTACACGATGAACATCATCTGGTTCTATAGTTTCTACAGTCAGGAGTTCTTCCAATATGAGAGGGAATAGATGAAGCGGATTTCTTGGAGGAAATGGAATGCTTTTTGGTTTTGGTTTTTCCTTCCAGGATAGAAAATATCCTTTTTGAATGATGGAAAGAACCCAAAGATCTGAGGTGATAGTTTTCCAGAAGGGGAGGCAGTGGGTAAGGTGGGCGAACAGGGGCAGTTGAGCAAGACAGTCATGCTGAAGTGTGGCCCCCTCTGTCTGGAAAGGGCTGCTTGGCTAGGGGCTGAGAGTTGGGGGATCTGGAGTAGGGCAGTCACCTGGATTCCCTACGAGGCCTAGAGGAGGAAAAACATGACACTGAGGAGTCCTTCTGACAAAGGAAGTTTTAGCTGGATAGTTCCTGTAATATCTAGGGAAGGGGGACACCAGCAGATGCTTAATATCCTGCAGCTCTTTGCTTTTCTCTTGTAAGTTTTTGAAAAGTTCTGCTGAATTTTTCCCAAATAAAAGGTTGTGGTCCAGTGGAGCATGATTTTGGATTTAAAGTCCTCTGGTAGAGGTTGCAGGGGAAGCCAGCAATATCTGCGCAAAGTAGATGCACACACAACAGACCTGGCTGAGGCCTCTGCTGCATCATAACTGCACCGGATACTCGTTACTTGTGCACCTAGAGACAGTTTTGATGCAATGTCAGATTTGGTTGGACAGTCTGAGGTGGAAACCTGGGTGACCAGGTCCAGGGCATATTTAACCATGTGAGTTTGGTAATTGATAGCCCTGAAGGCCAGGGTAGAGGAAGTGTACACTTTATTACCCATTCTGTCCATGGTTTTACTGTCCTTATCTGTGGGCAAAAGTGAAGCAGAAGGCAATTGCCTAGACTGGCTATCTGGGGACACAGCAATAACTGCTGGGTTTGCCAGGGAAGGTTTCACCAGAAACTTCTGGTCATCAGGTACTTTGTAAAACCAATCCGGTCTTTTAGGGGCAGGAGGTTGAGATTCTGGATTCTTAGAGTCTGAGTTAAAGGCATCCAGGAAGGCTGGAAGCACTGGAGGAATAGCTGAAGGAGAGGGAGACTCAAGTTGCAAAAGTTGAAAATATCTTTTCTGGGTATCTGTCATCAAGGCAGTATCCCACTTAAAGTACTCTTTCATTTTTGAAATAGTTTCCCCAAAGGTAATATCCTCTGGTGGGGAATCTCCCTCACTGGAGTCTTCATCTGGGGAATAATAATCCACTGGTGAAGCAATTTGAGAAGCATAGGAAACTGATTCCTCAGAAGAGTAGTAGTACCGGTCTGGTTTTTCTTCTTCACCCTGTTGAATAGTGGGTAAAGGGAGGGGGCAGAGGCTGGCCTAGGGCTCATCACAGGAATGTTGGTATGTGCAGGGCCTGTAGGCCTAAGGGCCATAAAGGCCTGCATTAAAGAACTGGTAAACAACTGCTAATCTGGAGTTCCTTGAGGTGTAGGGCTCAAGTGTTTTTTCTTTTGTTTTTTCTTTGCTGGGACTGGCTTAGGGGAAGGCCTAGGGACAGAAGCCTGGACTGGAGCAGGAGAGGTCTCGGTCGGACGACCAACTAATGGTTCCCCCTCAACGCCGGTTGTGGCCGGTGTCTGGATCGACTCCGCGGACGTGCTATCTGTGGCTGCAGTAACGGCCTCTTCCAGAGGAACCGTTGAAGCTGACGGAGTAATCGGGCGTCCCTCGTCCCCTATATCGGTAGTCGGTGGGACATCTGATGGCAGAGTGGCATCGGGAGTAGTCCTGGAAACTTTGGCCTTCTTTCTCAGTTGTTCGGATTGGGTGGCTGACATGGGATCCATCCTGAGAGTAAGGGATTTAAAATCGTTGATTCTCTAAATACAATTTTAGTGTGGCCAGATGGCTGAGTAGGGTTTTTAGCACGAAAGACTGACAAATGGAGCTGGTCTTATGGTCATGCTCCTTACACAAGTCGTGAGAATCTTTGTACAGTATCTGACACCCGCAATTACATTTGTTCTTTTTCTCACACCGGCTAAAAAAGGAAAAAGGAAACATACAGCAACCAAACTCAAATATACATGAGAGAGAATCTTTCGAAGTCTTCAGTCGTAGGAGTGAAACGGTTGAAGCTAACGTTGTCTGCGGCTGAAAAGTTCTGAGGTCTGTGCATGCAGACGTCACATTTACGCTCCTGGTTTATGGCCCTATGTGTGACATCCCACACATCTACAGCACAAGCTTTTGTATAGGAGCAAACATCGGGTCGCCTGAGGTGGGAAAATCCCACTGTATGAATACTGCAACACAGGAATAGAAGGACATCCACCTTGATCAGATATGAACAGCTTCCAGGGTTGAGCTTCTCCCTAAGACTTTGGATCCAAAGGAGTTTACTCAGAAATGTTGTAAGCTTGCCTTTCGTGGTGTTTAAGAGGGTGTTGTCCATGCCCAACAGCAAGATCCTCCCCTTCTTAGTTGGATCCAATCCTCCGCATAGGATCTCCCGGGGTCTGCAGCCTAATCATCTACTCCAGTCGGAGCAGCCAGTTACTGAGAGACTTGAGATTATTTCTGGGTTGTCCCTGAACAACCTGCATTTAAGGCACCAAGGAAACACAAGTGTAAAAGGAGACACACGGGCTCTCCAGAAGATTTACTGACCACTAGTACTGACTTCAAAGGTTTTCCCAGATCCCCCCCACCTTGAGGATGTCTCATTAGGATGGATCTTGGAACTACTTGGGCCAGAAAGGGGGTTGGTTTTACTAGACACCTTTTTCGGAGGAATAAGTCTCTCAAGGCATTTTGTTCTGGCCCATCTACATCTTGGGGTGTGCTGCTGGAGGATGAGATGGTAGTCCTTATCTCTTCCCAGGCATGGAGGGAGCCTGATACAGAAGCTAGATAATTTTTTCATGGCACCTAAAGACTTCCCACATAGGAGCAAGGGACCAGCAGTTGATTCCTTGGTGGTGTTGTCAGCCATCATAAAGGAGCTTGCAGAAGAGAGCTCCTCTATCCATCCCTATTCGAACAGGAAATCTTGAACCTCGGATAGGTTTGGGAAGTGTATTTATGCCTCATCTACCTTTTTGATGACTTACACATCTTCAGAGAGAGATATGTTTAAGGAAATCCCACTTCTCTCCCAGGAGCCTTTTCTACAGATCAGAAGAACCTTGATTTCCAAACTGCTGCCCTCCTATCCCTATCCAGTGCTTCTATGCACCTTATATCTAATGCCACAGAAGGGGTTTCTGGAACAGGCACCACAGGTATTTCCATCAGGAGGCTTGCCTCGACGCAGCTTTGTGATTTCACTGAGCAGTTAAATGTCTTTCAATAATGCCTCCTATGACGAATAACCCTGTGTGATCTGCAAGTTGAAAAAAACATCCCCAGGAGTAAGCAAGATGGCAAATCCCAGTCTGCCATAGGGATCAAATTCTCAACCTCCCAACGGCCCTTCTCCAGGAATCAGAAGGCAGGGAAGAGAATATGATTCAGAAAATCTTGGGGATTTTTGTCGGATACTTCTGGAGACGGAGCTCCATGTGGCAGAGGTGGAAATTCAGACAATGGACATCTGAAAGACAGAGATGACCCTCAGAATCAGGGCCTCATATATGTCTGTTCAAACAGAAGCCTTTTCAGCACACATGAAAGGTTGCCCAGCTGTCCTACTCTGGAGGCAGCCAGGGGGCATCTGCATCCCATGGTACAGGTGTCCACCACCCTTTTTAGTGCCAAAGAAATGCAGGGACCCAAGTCCAATTTTGGATCAAAGTCGATTAAGCAGCTTTGTAGTTTGAATCAAAATTCCAGATGGTCACAATTCAGTCAATTCTTCCTCTGTTGAAGAATGACTGGATGTGCTTGAAAGATATCCAGGATGTGTCCTATCACATCAAACTGGACAGGTGTACTGCCACATCAAAATGGACAGGCTCTTCAAGAAGTATCTTTGCCTCTGACTGGCAGCCAATCACTACCAATTCAGAGCTCTCCCCTTTAGTCTCAGCACAGGCTCCCAGGTGCTCAAGTGTATGGCAGTAGTGGTAGCTTACCTATGTCTGCAGGGATTCCAGGTGTTTCCTTATCTGGACACTGGCTCATTACTGCCCCAATCCAAGGATCTACTCCTATTTGCCAGGGACTCCTTGCTCCACTTCTGTAGTGATCTTGGAATCGCAGTGAACCTTGAGAAGTATCTTCTTCAGTTGACTCAGTCCTGGGAATTTATCAGAGCTCATTTAAATGCAACAACACTTACTGCTTAGCTTCCACGGTCACACATCCTTTCTCTACGTGCACATGTTCTACTTAAATCACAAACAAAAGCACTGGCTAAGTTGGTTCTCCAGCCTCTAGATTCCATGGCTGCCTCCATTACTCTGGTACCTCTAGGCCAGGTTTTAATTAAAGTAATTCAGTGGACACTTTCAGTACAATGGTCTGTCAGGCATCAATCAATGAATCATCTCAATGGTCCATCAGGCGTTAAACAATGAATCATCTGTAGATAACACATTCTGTAATGGCTGCCTACCTCTCTACTTTAAGAGGAATGTCCTTTTAGTTTTCCTGCTTTGCAGGCCATGGTAATCATGCCTCCTACTAGGGTGGGGATGGGTGGCATTATTTAGGTAGGACAGTCCAGGGCATGTGGTTTCCTCTAGAGGCCAGTCTACACGTCAATATCTTGTTGATGAGAGCAGTCTTAACACTGCAGGCATTTCAGGATGTTCTCCCCTTGGACATGATCTCTATTCAAATGGGCAATATGCCTGGCATTTGGCATGTCAACAAGCAGAGAGGAACCATATCTTACCACTTGTGATGAGAGGTCATGAGAGTATGGCAGTGGGCGATATCTTCATCAGCGTCCAGTAGCAATGCACATCCTGGGGAAATCATGCTGGCAGGCAGGTTGAGCAGATCCATTCTACTCTCTCACAAGTGGTCCCTCAGTCCTCTTGTAGCAGAGTAAATTTTCAACTGTTGGAGTGTGCTTGTTGCAACCGCTTTGCCTCTCCCATACACACCAAATGCAACAAGTTCTTTGCTGTGATCCCCACGGAAGGGGAGTCACCCAGGGATGCTTTGGTTCACTCTTGGCCCCCAGTAGTCCTTAACACCTTCCTCCTTTTACCCTCATCCCAAAGTATCTGCAAAAAGCAATGGCACTGAAGGTTTCTGTTACCACCATAGATTCTCATTGGACTTGACAGGTATGGTTTTCCTTCCTCTAACCTCCGCCAATTCACCCGCTTAGAGCTCAGACCCAGCTCTGCTGTTTCACCCATCTGGACAGCCTCACCAGGACATACAGACATTCAAACTGGCCACACGTTTTCGCCAGTCAATTTCTTGCCTAGGCCTCTTTGAAGGGGGTGGGGTTGGCTACCCCTGATTAGAGTTATTAAATCTTCAGCCATTTTGATCATTTATTTTCTAGACATTGGGTCCTGCACATGTGGCATAGGCGTAGTTTTTTTAGACATAGTTTGAGATTTTGGCCTTAATACTGAAGATGGCATCAGTTTAATATACAAATCTGTAGGCCTGAATACACCATCAGAAACCGGTGCCTGCACAGCGGCTCCGGACCCATCCAAGGTAGAGACATCCGCGGGTTCCATAACTGAAGCATCTCGCAGCATACCAGACTCCAAATGGGTCTCAGTAGAGGCCTGCGAATCAGAAGTAGCGGGCATCAGGGGCTGCGAAAGTGCCTCACTGAGTACCGGCAAACTGGCGACTGGCATAGGAGAAGTGTCATCGGCAGTTTTGGACCTCAACGGCCTCTCTTTAGGTATTCCGGTAGTCTGATTTCTAAGAGACGTCATTTCTGGATAATTAAACCGCGAGCCAAAATATTCAGAAGAAAAAATGTACCGACGGATAGTGCGTTGATTAAATAAAGCACAGAACTGACAGCAAGCTACGTCGTGGTCAGGGCCTAGGCAAGGAATACAGTACAAATGAAAATCCTTATGAGGTATTTGCTTCCCACAAGTAATACAATTATTAACTTTTACTGACATCGGTAAGGAGCAAGAAAAAAAGTTTCCGCAACGGGGTACTTAGCTTTTTAGTTGAAGACTTCGGTTCTGAAACTCTAAAGCGAAAATTTCAGGAGTTGGCAGACCGGCACTTGCGAACTGCTTCTGCTTCGGGCACTGGGCGGCAAGAAAGACTGATGTAATGGCGTCGGCTGCATGTTTTATACCCCTGATGACCTGACGTCGTTGAAGAAGGGGCAGCAACCGACGCAGGGCCCAAGACTTTGTTAATCAGGCCGAATGAGAGCAACCTGCCAGCAGATTACCCAAATGTAATGACTGCAACAGTTAAACACGAAGAACATCAGATTTTGTGTTTGGGCATCAGAAAAAGACCCCGACCCCTTTTCAGCTTATCCTTCCTGCCATCTTGGATCTTCTGGCTCATCTTTTTCAAGGGAAAGCAATTTATTCTACTATCATGATGCAACTAGTAGAAATTTTGGTCTTTCACATAAGACAAGGACACATACCTGTAACTTTTCTCAGATCATCTAAAGCTTTTCATTGGGGGTACTTTCCTGCTAAGCCCCCTCTCAGACATTTAGTTCCACCCTGAGGTATTATGGTTGTCTTACAGTACTAGACAAGACCGACTCAGGAACCTACTGCTAATGTTGATTTGAAGTACCAGTCATCAAAAATCTTATTTTTGGTGGCCATAACCTCTGCAAGAAGGATTTCTGAGCTGCAGGCCCTTTCTTCAAAATCCCCTTACTTGCTTTTTTATAAAGACAGGGTTTATTTGAGGATGAATCCATCCTTTCTCCCAAAGTTGGCATCAGAATCCTCAATTAATCAGGCCATAATTTTGACAGTATTCTTTCCGAATTTCTCCAACAAGGGTGAACACACCTTGATTGGATGTTTATCACCAATTGTGTTTTTATCTAAATCAAACCACTTCTTTCAAAAAATCTGAGCAACTGCTCATTTTATTTGCAGACACTAAATTGGAACAAGCAGTATGAAAGGTTCTCTTATCTTTTGAGTACTTAAAAGGTCTAGCCTTGGCCTCAAAAACCAAAGCTCATTCAACTCGATCAGTGGCCTCATCTACAACCTCTCTCTCCAGTGTCTATATCAGTGATTTGTGTTGCAGCTAATTGTTCAAAAGTACACGCATTCATTTCTCATTATAAACTGGACTCAGTCTATAGCCAGGGCTTATTTCAGTTCAGCCGTACTCAGTAATATCCTTCCTTGAGGCCACCCAAATTTTCAACAGCTGGGGACTCTTCCAAATATGTAAAGGAATGGATGGAAAAACAACATCAGATGTGAAAGTTATGCATTTATTATAACATATCTGTGTAGTTGTAGCCCATCCATTCCTCTACTACCCTGCCCCCCCCATCCCAGTCTTGGTGTTTTATTCAGATGATATTTTCTCATCAGTAAATGTCATCTATAATAGATCTGAATGACTTTGCCTTGAATATTGGAGTTTAGCCACTGTCTCCTAATTTCTCTCTGTCTCTCCACCATTGGTTAAGACCTTGGTCAGGTTGTTTTTAGGAAGGGCAAACTATCTGCGGTAGCTTCTGTGGGGCAAAGAAATTATGGGCAGGGGGGAGGAGCCTGTGCACCTGATCCTAAGCTTTGAAGCAGCCAAAGACAGATCTGATGTCGCATATGACACCCATATGTAGAAGAATGGAAAAATAACATCAGATGTATACATTTATTACAGTATACTCAGTTAAAAGTAAAATCACTTATCCCAGATCTCCTGAGTTTGGCAATACCGTCAAAACTGGTTAATCTGGTTACAGTCAGGAGTATTCAGCTCTATGTGCAGCAGCTTGTAAAAAAAATGAGCCACGGTGCATTGAGAATGAGTGTCTGAATTGCAAAAAATTGGATAATACAGTTCTGTAAGGACACAATATTAAATGTCATGTACTGTCACTTTTGTGGTACAGTTTCTCTTCCACCATTCCCTTTGAATCTTGAGTATCATGATCTGGGATAGGTACCTTTTCTAGTCTCATATTTCCCTTTTTCCAATCATTTCCCGTTTCTATTGATTTTGGTGGCATCTTTAGAAGTTTCCCTCTATTCTGATTTTTTTATTCTCCCAGCATATTGTACTAAAAACTGTCACTTTGCTGATCTGGGGAAGTAAGAACCAAAAATGTGATTTCTTCCTGAAGCAAAGGAAGATATGGAACATCTGCTGAGGAAAGTCAAAGGATGGGACTAGAACTAAACATGAAGACTACCAAGAGATTATGTCAACTGATAACATCGATAAACTTGAAACCATCTCAATTTCTTCTCCATCGAGCTCGAGTATGAACCTTTTGGGTGCCCTTGTGACCACTGATTCAACTAACACTCAAGAAATATTACATCATTTGGCACTGGGCAAGACAGCTATGAAGTCTCTAGATAAAAATATTCAAAAGTTAAGACTGCAGACAAAGATAAGACTAGGTCAGACTCTCATATTCTCAGTTGTTAACTACGGTTGCGAAAGCTGGATGACCTGCAAACAAGACTGAAGGAAGATCGACTCATCTGAAATGTGGTGGTGAATACCGAGTGTACCATGGACAGTGAGAGAAGGACCAATATGTTGATCATAGAGGAAATTAAACTGGAAATGTTATTCAAAATACAAATAATGAAACTGCATTTGTCGTACTTTGGTCACATGGTTAGAAAGGAAAGATCACTGGAAAAGGACATTATGACTGGAATGACTGAGGCTACAAGGTGTAGAGGAAGACCGCCAATGAGATGGATCGATATAATCACGATGACGACAAGTCGGACATTGGAAGATCTCATCATACTAGCACAAAACAGAATCCTTTTTAATTCTTCAGTCTTTCAAGTCACCAAGATTCAAGCTCAAGTTGATGGGACATGTACTCAGGACATGATAACTCCTTTGTAGGGAAGGAAGGAGCTTCAAGCAATGTGCTCTTTTCAGCTTTGCAACCATTTCTTATCTTGCTATTAAACTGGGTATGTTTATGAAGAGCTGCAGCATGCACTCTACAGATGCAAGCAATTTTTTTTTTGTACTTGCATGTGCTACTTGCTTCTATATAATTTTCCACTGGTATTATTGGGTTCTCCTGTTAACCTTATAGATTCATAGTTTACATACAAGACTAGCTGCCCTTGTGGGGCATTTTAAGCCTAGCCAATTTCCTTCAAAAGTGAAGATCAAATCCTATACCTTGTGTCTGGGAGGTAAACACCTTAATTATTTTGTATTCCTGCCCCCGCTTCCCCCAGATTCATAAGCTACAGAGTGCAGTTACCTGTGCTTTATCTTATTCCTACTAGCTGCTCTTAGCTATGCTGTGAATTGCTTTATGATTACGGATGTTATTGCCACTATCACCATGTTCTCCCTAACATTACTACAACAGTGTCAGAAAAGATGACCTCTAACAATTATAGTTTCTTGTTTTACCTGCTGTGCTATTGTCTCTCACTATTTCTATTCTTGTTTTTCTGTCACACAATTTTTGGGTAGGCCTTGGAAACTACTACTACCACTGCAACAACCTTAGCAATTGCACTTAAGATTATTACCTGTATATCTGGGTGCATTCAGCCTTATAAGACACATACCAACATGGATGACATGAAAAAGAAATCTGCTTGTAACCTTTCTGTTGTCAGCTTCACAGCATTTGATATTCTTAGGCAGTGTAGGAACTGCAAAATAATCACAATTAACTTTTACTTGATAGAAATTATTCAACCTGGGAGAGGAAAAAGTAAATGCACAACTTGGAGGCCACTTTCTCACGAAACTAGGAGAGACCTATGGCTAACCAAGTTTGCCAGTGACTACAAGCTGTGAATTTTTGTCAAAGAACCCTCTAAAACCAGATCATTACAGCAACTAACCAACGGTGTACAGAAAATGGGGTTAAAATTAAATGCAGAAAAGTGTAATATTGTCACATTTGGTAAACAACTCTTTCCCTCAATGTACAGCCAGACCAACAGGTTAGTCATGGATCTTGATGCTTGAATCGATAACACCCTTCTCTTCAACCACAATGTAAGCATCAGTAGTCAGAAAATCCTTAGTATGATTAATACCTGAAGACATGCCATCCAGATCAGAAGAAGCCATCATCCCTCTATATGCAGCTTTGATTATGCCAATTACAGAGTACAATGCTCACTTTGGCATGTATCTAAACATACAAGCAACTATAAAGACAACTCACAGGCAACCTTAGGCATAAAGACAGGTAGGAGAAGCCATAAGGGTTTGAAGCGCAGGAACTCTTCTAGCAGAAATAAGGGCCACTAGTAATGATTTTCCATATACAGAATTTCAGAGAAGTGGAATCTACTAGCTCAAAAGGTGACAAAGTAGGTTTTCCAAGACAAAGTTTAGGTGCCACGAAGGAGAAATAGCCTTCCAAGGTGTTTTCAAATGAAGGACACCCTTGAGAAAGTGTTTCACCTCAAGCCTAGAAAGCACTGGTGAGTCTAGAGTTAAACAAGCAGAGATGGCAGATAAATGCGTCTTAACACAGGACTAGGCCAGATCGACTCTAAACAGCCCACACAAATAAGAATGAACAATAGGCACCAACATTTCAGTAGGGAACTGCTTGTTCGTAAGACAATAGGCAAAATCTTTTCCACTTGGGTATACAAGACTTTCTAGTGGTGGGTTCCCTTGCCCTCTGAAGAACCTGTAGCACATCCTCCGAAAACTGGTGCCTGAAAGGGATCAGAATTTTATCTTCCACACTGTTAGGCTGAGAGAGATAAAACACTGGGTTGAAGTAATGAGGCTTTGTTTTCTGTGGGCAAATCCACACTTTAGGGTAAGTTGTGGTGATGAACCCTGGCTATATGACAGAGAAGAGGGAACCAATGCTGCCTAGGCCAAAAGGGATTCACCAGAAAAAATTTTTGGCTTCTCTCTCTAGACCTTTAATAGAACCCTTGGGATTAGAGGAGGAGGGGGGGATAAAGAAACCTCGCCTCTCAAGGAAAGGACATGACATCTGCCTTCCAGGCCTGAAAGCAAGAAGCCCAGGAGCAAAACAGCTGGAGCAGCTTTTGGGGAATGGAGGCAAATGGTCCACAAATGGGTCAGTCCTCAAACAGACCCATGTCCAAGACGACCTCCCTACTCAATATCCATTTGTGAGGGTCTTCCCTGAAACTGCTTAGAAAATCCACCAGAACACTGCCCTGGCAGGAAATGTAAACTGCTTGTACATAAAAGGACAGGTTTGCTTTTATTGCTCACCAAGCTAGAAGAGTCAGTCTCCATAGCTGATTCAAGATGTTCTTCGTGTTTCACTGTTGCAGTCATCACACTTGGGTTATCTGCCTGCAGGTAGCCCTCAGTCGGCCCGAATACCAGAGACGTAGCATTTCTGCGTCGTTTGCTGTCGCTCCAGTACTGACGTCAGGTCTTCAGGGGTATAAAAACAGGCAGCCGATGCCATTACATCAGTCTTTCTTGCCAAGGAGCCAGAAGCAGTTCGCAAGTGCCGGTCGGCCGCTACCTGAATTGTAGTTTACAAATTGAATAATCCTGAAGTCTTCTAAAGCTAAGTTCCCCGTTGAGGATCCTTTTTTCTTGCTCTAACCGATGTCAGAAAAAGTTAATGGTCTTGCCTGTGGAAGGCAAATACCACACAGAGATTTTCATTCTTACTGCGTCACCTGTTTAGGCCCAGACCACAACGTACCTCGCTGCTGGTTTTGTGCTTTGTTCAATGCCCGAACCATCCGTCGTTGGGCTCTCTTTGTTGATAAATTCTTTTGTGCGCTATCTCCGCACTCCGAAATAGCTTCGGTAAGCCATTCTACTACCGATATACCGAAAGAATGTAAGGATAAAGAAAAACAGACCACATAGGTCCAAAGCTGCCGACAACGCTTCCACTAAGCTAGTCACCAGTTCGCCGGTACTCAGTGAGGCGCTTTTGCAGCCCCTGATGCCCGCTTTATGGATTTGCAGGCCTCTACCGAGATCCAGTCGGAGTCCGGTATGCCACAAGACTCTTCTTTGACTACGGAAACTGCGGCTGTCTCTACCTTGGATGGGTCTGGAGCCACTGTGCAGGCACCGCCTTCTGAGGCAGTTCTTTGCACTACCGATGTTCGACTCAGACAACTTCTTTTTTTATCTAAAACTACTGCGTTTCTTAGGCCTAGAGTACGTGCTACACCGAGAAAACAGACAACCAAAGCGCATGCACATCCTCCCATGCCTCAAAGACAAATGCTTAGAATGGCTGAAGACCTTATTATGCTAATTAGGGGAAGTCAGCCTTCCCCTGCTAAGAGGAAAACAGACCAGTCCCCTGCAGCTTCAACAGACCAGGAGTCCGATGACTCTGAGATATCGGATTATGAAGACATGCCCTTATCTGCTTATGAGGATTCAGATGCAGAGGAATCCGTTCCCTCTGCCTCTCCTCCACAGGAGTTTTCTTTTGGTGAAACCTTACATACCTTAAGAGAGCATTTCCACTGGGAATGCCAAGACTATCCCCAGGCCAAAAAGAGACCCAGAGAATTCCTATATCTGCCACAGCACAGGCCTTTAGCTATACCCCCTGTCCTGGAGGTTGTTGATGTTTTCATGGAATCCAGTCTTACTGCTTATACTTTACCTCCTGCCCCTAGGAAACCAGACAGGTACTACAGAGTACTTGACACTCACAAATTTATTTTCAAGAATCCTACTGCTGACCCAGAGATCACTTCCCAGAGGCCTAAAGATATCAAGACATCTACAGTCAAGAATCCCACCTCTTCGGACAGGGATTCCAGAGCTTTGGACAGATGGGGTAAAAAAAAAGGTATATACCTCTGCTACTCTTGCTATTAGGGCATTAAATTGTCAGTTTCAGATGCTGAAGTACCAGCAACACATTATGGAACTTATTAAACAAAAAATGACAACCTTTACAGACTGTGCTGAAAATAAGGAATTACAGGAGCTTATGCACTCTGCAAGCCAAGTCAGCAAGCATACATTGCAATGTGGCTTTGACACCTTAGAGGCATCATGCAGGGCAGCAGTCACTGATTCTGTACTGAGAAGACATGTTTGGTTCAAGGAGCACACCATGCCCGACCATGTCAAATCAAAGTTACTACACGCTCCTTTGAACAAGGACAGTTTGTTTGGTACCAAAGCAGAAGAGGTTCTTAAAAAGATGGAAGAAAAAGCTAAGTCTATGCAGACTGTTACAGAATTCTTACAAGTACAACCTCCTAGATTTAGTAGGCACTGCCCTTTCAAACACTTGTCCTTTCCAGCCCCCTCCAGGCCATCTCAAACCAGACCCAGGGGAAACACAGACCACCCAGATTACAGTCTCAGGGTGTGCAGAGATCTAAGTAATGGAGTGCCCCCACCCTCAAAGCAGGGAGTGGTAAGCTACCTCCCTATGGAAAAAACTCACAATGACTTCCCCACTCCACTCCCCACCTCTGCCCAATTGCTTGCGCCCCTAGGAGGAAAACTTGCCCTTCATGCAAAGAACTAGATGGCCATCGCATAAGACAGATGGTTCCTCAACATTGTATCTGAGGGGTACAAATTTTACTTCCACTCACTGCCAACCCCAAGAGGGTTCCCAGATCTTCCTCCAAACCAGTGGGCAGAGGCTCAAAACCAAGTTCTATCCCTGCTATCCATCACAGCTATTCAGCCAGCTCCAGTGGAACAGTTAGGTCAAGGATTATATTCCAGACTCTTCCTGGTACCCAGAAAACAGGGCTCTTGGTGCCCAATCCTGGATCTTTCAATTCTCAACACCTTCCTGGTAGTACCAAAATTCAAAATGCTTACCCTGGAACAGCTCCTACCCATGCTAGCCAAGGATGCCTGGTTAGTCACCCTAGACTTAAAAGAAGCCTATCTGCACATCCCTATAAGTGAGTCTTGCAGGAAGCATCTTCGTTTCAGGGCAGGATCAATGCACTATAAGTTCTCTGCACTTCCCTTTGGCTTATCCACTGCGCCCAGAGTATTCAGAAAATGGTTGGCTCCAGCCATTGCATACTGCAGCCACAGAAATATCCAAATTTACCCGTACTTGGGACGACTGCCTGAGTCAGGTGGACAGGCAGGAACTGCTGTTGCAGTACCTGACATTTGTGAAAAACCTTCTCACTTCCCTGGGGTACACCATCAACGAAAGAAATCAAAACTGGTAGCCAGTCAAAAGATTGTATTCCTGGGAGCAAGCTTGGACACAACATCCCAGACGGCATTCCTCACTTCAGAAAAACAAGTTTATCTGACAGCCTACTTCAAACAAATGGCCACAAGAACCCAGCTATCCGCAAGAAAAAATTTTGCAGGCTCTAGGGTTCATGGCCTCATGTATACTGCTAATTCCATATGCAAGACTGCATATGAGGAAAATTCAATGGTACTTGAAAAGTCTTTGGTGCCAACATTCTCAGGACCTAGAAACAGTCATTCCTATCATACCCTGTCTAAGGACACAGTTTTTTTGGTGGGCAGATGCATGCAACCACAACAGGGGACTGCCCTTTACTCAACCCCACGCCGCCCAGACCCTGACCACAGACGCATCAGACTATTCTTGGGGGGCACACATGACGGCAAGTGCATTCAGGGCCACTGGAGCCTAAGTCAAATTCATCTGCACATCAACCAAAAAGAGATGCTAGCGGTGCAGCACGCTCTAACAGCATTCCGATCCCTACTCTCTCCAGGATACCTGCCAATAAAAAACAGACAACATCACAGTTATGTGGTACATCATCAAACAGAGGGAAACCCATTCTTAACAACTCTGCAGGCTAGCCATGGCCCTGAGGCACAGGGCCTTGGACATGCAGCTCCATCTGCAAGCTTAATTCCTGCCAGGCAAACAAAACTCACTGGCAGACGACTTAAGCAGAAATCTCCTAGACCCACACAAGTGGCAATTAGAGCCCAGCACCTTCAACCTTCTGATTCAGAAATGGGGTGGACCCTAGAGGTGGATCTCTTTGCCTTCCCACTGCAATCACCAGCTCAGCAAATTCTGCACCACAACACCTCACAGCAGGGCCTGGAAAGTGGATGCCCTATCTTTCCAGTGGATGAATCTCTCAATCTATGCCTTTCTCCCTCTGCCCCTTCTCTCAAGAGTGTTGCTCAGGATAAGACAGGACAGAGCAAGGACAATTCTGATTGCCCCAGACTGGCCACGCCAGCACTGGTACCCACTCCTGTGCAGCCCATCACCGGTGCCACCCTGGCACCTACACCAAAACCCAACCCCTCTCTCTCAGCAAGGGGACAGATCTTGCATCCGCAACTGCAAACCCTAAATCTTGCAGCCTGGCTTATTCCTTGAATTCTTCCCCAGTAATCAGCCTAAGCAAGCAGGTGCTGGATGTCACCCTTGAAGCCAGAAGACCCAGTACAAGGAAATCCTATGCTGATAAGTGGAAAAGGTACTGCTCCTAGGTTCAGTCCAAAGGGGAGGACACAACTCTGCCCTCCCTGCCTCAGATCCTGGATTACTTAGCAAATCTACTCCACAGAGGCCTATCCTTCTCCTCCACTAAGATCCATGCCTCTGCCATTTCGGCTCATTACAGCACTGAGCCACCTCTTTTCTCTCACCCTTTTATCAAACAATTCTTGAGAGGGGCTAACAACTTAAGGCTGCCAAGGAAAGCACCCACCCCTGCTTGGGACCTTAACTTTGTTCTGGAAAAGCTCATGCTACCTCCTTTTGAGCCTGCAGCGTCAGCAGAGTTAAAATTCCTCTCTTGGAAAACAGCCCTGCTTCTGCCCATCACTTCAACTAGAAGAGTTCCTGAGCTACAAGCACGTATGGCTGTGGAACCCTTCATTATTTTCCATGCTGACAGGGTTTCCTTCAGGACTAACCCTTCCTTTATTCCTAAAGTGGTGTCCAGTGTGGCTCTAAACCAATCTATCCATTTCCCAACCTTCTTCCCCAATCCTCAAAATAAAGGGGAAAGGATCCTGCACTCCTTGGACGTGCACAGACAGCTCAGATTCTACCTTGATAGGACTGAACCCTTCAGGAGATCTGACCAGTTACTAGTCAGCTTTGCACCAGGGGCAGAGGGCAAGGCCATTTCAAAACAAACAATTTCCAAATGGATAGCACACTGCATCAATTTCTGCTACAAGCACCATGGAAAACCAACCCCTCAGGGGGTCAAGAACACATTCCACTAGGGCAACTTCTACCTCTACAGCATTCCTCAGGGGAGTCCCTACCAGGGACATTCTGGAAGCTGCTACCTGGAGTTCTGTACACACCTTCACCAAACATTACCACCTGCCTATCTTTTCCAAATCCAGGGCTGGTTTTGCAACTGCAGTCCTACAGGGCAACAGGGCATATTAGCCAGCCCCAATTCTTCTCGACTGCCTCCACCCTTCAGCTTTGGGCGTCAACCTAAGTGTGATGACGGCAACAGTGAAACACAAAGAACATAGTACAATTGTATACACTTACCATAAATGTAGATGTTCGAGTGTATTAACTGTTGCAGTCCTGGTTTCTCTCCCTCCAACCCCCTTGTCTCTCTATCTCTCTCACCTTTCTATATCCTTTTCTCACCCCTTTCTGGGGTTTTAGTATTGGTATTTACTTTTTACTGGTGTTTTTTCCCCACCATAACTTAGCTCCTTATTTGAGGGGCTAAGACATTTGGGGCAAGAAAAACTGATGTCATGGTGTCGGCTGCCTGTTTTTATACCCCTGACGACCTGACGTCAGTACTGGAACGACAGCAACCAAAGCAGAAATACTAAGTCTCTGATATTCGGGCCTCTGATATTCAGGCCAACTGAGGGCTACTTGCAGGCAGATAACCCAAGTGTGACGACTGCCACATTGAATACACTCGAACACCTGCATTTATGGTAAGTGTACACAACTGTACTGTATGCTGCCCCTGGAATCTTAGGGAACCTGTCTGTGCCCCCCATGCTAGGTCTGAAGTATCTGTATGCAGGGTTCTGTGAAAGGAAGGCCTGGTATGAGATTTATCTGATATACACACCACTGGAGTTCTTTCTTTGGAAAGGAGAGAAGTGGGATACGAGTGTCCAGAGGGTGACTCATTCAGACCAGAGAGACTTTAGGTACCAAAGAATCTTTCTCATATGTAGTTTTGCAGAAGGAACTGTGAGGATGGATGCTGCAATGCACACCAGCACCTTGAGAATTTCACTTGCAGGACAGGATCACAGAATGGACTGAAAATACAAGAATAGGGGGACTGGACCTTCTCTTGTGGAAGAAAGGCCAGCATGAGGCACATGTTTAGCCTACAGCCTAAAAAGACCAGGTCCTAGGTAGGAGTCAACTACAACTTTTTTAGATTTATTGTAAACCCTAGACCTTGCAGAAGGGAGACAGTACAGCTCAGATGCTTTAAGAGAACATCCTCAGAAAATGCCCGCATTAGCAAGTCATGTTATGGGAATAACTGAATCGAATCCTGAGTTCTGCAAAAGGCAATAGCCAGGGTTAGGCATTTTTTGAAGACCCTTGGGGATGTAGACAACCCAAACGGTAAGGACGAGAGCTGAAGGTGTGACGAACAAGCTGAAAAGTTTCTATAAGAAGGATGAATGGAAATGTGGATACAAGCATCCTTTAGTTCTAAAAATACAGCAAGGAAGGGTTGGTTCGTAAGGAAACTCTGTCCTGATGGAAAATGATGAAAGGTTGCACTGCCATGAGGGCTTGTAGTTCCGAAACCCTGCGTGCTGAGGCTGTTTTCCATGACAAATATTGTAGTTCTGTTGAGGCAGCTGGCTCAAATGGAGGCAGAGTAAATTTTTCTAAAATGAAGTTGAGGTCCCAAGCAGGTACTGGTGGTTTCCTTGGGGGTTTTATATTCTTAGCCCCTCTGAGGAACTGTCTTAAGAGAGGATGAGAGAATAAAGGAGGATCAGTGTTGTATTGTGCAGAAATGGCTGAAGCATGGATCTTGATGGAGGAGAAGGAAAGTCCACTGCTTAACATCTCAGCTAGGTACTGTAATATTTGAGGTAAATTTAGAACCCAAGGATTCTGGCCCTTTTTCTGATTCCAGGCACAAAACCGTTTCCATTTGGCAGAGTAGGCTTTTCTAGTTGAAGGTCTTCTGGCCTCCAAGATGACATCTTGCACCTCCTTGGAGAGGAGGGTCTGTTGGGAAATCAAGGAATCCTCCATGCAGCTAGATTGAGGGTTTTTAGCTGACTGTGAAGAGTTTTGAAGCTGTGTTGGGTCAACAGAAGAGGCACTAGGGGCAGGATCCATGGAGGGGAATGCGTCAGGCTCTTCAGGAGTGGATACCAGTGTTGTCTTGGCCAGTCTGGAGCAATGAGAATCATCTTTGGCCTCTCTGCTCTGGCTTTTAATAGAACTTTGGGCAGCAGAGGAAGAGGTGGAAAGGCATAGACTGTCAATATTGTCTAATTGAAAGAAAGTGCGCCCACTTTCCAGGCCTGTGGATGATAGGTCCTTGAGCAAAATTTTTTCAGTTGGTAATTTTTGTGGGTAGCAAAGAGATCTATGTCTGGCCGTCCCCATGCCTGAATTATCTTTGCGAAAACTTGAGGATGCAATTTCCATTCATGTGGATCTATCATATTTCTGCTTAGGTTGTCTGCCAGCGTGTTTTCCTTCCCTGGCAGGAATTGTGCTTGAAGTTGGATTTGCAATTCCAGAGCCGTGTTCCAAAGGGACATGGCTAGTCTGCACAGGGGGTATGAATGAGTTCCTCCCTGTTTGTTTATGTACCACATCACTGTGGTGTTGTCTGTCCTTATCAATAGCTGGCCTGGATGCAGTAGGTCTTTGAAGGCCATAATAGCATTTTGTACTGCTAGCATTTCCTTTTGATTGATGTGTAGGTGCTTCTCTTTTTGGGACCATTTGCCCTAAATGCACTGATCTGTCATGTGCGCCCCTTCCCCCCCAGGCGTAGTCCGAGGCGTCTGTTGTGATGATTTGATTTGCTTGAGGCATGCAGAAAGGGAGACCTATGTGTCCTTGGCATGCTTGAGCCCACCACAGAATGGAATGAGTGGTATAATTGTTTCCAAGCTGTGGCTGTGTTGAGACCATAAGTTTTTTAGGTACCATTGAAGTTTCCTCATATGCAGCTTTGCACATGGGATCAGTAGGATGCAAGATGCCATGAATCCCAGAGCCTGCAGGACTTTCCTTGCAGTCAGCCTGGTGAAGGTTGCCATTTTTCTGAAAAGTACTGAGATAGTTGCCCTTGCTTCTCTGGCGTGAGGTAGGCTATCTGGGTGTTTGTATTCAAGCTGGCACCCAGGAAAATTATTGCTTGAGAGGGTATTAGTTTTGATTTCTTTTTGTTGACTGTGTATCCCAGAAAGTTCAACAATTTTATTACAAAGGCTAGGTGTTTCAGAAGTATGTGCTTGCTGTCCGCTTGGATCAGGCAGTCGTCCAGATATGGGTATATTTGAATCCCTTGAAGTCTGCAGAAGGCAATTACTGATGCCAGGCATTTCGTAAACACTCTGGGTGCAGTAGATATGCCAAAGGGCAATGCAGAGAATTGATAATGGGTTGAACCTGCAAGAAATCTGAGGTATCTTCTGCTATCTTGTCTGATAGGGACATGCAGGTATGCCTCCTTGAGGTCCAAAGTTACCAGCCAAGACTCCTTGCCCAGCGTGGGAAGAAGCTGCTGTAATGTGAGCATCTTGAATTTTGTTACGAGTAAGTATGTGTTTATGATGGATAGGTCCAAAATAGGTCTCCAATCTTTGTCCTTCCTTGGTACCAGGAATAGTCTGGAATAAAAACCTTGACCCTGTTCTTTTGCAGGTACCTCTTGAATAGCTTTCATGTCCATGAGCTGAAATTTGTTTTTGTGCCTCTGCCCTTGATTTTGTGGCAGGTTTGGCAAGCCTCTCATTTTTGGAAGGGTGTGAAAGTGGAATCTGTAGCCTCTGTCTATAATGTCCAGGATCCATTTGTCTTTTGTGACAATATGCCAATTTTTTGAAAATAATGTCAGTTTTCCGCCTAAAGGTGCTGCCATTAAAGCTTTGCTTGGCATGCAAAGGGGAAAGTCATTGTGTCTGCTTTCTGAATGGCTGTGATCTATCTTCTCCACCTCTTGGTGTAGGTGCTTGCCATTGTCTGGCTCTAAATGATCCTTGAGATTGCCCTCTACCCCTCGGGCGCCTGTATCTACCTCTTTGAGGTCTGTCCGTGGCTGGAAAGGACCAATTTTTTGAAGGCCAGTTTCTGCTGAAACGTGGAGGCTGTACCTGTAGGAAATCTTTCAGTTTGCATTGATCTTGCCTTTTCCTCCATTTTCTTTAGTACCTCCTCAGCTTTAACACCACACAATACATCTTTTTGAAGAGGTGCATCTAGTAATTTAGTTTTTACATGATCTGGTAAGGTTTGCTGTTTGAGCCAAGCATGTCTATGTATGACAGACCCTGTAACAGCAGCTCTACATGAGGCCTCTAAAGCATCAAAACCACATTGCAAGGTATGTTTACCCACTTGCTCTGCACTATGCAACAAATCCTGCAACTCCTTTAAATCTGGTTGTTCAGGTTGTGTCATTTTGCTTTTCAACTGAGATAACAAAAAACTGTTGATTCTTTAACATATGGAACTGACAGTTTAATGCCCTCATGGTTAAAGTGGCCGAGGTGTATACCTTTTTCCCCCACCTTTCTAAAGCTCTGGAATCCCTCTCTGAAGGTAATGGGTTTTTGGCAGTAGAGGCCTTAATTCCCTTGGGACCCTGTGAAATAGTTTCTGGGTCAGCAGCATGGCTTTTGTATAGGAATTGGTGTGAATCAAGAACCCGGTAATACCTGTCAGGTTTAACAGGAGCTGGAGGTAAAGAATCTGGGTTGAGGCTGGCTTCTGTGTACACATCATCTAATATATCCAAAACAGGAGGGATAGCCAGAGGCCTGTGCTGAGGAAGCAAGAGAAAATCCCTGAGCCTTTTCTTGGAATCTGAGTATTCTTGGCCTTCCCAGTGAAAGTGTTCCCTCAAGGTATGTAAGGTTTCCCCAAAAGAATATTCCTCAGGGGGGGATATCGAGGGAATGGACTCCTCAGCATCAGAATCTTCAAAAGGGGAATATGAATATTCCTGGTCCTCAGAATGTTCTGAGGTAATACAGGCTTGGTCTGAGGAAGGGTAGTCTTCCTCCAGTCTCGGCCTTTTGTCCGAGGGTGGTTGAGAACCCCTGATAAGAGTAATCAAATCCTCTGCCATTTGGAGCATCTGTTTTTTAGGCATGGGGCCTTGAGAGGGGCTCTGTGGAGCTTGTCTTTTAGTTTTCATGGCTGCTTTAGATTTTGTGAAAGCCTTAATGGAAAAAGAGGAAGGCCTGAAGACACCTTGAGAGGTGGCAGGTCTGTCTAAATTCTGAGTTTCCCCGCCAAGAGTGGGAGTCGGAGTGGGGGCCGAGGAGCCTGCGACCTCGGGCACAGAAGACACCGCTAAAGAAGCGTCATCGGTACTCAGGGGCTGCGTAGGCACCTCGCTGAGAACCGGAGCACCTGTAGCCGGCTTTAGCGTGGTGTCGGTAGAAGTCACGGACCTCGTATGTCGGTCCTTATCTTTGCGTCTTTTACTCAAAACTGGAGTCGGAGTATCCGACGACATAATGTAATTAAATTTTTTACCAAAATAGTGCTGGGCGAACTCCGCCCGACGCTTAATAGTGCGTTTGTTGAATCTAGCACAAAAACGACAGGCCGAGACGTCGTGGTCTGGGCCTAAGCAAGGAATGCAGAAGGAATGGAAATCCTTATGCGGTATTTGCTTCCCACAAGAAATGCAATTATTAACTTTGTCTGACATCGGTCTGAGGCAAGAAAAGTTTCAACGGGTACTTAGCTTTCAAGACGACTTCGGCTGAAAAATTTTCGTAAATCTCAGGAGCTGGCCGACCGGCACTTGCGAACTGCTTCTGCTTCGGGCACCACGCGGCAAGAAAGACTGAAGAAAATGGCGTTGGCTGGTTCTTTTATACCCCTGCTGCACTGACGTCAGGGAAGAAGCGACGACAACCGACGCCGGACCTAGACTTTGGAATTCGGCCGACCGAGGACCCGCCTGACGGCAGGATAACCCATCTGTTATGACTGCAGCTGTATGCATGATGAACATCTGCACTTAATACTGTTGTCTTGCTACCTGTGCAGCTTGACCCACCATGCAAATAGCCTGCTGTTTAGTTTCAGACACTTCAAGAGAAGACCAGGTTTTGTTCAAATCACTCAGAACAAACAAATATTTTCTCATTTGTGCTTGGTAATTCACAGCTCTGAAGGCCAGAGTAGAAGAGGTGTAAACCTTCTTTCCATATCTGCCCATGGCCCTACTGTTTGTCTGAGGGTAGGGCGTTATCAGCAAGTAAAAGTTTAGATGGCTTGTCTGTCAAAATAGAAAAGGCAGAGAGGTTTACCAGAGGGCCTTTATACAGAATTTTTGTTCTTCAGGCACTTTAGAGAACCATTCATGTTTCTTACGCATTGCAGGATAACAGACAGTAGAAGTTTATGCAAATGTATCCAAAAAAGGATCAGATACAGGCGGTAAGGGTACTAAACCTCCAGTAAATTGTAATCTCTTCTGCACATTAGACATTCTAGATTCCCACTCAAAATGCTGCATCATATTTGTAATGGTTTCCCCAAAGGATATTTCCTCAATAGGCCAGTCAGAGGAAAAAGCATCCTCATCATTACAAGCCATTTGGTCTGGGATGCGACTCTAAGATGAGCAAATCCAGGGAATGTTAATTCCGATCAGAATCTGCCTCCTCCTCCTCAAAACAGGACCCATGTTGCTTCTTCTGAATTGCTGAGGATGCTGGTGCAGAGGATAGAAAGGAAGGAGGCTTGAGAACCAAAATGGCCTAAAATAAGCACTGAGGGAATACCATCCATTTTTTTCCTGGAATGTCTGGGAAGGAGAAACAAGTTTTAGTCTTGTTTCTTCTTCATGGGAGTGACTTCTGCTTTACTGAAATGTGGAGGATCCAACCCTTGACATACTTCTATCAAGGACCTGAGTACTTCTTCAAGAATGAGTATTTAAGGGGTGCCCTCCAGTCCATCTGAAAATATAAGCCTAGGTTCCCCCATTCCACTGTTTCAGTACGGTCAGTAACATTGGACGTGAGAGTCAGATGCCATACCACCCTCTGGCGGGACTGGTAGTGGGATCCCTGGAGATGATCAAAAACACTGTTGATTCTTACAAAATCTCAACAGGTACATCTAAGTCTTGACTAGGCAGATGATAGTTCAGGCCTAGGCCATTTGAATTTCTCCCTCAAAATGAGTGGTATGTCAGATGCAGAAGGTTCTGCCATTTTAGATCTGGCAAGGCACTTTAGGCGGATTCTCTAAATAGGTTTTCAGACAGTAAAGACAAGTACACAGCTCTTTATTTACAAATGATTGACAAATCTAACAGTCATCTGCTCCAAGGCAAAAAAGACACTGGGAGAGAATATTCTTATGAGAAATCTGCCTACCACAATTGCATTTCCCCCACTTAGCTGACATCCAACCCAACAAGTTAAACCACCAAAACACAGAGAAAACAAGGAAGATTCCCCAAAGAGGCAGTTATCTGAGTGAGCAAAAGCAAGAATGGTATCAGTTATCACTTGTATATTAAAAAAAAAAAAAAAAAAAAAGACTGACAGGAGAAAGACCTGCTTTCGGACTGACAGCAATATAGTCTGAGGTTCTCATTCTCAGATTTTCACTTATTTAAGTTTATCCCCATGGGTTTAGGTTATAGTCAGATATATGGCTCTTTAGAAGGTTTCTGGCTTTGGCCGGACTTCCAGGAAATAAGCTATTTGGCGAGATTAACACAGTTTTGAAATATTGCAACGGTAATCAAAGGAAGAATATCAAGAGTTTCAAATGAAGGGCCAGCATTGCTAGGCTGAGGCTCACTAGAAAGGAGAAAGTATAGTTGTGTAAAATCGTACCATAAATTTAGATGTCCTCTTCTTCTATATGCTACTGTATCCATAACATGAGAGAGTCTGCCTCTGGTTTGACTCGTACGTCTGGTCATTATACAACAGATAAATGCTACTGCGAAGGTACATGCGACAGTCGGCATCACTCAGCATATGTCAGCCATAAACGGACATCTGGTATAAAGCGGACGTCAGCACGTACTTACCTCAGAACTGAATGCCGCCAGGAACCAGCAACTATGGAGTGGGTACTCAGGAGTCAGGCAAGTGTCAGGGGGAAGGCAGGGTGGGAGACCATACATGAGCATATAGAAGAGGACATCTAAAGTTATGGTAAGATTTTACACAACTATACTATGTCCTTCTATTCACATGCTGCTGCATCCATAACATGAGGGAATGCAAATGTTCATGCTATTAAGTACTGGGAGGGGGAATAGAGACATTTCTCCACAAAGCCATGAAGAATAACCCTAGCAAAACTTGCACTGGACCTGGAAATGATGTCCAACTTGTAGTACTTATTGAAAGTGTGGACAGATGACAATGTAGCTGCTTCTAAAATGGCACCTGTATCCAGACCCTTAAAGACCCCAGATGAGGACACAGCCCTAGTGGAGTGAGCCTTCACTAGGAATGGGAGCTTTTTGCCATGGTCTGTGTAGCAAAAGAAAATAGTTTTAGAGATCCAGCAGGAAATGGTCTGCTTGGAAACAGGGTGTCCCAGGGCTCTTGAATGATAAGAGACAGAGCCTATCTGATTTGCAAATGAATTTGGTTTTGGCCAAATAGTATTGGAGTCATCTATGCACATCCAAGGAATGAAGGATCCTTTCGCTGGGGGTCTGGGGTGAAGGAAAGAAGGATAGGGAGATTAATGGCTTGATTTAGGGAAAGTTCATTAACTACTCTGGGCATGAAAGATGGGTTAGTACGTACGCAAACCCTGTCCTTGTAGAAAACTGTGAAGGGGAGAGGCCATGAGGGCTTGCGATTCAGAAACTCTTTTGGCTGAAGTAATAGCCACCAAGAGAATAGCTTTCCATGTGCAATGTTGGTGTGTGCAATCCCTGGCTGCCTCAAAAGGAGGCAAGATCAGTTTTTCCAAAACAAAATTAAGATCCCAAGGAGGGGGAATAGGCTTCCTTGGTGGTCTAATGTGTAGTAACCCTTTTAAAAAGAGCTCGACTTCCACTCTGGAAGCCAAAGGAGGGGAGACGGGTAAGCATGCTGAGATGGCAGATAGATGTGGGTTAATAGCTATCTAGCTCCACTTTCTCTCTGTAGTGCACTCTTCATTACAACTTCACAGCACACTTTCTACTCATTCCAGTACAATTTCTGTTGTACCACCATCAAATATATTCTCCTCTGTTTCTTATTTCTCTCATCTATTTTTCGCCAACATCTTTTTTCAACTCTAGACAGTCTTTTCACCCCTCTCATGGTTCCTATTACATACCTTACTACAGCAGTTATAAAATTAGATACTTACACTACTCACACATTGGGAAAAAAAAAACTTTTTTGTTTGGCGTGCCTTTGTAATTACAGAATATATTTGAACTTGTACTATTTTAGCCAATTAATGATTGTTTTAATCTCTTATGCATGTCATTATTGTACTCTTAACTGTTATGTATACTTAATCTCTCTGTCTGTAATTGGAGCTTTTCTCCTCGGGTCTCCACTGAAAATGGGCTCCTAGCCCAGCTGGACTAACCCGGTTAACAAATGTCAATAAATAAAAAAAATAAATGACAAGCCAGTGTTCATCAGTTCACACAGGTAAGGCAGGACCCCTGGAAGCTCTACAGCCAGTGGTTGAAGTTCTTGTTTTAGATACCAAAGAAAAAACCTTTTCCACTTGGACAGATGGGATTTTCTGGTAGTGGGTTTTCTGGCATCCTGCAGAAAGTACAGTTGTGTACCTACCATAAATGTAGATGTTCGAGTGTATTCACTGTTGCAGTCATTACACTTGGGTTATCCTGATGGCAGGCTACCCACAGTCGGCCTGAATTCCAAAGTCTTGGTCCGGCGTCGGCTGCTGTCACCTCTTCCCTGATGTCAGTGTGCCAGTGGTATAAAAGATGCAGCCGATGCCATTTTCTTCAGTTTTTCTTGTCCCAGATGTCAGATGCCCCCAAAAGGGTAGGCTAAAAATTATGCCAATAAAAATGCATGCACTAACATAAACATTACCTTCATCTACAAGCAAATACACCACATAGGTTGTATAGAACAGAGAAGTACAGATGAGTCCCAGCAATGAAAAGGGGGATGGCGGGAGGGTAACTTGGACTGCAACAGTGAATACACTCGAACATCTACATTTATGGTAGGTACACAACTGTACTATGTTCATAGTGTTTCACTGTTGCAGTCATTACACTTGGGTTGAATCCCAAAGCTGAGGTTGGGTGGCTGGGCCTAAATAGAATTAGGAGTGGCTATGAGTCCCTGCAGAACTGCAGTGGCAAAGCCTGCTCTGGATTTAGAGTAAAGAGGTAAGTGGTAGTGCTTTGTAAATGTGTGCACTAAAGTCCAAGTTGCAGCCTCCAAAATGTCCTTGTTTGGTACTCCTCTGAGGAAGGCTGCGGAAGTGGCTGCTGCTCTGGTTGAATGTGGCCTAATGCTCTTAGGCACTGATTTGCCACGTTGTGAATAGCAGAAACGAATGCAGTGGTCTATCCATTTTGAAATAGTCTGCTTTGAGATGGCTTTTCCTTGCGATCCTGCAGCATATGCCACTAAGAGTTGCTCAGTTTTTCTGAAAGCTTTAGTTTTGCCCAAGTAGAAGCGTAGCTGCCTGCGTATGTCCAATATCCAAAGAATGCAGAAGTCTCTCCTCCTTATTCTGTGGGTTTGGATAAAAGGTAGGCAAATGAATGGTTTGGTTAAGAGCCACACTGGACACTACCTTAGGCATAAATGTTGGGTTTGTCCTCAGAGACGCACTGTCCGGATGGAAAATTATAGAAGGTTCCACTGCCATTAGTGCCTGTAACTCTGAGACTCTTCTTGCTGAAGTTATTGCTAGGAGCAGAGCTGTTTTCCATGATAAGAAATTTATCTCAGCTGTATTGGCTGGCTCAAAAGGAGGCAGTGTGAGTTTTTCCAAGACAAAATTGAGGTCCCATGTAGGTATTGGTGCTCTCCTTGGAGGTCTTATGTTTTTGGCCCCTCTGAGGTACTGCCTTAGCAGTGGATGTGAAAAAATAGGTGGGTCCGTATTGTAATGAGCTGAAATGGCAGAGGCATGGATCTTAATTGATGAAAAGGATAGGCCTTTGTCCAGCACCTCAGTTAGGTATTGTCAAATCTGAGGAATATTTGGTACAAGCGTGTCAATTCCTTGTGCCTGGTTCCAAGCACAGAATCTCTTCCATTTTTCTGCACAAGATTTTCTGGTGCTGGGCCTCCTGGCCTTCAAAATAACATCCATAACTGCTTTAGATAGAGGTGCATTCTGAATGGTTACATTATCCGCCATGCAGCCAGACTTAGGGTCCTGAGTTGGCTGTGCAGGATCTGATTGTTCTGTTGGGTCAGTAAATGAGGAATTTGAGGTAATGTCCAGGCTGGGCCTTGCGACAAGCTCTTTAGGATTGGGTACCAGTTCTGGCGTGGCCAGTCTGGGGCAATCAGTATCATTTTTGGCTTCTCTTGTCTGACCTTTAGGAGTACCTTGTGGAGGAAAGGCATATACTGTAAGGGTTTTCCAGCTGAATGATAGAGCATCCACTTTCCATGCTTGCTTGAGATAAGCCCTTGTGCAGAATCTCTGTAGTTGGCAGTTGTGAGGGTAGGCAAATAGGTCTATGTCTAGGCATCCCCATTTCCTTGTTATCATGCTGAAGATTTGTGGATCTAGTTTCCACTCATGAGGATCCATGAGTTTTCTGCTTAGATCGTCTGCCAGAGTATTTGTCTTTCCTGGCAGGAATTGTGCTTGCAGGTGTACTTGACAAGTCAATGCTGTGTTCCACAAAGTCATGGCTTGTCTGCAGAGGTGGTAGGAATGTGCGCCTCCCTGCTCGTTTATGTACCACATGACTGTAGTATTGTCCGTCTTTATCAGCAGTTGTCCTGGATGAAATATATCCTTGAAGGCTGTTAGGACATCGAGCAGCTAGCATCTCTTTTTGATTGATATGAAGATGCATTTGGCTTGCGGGCCATGTGCCCTGAATACATTTTCCTGCTATGTGGGCCCCCCAGGCGTAATCTGATGCATCTGTTGTTAGTGTCTGCCTGGCTGTGGGTAAAGTGAATGGCTGTCCCTTGTTGTGGTGACAGGCCTGTGCCCACCATCGAAACTCCTGTTGCAGGCAGGGAATGAGGGTAATTAATGTTTCCAGGCTGTGGCAATGTTGAGTTCAAACACTTTTTAAATACCATTGTAGTTTCCTCATATGCAGTCTTGCATATGGAATTAGCAGAATGCAGGATGCCATGAGGCCCAAAGCCTGCAGAATGCAGGATGCCATGAGGCCCAAAGCCTGCAGAATTTTTCTTGCAGATAACTGGGTCTTTGTTGCCAACATTTCAAAGTAAAAAGTCAGTTGCCTTTGTTTGTCTGGCGTGAGATAAGCCATCTGGGCAGTTGTATTTAAGCTTGCACCCAGGAATATTATCTCTTGAGAGGGTACTAGTTTTGATTTATTTTCATTTATTGTGTACCCTAGGCAAATTAGTAATCTTTTTACATACGCCAGATGCTTTAGTAGAATGTCCTTATTCTCTGCTTGAATAAGGCAGTCGTCCAAGTAAGGATATATTTGAATTCCTCTTTGTCTGCAAAAAGCAATTACTGGTGCCAGGCATTTTGTGAAGACCCTGGTCGCAGTAGATAAGCCAAAGGGCAGTGCAGAAAATTGGTAGTGCATTGAGCCAGCTATGAATCCGAGGTATCTTCTGCAAGGTTGTCTGATTGGGACATGCAGGTATGCCTCTTTTAGGTCCAAAGTCACAAGCCAAGCCTTCTTGCCCAGCATGGGCAGAAGCTGCTGCAGAGTCAACATTTTGAATTTTGGGACGTCCAGAAAAGTGTTTAGAATAAACAGGTCCAGTACTGGTCTCCAGGTTTTGTCCTTTCTGGGTACCAAGAAAGCATGAAAAGTAATTGTAATATTATTAATTATTTAAATTATGTTTATTAATTAATGTCATTGGTCAGATTATAAAAGGAGTGTAATTGAATTAAAGGTTCATCTGATGAAGTCTGATTTTAGCAGACGAAAACGCGTGTGTTCAATAGCGTTTATGTTTTCAAATAGAGTGTATATAGTGAGATAATATTTATTGCGTGTAACGTGATCTGAATAAACTTTGGCCAGAAGTGGTTTATACTCTCCGTTTCTCATTTTGGACTTTTTTCTTTCTGGGTACCAAGAAAAGTCTTGAGTAAAAGCCTTGTCCCTGCTCTTGCTGTGATACTCGCTGAATGGCCCTCATGTCCATGAGGGATGAAACTTGTTTTTGTGCCAGGTCTGGCATACCGTTTGCCTTTGGCAGGGTGTGAAAGTGGAACCTGTAGCCCTGAGACACTATATTCAAGATCCATTCATCCTGGGTGATCAGGTGCCAATTTTGTGAAAAAAGTGCTAGTTTTCCCCCTAAGGGGGCTGCCAAAAGATAAGTGCTTGGTACTGACAGTGGAAAGTCATTGGGATTGTTTCCTATATGGCTGTGATTTGTCTTCTCCGCTTTTGGAGGTAGAAGCACTCCATTGTTTAGGCCTGTATGAGCCTTGGGGCTGGGATCTGCCTCTAGGGCGTCTGTATCTGCCTCTTTGTGGCCTGTCTGACAATGGAAAGGACCAATTTTTTTAAGGCCAGTTCCTGCTAAATCTGGGTGGCTGAACCTGTAAGAAATCCTTAACCTTCTGCATAGATTTCGCTTTATCCTCCATTTTCTTCAACACCTCTTCTGCCTTAACCCCAAACAAAGTATCATGCTGTAATGGAGCATCCAATAATTTTGCTTTAACATGATCAGGCAGATTCTGCTCCTTTAACCAACCATGCCTCCTAATGACAGAACCCGTAACAGTGGCCCTGCAAAAGGCCTCCAGTGAATCAAAACCACATTGCAAAGTATGCTTTCCTACTTGTTCAGCTGCATGCAATAAATCCTGCATTTCCTTGTTTTCTGGACATTCAGAATTTGTCAACATTTTCTGTTTTAGCAGTGACAGTAAGTAAAGCCCTTACAGCCAAGGTAGCAGAAGTGTAAACCTTTTTCCCCCCATCTGTCCAGTTACCTAGAATCCCTATCAGAGGGGGACAGGGTTTTTTGCAGTGGAGGCCTTGACCCCCTTTGGAACCGTGAGATATAGTTTCTGGGTCAGCAGCAGGGTTTTTATATAGAAATTTATGAGAATCTGGAACCCTGTAGAATCTGTCTGGCTTAACAGGTGCAGGGGGTAAAGAGTCAGGAGACAGGCCGGAATCTGTAAATACATCATCTACAATGTCTAAAACAGGTGGAATAGCAAGAGGTCTGTGCTGAGGAAGTAAAGGAAAGTCTCTGGGCCTTTTCTTAGATTCTGAGTAATCTTGGCTCTCCCAGTGAAAGTGCTCCCTCATGGTATGCAGGGTTTCCCCAAAAGAATAATCCTCAGGAGGTGAGGCTGAAGGGATAGATTCTTCAGCATCAGAATCCTCATAGGGAGGAAGAGTATCCCTCTTCAGAAGAGGAGTCAGAGGAAATGGAAACCTGATCTGAAGATTCATAGTCTGTCGCTTGCCTAGGCCTCTTATCAGGAGGGGGATGGGAACCCCTGATCAAAGTAATTAGGTCTTCGGCCATTTTAAGCATCTGTTTTTGAGGCATGGAAGTTTGTCCAGCAAAATGCTGTACTTGTTTCTTTGTCTTTAAAGGTGCTTTAGTCTTTGCCTTTGAAGCTGAGGTTGGCTTTACATATAACTGTGTAGGTCTGAAAACACCCTCAGAAGCCGATGCCTGTTCAGCGGCTCCGGACCCATCTGTGGGAATAGTTTCTGAGTGTCCAATACCTTGTGTTTCCAGAGGCCTAGTTGGCTCCACGTGGGAGTCGGAAGCGGCCTGTGGCTCTGAGGTAGTGGGCGTCAGGGGCTGCGAAAGTGCCTCACTGAGAACCGTCGACTGGCCTAGCGGAGGCCTCGTCGTCTGTTTTGGACTTTGGATGCCTGTCCTTTTCCTTGCGCTTTTTAAATACTCCGGTCGTCGGCTGTTCCGACCGCATTATATAATTAAATCTTCGGCCAAAGTAATGAAAGGCAAAATCGTACAGACGCTTAATAGTGCGTTGGTTAAATCTAGCACAAAACCGACAGCTAGCAATGTCATGTTCAGGGCCTAGGCAAGGAATACAGTAAGAGTGGAAATCCTTATGAGGTATTTGCTTCTCACAAGAAATACAACTGTTAACTTTTTCTGACATTGGTCTGGAGCAAGAAAAAGTTTCCCCAACGGGGTACTTAGCTTTAATGAAGACTTCGGATCTGAAATTCGATTTTGAAAATCTCAGGAGTCGGCCGACTGGCACTTGCGAGCTGCTTTTGCTTCGGGCACCTCGCGGCAAGAAAGACTGAAGAAAATGGCATCGGCTGCATCTTTTATACCCCTGGCGCACTGACGTCATGGAAGAGGCGACAGCAACCGACGCCGGACCAAGACTTTGGAATTCAGGCCGACTGTGGGTAGCCTGCCAGCAGGATAACCCAAGTGTAATGACTACAACAGTGAAACACGATGAACATCCTGAAGCACGTCCTTAGTATAAAGGTGTCTAAAGGGAATCCACACCCTATCACCCACAGTGTAGGGTTCAGGGTGGTTACTTGGGGATGTACGAGCGTTCCCTTCTCCTGTGTGAGTAGGTCCATCCTGAGAGGTAACTTGGGGTGATTGTCCTTGACTAGATGATAATGTAGAAGGGGAAACCAGTGCTGCCTTGGCCAAAAGGGGATCACCAACAAGATTTGAGGTTGTTCTCTCTAAATCTTCAGCAGAACTTTTTTGAATGAGAGGGAAGGGGGGTGCATAAGCGAACATCCCCTTCCATAAGGATGAAAGAGCATCCACCTTCTATGCCCCAGGGAAATGTATCCTGGTGCATAAAGTTGGGTGTTTTTGTTCATGGGGAGGCAAATAGGTGCACCTGAGGAATACCCCATCGATGGACCAGGTCCAGAAATACATCCCTATTCAACATCCATTTGTGGGACTCGGTCATGAACCTGATTAGAGCATCTGCCATCACATTCTCTGTAGAAGGTATGTAGACAGGTGGAATGGATACTTGTCTATGCTGGACGATCTCCCATGCCTGCAGAGCCAATCTGCACCGGAGGCAAGATTTTGTCTCTCCTTGCTTACTGATGTATCACAGAACGGTGGTGTTGTTTGTGTACCATCAAAGCACTCCTGGGAGGATATGATCCATGAAGATTTGAAGGGCAAATATCAAGGCTCTTATCTCCTTGACATTGATGTGTTCCCTCTGTTGTGAGGGAGACCAAGTGTTCCTCACTTTCCAGTCCCCTAAATTTGCCCCACAACCAGAGTTTGAAGCACTTCAGTACAGATCCCTAGTGAGTGGAAGGGGTTGCTGAGGGAGGCCTGGATTGGCAGAAACCTGGGCAATCCACCAGTTGAATTCTCTGGCAAGGCAGGGAAGAAGGGATACCAAAAACTCTAGAGGGTGCAGGTGTTGTTTCCAGACTGTCCTTAAGTACCAATGAAATTTCCTCATGTCTAGCCTTGCTAAGCCTACCATGGGAATGGTGGAGGCCATGAATCCTAGGAGCCTAAGAAACTCTCTGGCCGTCAGGGTTTGGAGAGAGAGAATTCCCTGGAAATAAGAGGTGAGGGACAGAATCTTTTCTGGAGGAAGATAGGCCAACATTTGTCCTGTGAGTATCCTGCATCCCAACAACACATGATCCTGGAAGGGGATCAGAGAAGATTTTCGAAGGTTTATGGTAAACCTCAGGCATTTCAGAAGGGAGCTGGTGAAGTCTAGGTGCTGTTGGACCATCTGAAGGGATGATGCCTGGATGAGGCTATCGTCCAGATAAGAAAAGAGTTGGATGCACTGTGTTCTGGCAAAGGCAATGACTGGGGCCAGACACTTTGTGAACACTCTTAGGATCATAGAGAAACCAAATGGCAAAGCACAGAACTGAAAATACACAGAACCCACTGAGAAACAAAGGAATTTCCTGAACTCTTGGGGTCATAGAGAGACCAAATGGCAAAGCACAGAACTGAAAATACACATAACCCACTGAGAAACAAAGGACTTTCCTGAAAAGTGAATGGATAGGAATGTGTAGGTAGGCATCCTTTATATCTAAGGACACCATGAAGGCCTGAGGAAGGATTAAGGGAAGGAGAGAGTATGGAGGGTCCGCATCCGGAAGGAGGGGACCTTGAAAACTGTATTCAGGTGGGACAGATCAAGGATCGGTCTCCAAGAACCTTCTCTCTTGGGAACCAGGAAAATCCTGGAGTAGAATTATTTTCCTCTTAAATGTAGGGGTACCGCTTGAATTGTACCTTGTGAGAGGAGGGCCTGCAAGACTGAAGGAAAGAAAGATATTTGGTCTCGAGAGGGTTGAGTAATACCTTTGCAGGTTGGTCTGGAATTCCACACCATGAAATAACCTTGTTTTATGATTGAGAGGACCCAGGAGTCCTGGGTAATCTGTTTCCAAGCAGGAAAAAAAAGGGAGAGGACGCAGGGAGACAGGGGTAGCTGGGCTTAAGGCCTGGTAGTGACAGAATACCAGTTTTGGCCTGAAAGGGCAGTTTCTGAATTGGAGTAGAGGGAGAAGACCTGGAAGGGGCCTGCTTCCTAGAATCTCTTCTCCCTTTGGAGGGCATATGTGTGGAAGGCCTGCTCACAAGGGTTGTTTTAGCTGGACAGTTTCTTTGAAAATGTGGAATTGGGGACACAAAAATGTGTCTAAGGTACTGAAGTTATTTGCCCTTCGCCTGAAGGGCCTTAAACAGTTCAGCAACCGCTGAACTAAATAAAGCCTTGCTATCCAAGGGTGCATCCATTAATTCTGATTTAATGTCATCTGGCAAAGGCTGTATCCTGAGCCAGGAGCATCTCCTGATGACCTATCCCTGAAGCTGAAGCCTCCACTATGTCATAAAAAGAAGTTATGCACTCACCATAACGCTCCATCTGAGTAGTTCTACTTCATTTGTCTTCAACAGGTGGGTACCAGATCCATATCGGATCCGAGCCGGCAAATTCACTAGCATCTGCTCCGAGCTCCAAGCTCCTCCCCTTACCCATAATACACCTCCACTACCTTCCAAACCCCAGACAGAGTTTGCTGACCTTTATACTGAGAACCCGACCTGATGAATATTTTATGACCTAAAACTGCAGCCAACAGGATGTTCATATGATAAGGTCAGGGGGAAGGAGGGAGGGATGGTTGAAGACAAATGAAGTAGAACTACTCAGATGGAACGTTATGGTGAGTACATAACTTCTTTATCTGAAGTAGTTTACTTCATTTGGTCTTCAACCTGTGGGACAGAGTCCCCAGCTACTAAACTCCTGGGTGGCCCTCTTGGAAGGATATTCCGGAGCACCGCGGAACCAAAGAATGCTCTCCTACTAGAAGTCAAATCCAATTTGTAGTGAGAAATAAAGGTATGAGATGAGAACCAAGTAGCTGCAAAACAAATATCATCCAATGAGACTCTAGACCAAAAGGCCACAGAAGTAGCCACTGACCTAGTGGAATGAGCTTTCACCTGACCCGGAGGAGACACACCTTTACCCTTATAGACCTGAAGGATGCACAAGGAAATCCACCTAGCAACAGTGACCTTGGAGATAGGTTTATCCAAAAAGGGTTTAGAGAAGGACACAAAAAACTAATCAGATTTACGAAAGTTTTTAGTCCTGTGTAAATAAAATCGTAACGGTCTATGAACATCCAACAAGTGGAGTTTGTATTCCATTTTGTTAGCAAAGTTTGGGAAGAAAACAGGTAAGTTAATGGTTTGATTGATGTTAACTTGTGATACAACTTTAGGAAGAAAGGACGGATTGGTCCAAAGGAAAACCTTATCTTTATGGAAAATCATATATGGAACTTTAATGGCAAAACTTGCAGTTCTAAAACCCTTTTAGCAAGGGTGATAGCTACCAGGAATGCTGTTTTGCAAGATAAGAACTTAAGATCTGTGGTTGCAGCAGGTTCAAAAGGCGGAACGACCAAAGCTTGAAGAACCATAGTAATGTCCCATGGAGGAACAGGATCCTTAACCGGGGGGGTGTAACAAGAAAGTACCTTTGATAAAGGCTTTACACAGTCTGGAAGAGGTCAGGGAGGCAGAATTCTCACCCACGTGAAAATGAGAGATGGCAGCTAATTGAGCTTTGATAGTAAAAGAGCTTGCTCCTTGTTAAAAAAAAACTGGCTAGGAAGTCAAGAATGGCACAAATAAGAGCTGTGAAAGGGTTTAAACTCCTTTAAGAAGCCCAAAAGGAAAAACGTTTCCATTTGCTGTGGTAAATCTTCCTGGTTGAAGACTTATGAGCTGCCACCAGAACAGACCTAACTGAAGAGGATAATCCAGGAGTCCTAGAGATCATGGGAACTGGAGTAGCCAAACTGTGAGCTTCAAACTGTCCAGGTTCGGATGAAGAACCCTTGATGGGTATGAAATCAGATCCTGAATGGGAACCAAGACCCAAGGCGGAGCCAGAAGATGAGACCAAAGGAAGGGAAACCATACCTGGCAAGGCCAAAATGGGGCAATGAGGATAACTTTGCTCACCAGTCAACGAGCTTTTCTGTAGAAACCTCGGAATAAGAGGTACTGGAGAGTAAGCATACAGAAGACCAGGAGGCCAAGCATGAACTAGAACATCTCTGGGGGACTCCCTCCGGCAGGGGGTTCAGAGCGAAAAACTCGCTGCACTTCACGTTGGAAGGATATGCGAAGAGATCGCAGCAAGGCTGACCCTACACTCCAGAAAGATCTGCTCTGCTACTGAATGATTCAGAGACCACTAGTAAGGCATCACAATAGTCCGACAACCTGTCCGCTAGAATGTTGGACCACCCCAGAATGTGTGTTGCTATGAGAAAGTGACTGGTGATCACCCGTTTCCACACTCTCATGGCCTCACGACAAAGGGGGTAAGATCTGGTCCCTTCCTGTTTGTTAATGTACCAGACCACTGACATGTTGTCTGATTGAATTGCAATGGTTCCCAGTGGAAGAAAGGCATGAAGGGCCTGCAACGCCAAAAGGACTACCCTCATCTCTAGAACATTTATGTGCAAACTGGTCTCGACAGAGGACCACAGGCCTTGGACTGTCCTGCCCAAACAATACTCCCCCACCCAAGTAGGGAGGCATCCGTGGTCACGGTGGCTTGGACAGGGGGTGGAACAAAAGGTCGTCCCTCCAAGATTTCCAGACAGCACATCCACCAGAGAAGGGATGACTGGCAGACTCGACTGAGGTATATTGGATACGATAATGGAAGTTCTAACAGGGATCATCATACTGCTAGTGTCCGCTGTAGTACTCACATGTGTAACCGGGGGCATGGTCGCTGTCATTGAACCCAAGGCCCTCAACACGGACTCTGCCGAGGGAAGATGAGAATGGTAGATCAGGGAGACATGCATCCTCAGGTTTCGTACTCTCTCCGTGGTCAGGAAGATTTTACACTATAGTGTGTCTAACCTTGCCCCAATTTAGTACATCACCTGGACAGGATTTAGAAGTGAATTGGATGTGCTGATTGTAATCCCCAACTGAAGAGCAATCTTTAAGAAATAATCCCTGGTTTGAGAAAGTAGATGCCTGGTGGGAGCAGTGAGTAGCCAATCGTCCAGGTACGGATAGACCTGAATCCTCTGAAGCCTCAGGTGAGCTGCTACTACTGCCATCACTTTGGTGAACACCCTGGGGGCTGTGGTGGGACCAAAGGGTAGGGCTCGAAATTGGTAATGATTGACTCCTAGCCAGAAGTAGAAGAACCTCCTGGAGCTTCTGTGCATCCTTATGTGACAGTAGGCATCCTGGAGGTCTAACAAGCACATCCAGTCGCACTCTTGCAGGTACGGCATGATGGACTGTAATGTGACCATCCGGAATTCTTCTTTGGCAGCTGACAGGTTCAGAGTAGATAGGTCCAGAATGGGCCTTAAGTCCCCCGTTTTCTTTGGCACCAAAAAGAACCTGGAGTAAATGCCCGATCCGAACTGACCTAGAGGGACGGGTTTGATGGCTTGTTTTTCTAGCAGCTTGGAGATTTCCTGTGCTGCTGCCTCCCTTTGCACAGGTGGTACATCCAGGAAGTGTTTGGGAGGTCTGGGGGGAACCACAAAGGGGACAGAGTATCCTTTGTTGATCTGAAGCACCCAGCAGTCTGATGATACAAACTCCCATGCCACCAGGTGCAATGACAATCGTCCCCAGACTGTCTCCAGAGTAGAGAAGTCTGGCAATCCCTCAGGGTTGCTGTCCGGGCCTGTCCGAGAAAGGTTCGAGACCCAAAAATCCTCGGACCCCCCCTCTGCTACTGGGCCGGTGTCTATCCTGTCCCCCTCTGCCTCTGGGGGATGAAGAGCCCTGAGTGTCCCAGGAATACTGACACTTCCGGAACCACATCTTCTTTTGCCCTCTCTGATTCCAGGAAAAGGATCTTTGAGGGTTCAAGAAGCGGATTCCGACGGCAGACAGTGTTTTCCCGTCCTTCTCACTCTGGACCAAAGTCTCTTTGACAGTCTTACCAAAAAGAGTAGAGCTGTCATAAGGAACGTTGGCAAAAGACGTCTTGAAAGGTTCTGAAAACTGACACAGTCTGAGCCAGGCATTGCACCTCATGGACACGCCGGACCCAGCAGCCCTAGCCGCTCCTTCGGTAGCATGTGAGAGGAGTCGCATGGACGTGTTGGAGACTGCTTTTACAGTGGCCATCCTCGGGAAGAATGTGTCTCTGTCCTCCTGCAACGTGGACTTGGGGGGAGACTCGGCCAGTTCCTTGACCAGGTCGCGATGGAGCCTCGTGATGTGGGCCAGGTAGTTCAGCTCCCTGATGGAAAAAGTTGCTGATGCATAAACCCACTTCCCTAAGCGGTCCACCATCTGAGACACTCTGTCAGGGGGATGAACAGAGGAACTCTCTTAGGCTAGTTCCTTTTTTGTGTCTGCTGCTACCACCACAGCATCTACAGGGGAGCCCTTGTTCTACACTGGTCTATCGGATGGTGGACTGTAGATCTTTTCTGAGCATTTTGGAACTGGTTCTACAGTGTCAGACTCCTTTCAAGCCCGCAAGGTGACCAGGTCCATCAGGGGATCTGCGGGAGGGGAAACCCAGGAAGTAGATGGGTAAATGCCAAAAGCCTCCAGGAACAAGGATTCATCAGAGGAAGGTTTGGGGGCGGACCAACCTCCCCCCACTGGCACAGGATTTCCATGATGTCTCCAAAGGAGACATCCACGGTAGGTGACCTGGGGAACCTTCCCCATCATCCAAATCCATGTCCTTTTTAAGTGACTCAGGGAGGGGGGGGGGGTCCACGTGCCTATTACACGTATGCTTGCAAGGCACGTCTCCAGTGGGGCACTCCGAGGGGAACTCACAAACTACTTGCTCCTCAGGGGAACCACCTGGGGCTTCTTGAGCACGAACTGTCCCCCTCTGGTAAAATGATGGGATTCGTAGACAGACCCGAGGGAGTCGGGACGGAATTCGAGGAAATAGTCAAGGGTCTCGATCCAGTAAAGAGAACCCTTTCTACCACACTGAACACAGAGGGAGACCGAGCCTCCGGGGGTACCAATAAGGAAGCCGCTCTCCCTGGATCCGACATGAGAATCAGAGCCGGGCCCGAAGTGGACAGAGCGGCAAAGGAGGGAACTTGGCCCGACAATGCAGGAGCTGATGAAAAAACTTCTGCTCCCTCGGATCAGACACCCAAGCTCCGGCTTCAAGAGCCACTCGAATCCAAACTGGTTGGATCAGACATGCTCCATGCAGCTATTAGCATCGAGGAGACTGGTAACCATTGTGCCGACCCCCTGACTAAGGCCATCCTTGGATCAGAGTACTCCGAACCCGGTGGACGGATCGGATAAGGAGAAATTGGTGTGAAAAAAGGAAGCGAGTCCCCCCCCCCTTCCAGAGGGAGAGGGGGCTGGCAAGACCCCCATCTGGATCAGAGTACAAATGAACCTCCTCATCATTTTATCCATGTCAACTTCTGATAAGCTACACGTGGATCTCAATGAGGCCACGGACTCTGACCTGGCGGGTTGAGGAACCGAGGCCCTAGATGGAGGACGTGTCTCCTCCAGCTACGGGGAAAATCTCGGAGATCGGAGCCAGGGTGAGTCATGGATCCTAGCCTGACTTTTGGAGAGAGTAGAAGGAAGGTCCAGAGAACTCTTGCTTTTCTCTGGTTTGTGCTTGTCCGATTTGTGCTCTCTCCCCTTCTCTCTGCCCCTTTTCTGCTCCACTTCTACAGGCTTAGAAATGGGAGGTTGAGTCCCAGCCTGGGAGGAAGGAGAAGCAAGAGCAAGACAGGAAGGAGAGGTGGCCACAGCAGTTGCTGTGACCGAAGCAGTGGACGAGGCAGCCGCCTAAGAAGTGGGTAGAAGGCCTTTTAGGGCTAGCTTAGTCTTCCTGTCCTTTATAGCGCACGGGTTAAAACCCACGCAGATAGTACAATCAGTACTCAAATGGGCAATGCCCAAGCACATCACACACAGAGTGTGGCCATTTGCAGGAGACAATTCGTGGCCACACTCAGTACACCTTTTGAAGAATGACTTGGGGTCAGCCATGTCTCTACACAAGCAAAATTCACACTAGAGAAGGAAAAGGAGATGAAAAAAGTTACCAGTTTCCCACACAAAAAACACTCACCACACACACTCAAGGCACAGAGAACACTGAGGGGGAGGGGAAGCAATACACACTAACACTAAAAACTACAGGAAAATTTCTAATACATGACGCACAAGCGAGGGGAGGAGGAGGAGGAGAGGGAAAGTACAGTTGTATACACTTACCATAAATGTAGATGTTCGAGTGTATTCACTGTTGCAGTCATCACATTTGGGTTATCTGCTTGGAGTAGCCCTCAGTCGGCCTGCTTAAAGTCTTGGGTCCTGCGTCGGTTGCTGTCTCATCTTCCATGATGTCAGGTAGTCAGGGGAATAAAGCATGCAGCGGATGCCATTTTATCAGTTTTTCTTGCCCCAGATGTCAGGTGCCCCATAATGGGAAGCAATTATATACAAGGTTACACCTCCAACAAAAAGCAAATACACCAGAAAGCTTTAAGCATAGTAAACAAGAATAGAAGTATAGACAATAAAAGTCAGGGGGCTGGAGGGTAACCATGACTGCAACAGTGAAAACACTCGAACATCTACATTTATGGTAAGTGTACACAATTGTACTATGTTCTTCGTGTTTCACTGTTGCAGTCATCACATCTGGGTAGATTCCCAAAGCTAAGGATGGGAGGAGGCAATCAGAAAGCATTAGGACCAGCTATAAGGCCCTGCAAGGTTGCAGTGGCAAAGCCAGCTCTCGATTTAGAAAAAATTGGCAAGTGGTAATGCTTACTGAAGGTATGTACTGAACTCCAGGTAGTAGCTTCTAGGATGTCTCTGGTAGAGACACCTCTGAGAAAGGCTATAGAGGTAGATACAGCCCTGGTTGAATGTGGGTAGGCTTTCCATGGTGCTTAAAGCAGAAATGAAAGCAATGGCCAATCCACTTAGAAATGGTTTGCTTTGAAATAACTTTCCCCTCTGCAGCAAATGCAACCAGCAGCTGTTCAGATTTCCTTTGAAGTTTAGTCCTATCCAAGTAAAATCTAAACTGTCTATGAACGTCCAAGGGGTGCAGTATTCGTTCCCTTTTGTTCTGTGGATTAGAAAAGAAAGTTGTCAAATGAATGGACTGATTAAGGGCCACACTGGATACCACCTTGGGCATGAAGGAGGGATTGGTCCTGAGGGGAAACCTGTCCACATGAAAGATGATGAAATGCTCCACAGCCATGAGGGCCTGAAATTCAGACACCCTTCTTGATGAAGTGATGGCTAGAAGGGAAGCTGTTTTTCAAGAAAGGAATTTCAACTCTGCACTTACAGCTGGGTTGAAGGGAGGTAGAGAGTGAGCTTTTCCAATACAAAGTTAAGGTCCCAGGCTGGAGTAGGGGCTCTCCTGGGTGGTCATAAGTTTTTGGTATGAGAGAAGAGGGGTGGTTCTGTATTGTAATGACTTGAAATGGCTGAGGCATGAATTTTGATGGAGGCAAAGGAAAAGCCCTTTTGATGCATCTCAGTTAAGTATTGAACAATCTGAGGTAAACTGGGCGCTGCTGTGCCCATCCCATGAGTTTGGCTCCAGGAACAGAATATATTCCATTTTTCAGCATAGGATTTTCTAGTAATAGGCCTCTTTGCCTCCAGAAAGACATCCATCACTTGCTTACTGAGGGATGGAAATGGTAAGATCAAGTAATTAGCCAGGCTGCCAAGTTCAGGGTTTGAAGCTGTGGGTGCAGAATCTGGCCCTCCTGCTGAGACAGTAGAGCAGGGGTCTGAGGCAGGTGCCATGGTGCCAACAGTGATGCACTGCACAAGAGGGGGTACCAGTGTTGGTGTGGCCAGTGTGGTGCAATCAGTATTGTCCTTGGTTTGTCCTATTTGATCTTTAGTAGTACCTTGGAGAGGAGAAGCAGAAGGGAAAAGGCATAAACTGATAGTTTTTCCATGTGAAGGACAGGGCATCCACTTTCCAAGCTTGTTTGTGAGGGGTCCTTGTGCAGAATTTGTCCAACTGGTAGTTCTGGGGGGAGGCAAACAGGTCTACCGCTAGGCTCCCCATTTGTTTCTCAACATGTTGAATATCTTTGGTTCCAGTCTCCACTCGTGTGGGTCCATGAGATTTTTGCTTAGGTTGTCTGCCAGTGTATTTAGCTTTCCTGGCAGGTAATGAGACTCTAGGTGCACTTTCCACTCGTGTATGTCCATGAGATTTCTTCTTAGGTCGTCTGCCAGTGTATTTAGCTTTCCTGGCAGGAATTGAGCCTGTAGGTGCACTTGGTTGCTCAGGGGCTGTGTTCCACAGAAAGTACAGTTGTGTACACTTACCATAAATGTAGATGTTCAAGTGTATTCACTGTTGCAGTCATTACATTTGGGTAATCTGCTGGCAGGTTGCCCTCAGTCGGCCTGATTAAGAAAGTCTTGGGTCCTGCGTCAGTTGCTGTCCCTTCTTCCATGACGTCAGGTCGTCAGGGGTATAAAACATGCAGCAGACATCATTACCTCAGTTTTTCTTGCCCCAGATATCAGGTGCCCCCCGAATGGGGAGCAAAATAAAATTTACAACACAAAAATATACCTCCAACCAAAAGCAAATACACCAGAAAGGCTTTCCTGCTGAGACAGAAAGGAAGGTGTCTGAAGCAGGTGCCATGGAGATATTTGTGACACACTGCGCAGGAGCGGGTACCAGTGTTGGCGTGGCCAGTCTGGAGCAATCAAAATCATTCTTGGTTTGTCCTGTTTGACTTTTAACAGAACTTTGCAGAGTAGAGGCAGAGGGAGAAAGGTGTAGACTGATAGGTTTTTTCAGCTGAAGGACAGAGCATACACTTTCCAGCCTTTTTTGTGGGGAGTCCTTGTGCAAAATTTGTCCAAACGGTAGTTCTGGGGATAGGCAAATAGATATATGTCTGGGCTCCCCCATTTGCTTGTCAACATGTTGAAAATCCTTGGTTCCAATCTCCACTTGTGTGGGTCCATGAGATTTCTGCTTAGTCCGTCTGCCAGTGTATTTAATTTTCCTGGCAGGAATTGAGCTTGTAGGTGCACTTGGTAGCTCAAGGCAGTGTTCCACAATGCCATGGCTAGTCTGCAGAAGGGGTAGGAATGTGTACCTCCCTGCTTGTTTATGTACCACATAACCATAGTGTTGTCCATCTTTACCATTAACTGGAAGAATGTAGTCCTTGAAGGCTGACAGAGCATTCTGCACAGCTAACATTTCTTTTTGATTGATATGTAGGTACATTTGATTTGGGTTCCATTTGCCCTGAATGCACTTCCCTGCCAGGTGAGCCCCCCATGCATAGTCTGATGCGTCTGTAGTTAGAGTTTGAGAGGCAAAGGGTAGCGTGAATGGCAGTCCCTTGTTTTGGTGGCAGGCCTCTGCCCACCATAGGAACTCCAGGCGTAGGCAAGGTATGATAGGAAGCATTGTTTCCAGGCTGACAATGACATAGACTTTTTAAGTACCACTGAAGTTTCCTCATATGTAGTCTTGCATACGGAAGTAGAAGAATGCAGGAGGCCATGAACCCCAAAGCTTGCAGTATTTGTCTTGCGGATAAGCAGGGTTTTTGTGGCCACTTGTTTGAAGTAAGTTACCAAATTAATTTGCTTTTCTAGCATGAGGAAAGCCATCTGGGCAGTTGTATTCAAGCTTGCACCCAGGAAGGTAATCTATTGAGTGAGTACCAGTTGTGATTTCTTTTCGTTTATGGTGTACTCTAGACAATTAGAACCCTTTCTACAAATGCCAGATGATTTAGAAGTACGGCCTGGTTTTATGCCTGAATTTGACAATCGTCCAGGTATGGAAATATTTGAATATTGCTTTGCCTGCAAAATGCAATTACTGGAGCCAGACACTTTGTGAATACCGTGGGCGCAGTAGACAAGCCAAAGGGCAGTGCAGAGAAAGTGCAGTTGTGTACACTTACCATAAATGTAGATGTTAGAGTGAATTCACTGTTGCAGTCATTACATTTGGGTAATCTGCTGGCAGGTTGCCCCCTCAGTCGGCCTGAATTCCAAAGTCTTGGGTCCTGCGTCGGTTGCTGTCTTCTCTTCCATGACGTCAGGGGGTATAAAACATGCAGCCGACGCCATTTTCTTTAGTTTTTCTTGCCCCCGATGTCAGATGCCCCCAAAAAGGTAGCATATTATATATATATATATATATATATATATATATATATATATATATATATATATATACACACACACACACACACACACACACACACGCATCAATATAAATTTTACCTTCAACTGCAAACAAATACACCACATAGGTTGTAGAAGATACAGAAGGAAAGATAAACTCCAGAATGACACAGGGATGGCGGGAGGGTAACCTGGACTGCAACAGTGAATACACTCGAACATCTACATTTATGTTAAGTGTACACAACTGTACAATGTTCTTCGTGTTTCACTGTTGCAGTCACTACATTTGGGCAGAATCCCAAAGCTATGGTTGGGAAGCTGGAGCTAAACAGCATGAGGTAGGGCTATAAGGCCCTGCAGCACTGCAGTGGCAAAGCCTGCCCTGGACTTGAGTAGAGAGGAAAATGATAACACTTTGTAAAGGTGTGAACAGAACTCCCAAGTAGCAGCCTCTAGAATGTCTTTGGTTGGTACTCTCTCTGAGAAAGGCTGCTGAAGTAGTTGCAGCTCTGGTGGAATGAGACCTAATGCCCTTGGGCACAGGTTTACCATGGTGTAAGGAGAAGAAACGGATGCAGTGGCTTAAACACTTTGAAATTGTTTGCTTTGAAATGGACTTTCCTTCTGATCCTGCAGCATATGACACTAATAATTGCTCAGTTTTTCTTAGAGCTTTAGGCCTGCTTAAGTAGAGTCTTAGCTGTCTGTGTACATCCAAGGAATGCAGAATTCTCTCCCCCTTGTTCTGCGGATTTGGATAAAAAGTTGGCAGATGAATTGTTTGGTTAAGAGCCACATTGGAAACCACCTTAGGCATAAAAGTAGGATTTGCTCTCAGAGACACCCTATCTGGGTAAAATATGACAAAAGGCTCTACAGCCATGAGGGCCTGTAGCTCAAACTCTTCTTGCTGAAGTAATTGCTAGTAGCAGAGATGTTTTCCATGATAAGAACTTTATATCAGCGATAGCAGCCGATTCAAATGGATGCAGGGTGAGCTTTTCCAATACATAAATGAGGTCCCATACAGGTAATGGTGACATAGGCCTTAAATTTTTGGCACCTCTAAGATACTGCTTTAGTAAAGGATGAGAAAAGATTGGTGGCTCTGTATTGTAATGAGCCGAAATGGCAGAGGCATGGATTTTGATTGATGAGAAAGACAGGCCTTTGTTAAGCATCTCAGTTAAGTATTGTAATATCTGAGGAATATTTGGTTCTGCTGTATCAGTTCCTTGTGCTTGATTCCAAGCACAGAATCTCTTCCATTTGTCAGCATAAGATTTTCTAGTACTAGGCCTTCTGGCTTCAAAAATGACATCCATCACAACTTTACTGAAAGGTATTGTTTGTATAACTACATGATCAGCCATGCTGGCAGGCTCAGTGTCTGTAGTTGATTGTGCAGGATTGTTTTGCTGGGACAGTAGTTGAGGTCTTTGAGGTAAGGTCCAAGCTGGGTATTGAGACAAGTTCCTTAAGATTGGGTAGCAGTACTGGCGGGGCCAGTCCGGGGCAATTAGTATCATCTTTGGTTTCTCTTGTCTGACTTTTAGGAGCACCTTGGTGAGAAGAGGCAGAGGAGGAAAGGCGTAAACTGATAGGTTTTTCCAACTGAAGGATAGGGTGTCCACTTTCCATGCTTGTCTGTGATAAGTCCTTCTGCAGAATATTTTCAATTGATAATTTTGAGGAGAGGCAACTAGATCTATGTCTGGGCTCCCCCATTTCTCTGTTATCATGCTGAAGACTTGTGGATTTAGTTTCCACTCGTGAGGATCCATAACGTTTCTGCTTAAATCATCTGCCCGTATATTTTGTTTTCCTGGCAGGAATTGAGCTTGAAGATGTATTGGTAGGTCAAAGCTGTATCCCCACAGTGCCATGGCTAATCTGCAAAGGGGGTATGAGTGTGTGCCCCCTTGCTTGTTCATATATCACATGAATGTGGTGTTGTCGGTCTTTATCAGTAGTTGTCCTGGATGAAGTAAGTCCTTGAAGGCTGTTAGGGCATTTTGAACAGCTAGCATCTCTTTCTGGTTGATATGCATATGCATTTGTTTTGGGGTCCATATGCTCTGAATGCATCTTCCTGCCATGTGGGCCAATGTGGGGCCCCCAGGCATAATCCGATGAGTCTGTTAAGGTATGGCTGGCAGGGGGAGAGTGAAGGCCTGTTCCATGTTTTGGTGACATGCCTTTGCCCACCATAGAAACTCCTGTTGTAGGCAGGGAATGAGAGGAATCATTGCTTCCAGACTGTGTAAATGTTGACTCCATAAACTTTTCAGGTACCATTGAAGTTTCCTCACATGCAGTCTTGCATATGGAATCAGTAGGATGCAGGATGCCATGAAGCCCAGAGCCTGCAGAATCTGTCTTGCAGATAACTGGGTCTTTGTTGCCATCAGTTTGAAGTAAGTAGTCAGTTGTCTTTACTTGTCTGGCGTGAGGTAAGCGATCTGGGCAGTTGTATTCAAGCTTGCACCCAGGAATGTTATCGTTTGAGAGGGTACCAGTTGTGATTTCTTTTCGTTTATTGTGTACCCTAGGCATGTGAGACGCCTTTACACAAACGCCAGGTGTCGAAGAAGAATGTCCTTGTTCTCTGCTTGAATGAGACAGTCATCTAAGTAAGGATATATTTGTATACTTCTTTGTCTGCAAAATGCAATTACTGGTGCCAGGCACTTTGTAAAGACCCTGGGCGCAGTACATAAGCCAAAGGGCAGTGCAGAAAATTGGTAATGCATTAAACCAGCCTTGAATCAGAGGTATCTTCTGCACGATTGTCTTATTAGGACATGCAGGTATGCCTCTTTTAGGTCTAATGTCACCAGCCAAGCATACTTGCCCAGCATGGGCAGAAGCTGCCGCAAAGTCAGCATTTTGAATTTTGGAATGTCCGGGTGTGTGCTCAAAATCGATAAATCCAGTATTGGCCGCCAGGCCTTGTCCTTTCTGGGTACCAAGAACAGTCGAGTAAAAACCTTGTCCTTTTTCCTGTTCTGGTACTGGCTGAATGGCCCCCATATCCATGAGGGACAACCTGTTTCTGTGCCTCTGCCCATTGATTTTTTGGCAGATCTGGCCAACCATTTGCCATTGGCAGAGTGCGGAAATGGAATCTGTATCCCTGTGATACTAAGTTTAGTACCCACTTGTCCTGGGTTATTAATTGCCAATTTTGAGCAAAAAGCGCTAACTTTCCCCCTACGGCTGCTGCCAAAAGATAAGTGCTTGGAGTAGGCAGAGGGAAGTCATTGGGATTGTTTTCTGTAGGTTTGTGCTTTATCTCCTCCAGATTTGGAGGTTGAAGCGCCCCATTGCTTTGACCTGTATGAATCTTGCGCCTGGTATCTGGAAGCCTTAGGGTGTCTGGATTTGCCCCTTTGAGCTGTCTGACACAGGAAAGGACCAGTTTTTTGTACGCCAGTGTCTACTGAATCTAGGTGGCTGCACTTGGAAGAAGTCTAACAGTTTGCATAGACTTAGCTTTGTCTTCCATTTTCTTTAAAACCTCTTCTGCCTAAATACCAAACAGAGAATCATGCTGTAAAGGCGCATCTAGCAATTTAGCTTTAACATGATCAGGCAAATTCTGTTCCTTTAACCAGGCATGCCACCTAATCACAGATCCAGTAGCTGCAGCCCTGCAGGAGGCCTCTAAGGAGTCAAAACCACATTGCAAAGTGCGCTTTCCAACCTGTTCAGCTGCATGCAATAATCCCTGCAATTCTTTATTTTCTGCACATTCTGAAATCATCATCATTTTCTGTTTCAGCAATCCCATAACATGCTGTTGTTACTTAAGCATATGAAATTGACAGTTTAAGACCCTGATTGCCAAGGTTGATGTATAAACCTTTTTTCCCCATCTGTCCAGTGTCCTTGAATCTCTGTCAGAGGGAGTAGGATTGTTTGCTGTTGAGGCCTTAACTCCCTTTGGACCCTGTGAAATAGTTTCAGGATCAGCAGCAGGGTTTCTAAATAAAAATGAGTCAGGGACCCTGTAATATCTGTCAGGCTTACTGGGAGCCGGAGGTAAGGAGTCAGGGGTCAAGCTTGACTCAGTTTTGTACCTACCATAAATGTAGATGTTCGAGTGTTCACACTGCTGCAGTCATCACACTTGGGTTATCCTGCCGTCAGGCGGTCCCGCAATCAGCCAGAGCTCCAATGTCTTGGTCCGGCGTCGGTTGCTGTCGCTTCTTCCCTGACATCAATTCGCCAGGGGTACATAAGAGGCATCCGACGCCATTTTCTTCTGTTTTTCTTGCCCCAGATGTCAGGTGCCCCCAAGTAGGTGGGCAATACATATTGCTAATAAAACATGTAAAGGAAATACAAGGAATACCTTCAGTTACAAGCAAATACACCACAAAGGTTGCATCAGATAGAAAGGTATAGAAAAGTTCAGCTAGGTCAGAGGGGATGGAGGGAGGGTAACCTGGACTGCAGCAGTGCGAACACTCGAATATCTACATTTATGAAGGATGGGCGGTGGAGTTAAACAGGGTTTGGAGAAGCTAATAGGCCCTGCAGAACTGCAGTGGCAAAGCCAGCTCTGGTTTTAGAGTATAGAGGCAAGTGATAGTGTTTGGTGAAGGTGTGCACTGAACTCCAAGTTGCAGCCTCCAAAATATCCTTGGTTGGTACCCCCCTGAGAAAGGCTGTTGATGTAGCTGTAGCCCTGGTGGAATGGGACCTAATGCTAGCAGGTACCGGTTTCCCATGATGTGTGTAGCAGAAACTGATACAATGTCCTATCCATTTTGAAATGGTCTGTTTTGAGATGGCTTTTCCTTGTGATCCTGCAGCATAGGATACAAAGAGCTGGTCAGATTTTCTGAAAGCCTTAGTTTTATCCACGTAGTAACGTAATTGCCTGTGAATGTCCAAAGAGTGCAGGAGCCTTTCTCCTTTGTTTTGGGGGGTTTGGGAAAAAGGTGGGCAAATGAATGGTTTGGTTTAGGGCCACACTGGATACCACTTTTGGCATAAAGGAAGGGTTAGTTCGTAGGGCGACTCTGTCTTGATGAAAAATGAGGAAAGGCTCCACTGCCATTAGGGCCTGCAGCTCTGAGACTCTTCGAGCTGAAGTTATTGCTAGCAGTAGGGCAGTTTTCCAGGATAGAAACTGCAAATCAGCTGTAAAAGCTGGTTCAAAGGGTGGCAGTGTAAGCTTTTCCAGAACAAAGTTGAGATCCCAAGTTGGTGTTGGTGCTCTCCTGGGCGGTCTTATGTTCTTAGCCCCTCTGGGGTACTGTCTTAGCAGTGGATGTGAAAATAAAGGAGGGTCCGTGTTGTAGTGAGCTGAAATCGCTGAGGCATGGATCTTAATAGATGAAAAAGAAAGTCCTTTGTGCAACATCTCAGTTAAATATTGTAGAATCTGAGGAATGTTTGGAACAAGGGGATTTTGGCCTTTAGCCTGGTTCCAGGCGCAAAATCTTTTCCATTTGTCTGAATAGGCTTTCCTGGTGCTGGGCCTCCTGGCCTCCAGAATGACATCCATAACAGCTTTAGAGAGAAGTGTCAGCTGGTTGTTTAGGTAATTTGCCATGCAGCCAGATTTAAAGTCTTGAGCTGGCCGTGTAGAATCTGATTGTTTTGCTGAGTGAGCAGGTGAGGAATTTGAGGCAAAATCCATGGTGGGCCATGGGCCATGTTCCCTAGTATTGGATACCAGTGCTGGCGTGGCCAGTCTGGAGCAATGGGTATCATTTGTGGCCTCTCTAATCTGACTTTCAGCAGCACCTTTGCTAGAAGAGGCAGTGGAGGAAAGGCATACACTGTTAATGTTTTCCAACTGAATGAGAGGGCGTCCACTTTCCAAGCTAGTGGGTGGAATGTCCTTGTGCAAAATTTCCGAATTTGGTAGTTTTGTGGGTTGGCAAACAGATCTATGTCTGGGCGTCCCCATTTTTGAGTTATCATTGCAAATACCTATGGATGTAGTTTCCACTCGTGGGGATCCATGATGTTTCTGCTTAGGTCGTCTGCCAATGCGTTTTTCTTTCCTGGCAGGAATTGTGCTTGTAGTTCAACTTCAACTTGGTAGGTCAGTGCTGTGTTCCACAAGGACATTGCTTGCCTGCATAGGGGGTAGGAGTGTGTGCCCCCTTGCTTGTTTATGTACCACATTACTGTGGTATTGTCCGTCTTTATTAGGAGTTGTCCTGGATGTAAGAGGTCCTTGAAAGCTGTTAGGGCATTCTGTACAGCTAGCATTTCTTTTTGATTGATATGCAGATGCCTTTGATCTGTAGACCATTTGCCCTGAATGCAGTGCCCTGCCATGTGTGCTCCCCAGGCATAGTCCGATGCATCTGTTGTCATAGTTTGCCTGGCTGTGGGTAAAGTAAAAGGCTGACCCTTGTTGAAGTGACATGCCTGTGCCCATCATAGAAACTCCTGTTGAAGGCAGGGAATGAGTGGTATTATTGTTTCCAAGCTGTGGCTGTGCTGAGTCCATACACTATTCAGGTACCATTGTAATTTCCTCATATGCAGTTTTGCAAATGGCATTAGTAGTATGCAAGATGCCATGAATCCCAAGGCCTGCAGAATTTTTCTTGCAGGGAGTTGGGTCTTTGTTGCCATCATTTTGAAGTATTGAGTCAGCTGTTCTTGCTTGTCTGGCGTGATATAAGCCATCTAGGCCGTTGTATTTAAGCTGGCACCCAGGAATATTATGTTTTGTGAGGGCACTAGTTTTGATTTCTTTTCGTTTACTGTGTACCCTAGACAACTTAATAGGTGTTTCACAAACGCCAGATGCTTTAAAAGAATGTCCTTGCTTTCTGCTTGAATAAGGCAGTCATCCAGGTATGGATACATTTGAATTCTTCTTTGTCTGCAGTATGCAATTACTGGTGCCAGGCATTTTGTGGAGACCCCGGGCGCAGTAGATAAGCCAAAGGGCAGTGCAGAGAATTGATAATGGGTTGACCCTGCAATAAATCGGAGGTATCTTCTGCAATTTTGTCTGATAGGGACATGCAGATATGCCTCCTTGAGATCCAACGTTACTAGCCAAGCCTTCTTGCCCAGCATGGGAAGATGCTGCTGTAGTCTTAGCATCTTGAATTTGGGTACTTGCAGATAAGTGTTTAGAATAGAAAGGTCCAGAATGGGTCTCCAGGCTTTGTCCTTTCTGGGGACTAGAAAGAGGCTTGAGTAAAATCCTTGTCCTTGCTCCTGTGTAGGTACCTGCTGAATGGCTCTCATGTCCATGAGAGCTGTAATTTGTTTTTGTGCCTCTGCCCATTGATTTGGTGGCAGGTTTGGCATTCCTTTTATCCTTGGCAAAGTGTGAAAGTGGAATCTGTATCCTTGTGAGACCATATTTAGGGCCCATTTGTTTTTTGTGATGATGTGCCAGTTGTCTGCAAAAAGCGCTAATTTTCCTCCCAAGGGAGCTGCCAAGAGAGATTTGCTTGGCAGTCTGAGGGTTAAGTCATTGTGTTTGTCTTCTGATAGCTTGGGGCCTGTCTTCTCCTCCTTTCTGGGTTGTGGCACCCCATTGGCGAGGCTTGTAAGGGCTTTGTGACTGACCTCTGCCCCTTGGGCATCTGTATTTGCCCCTCTGTGGTTTGTCAGAAGCTGGAAAGGACCAGTTTTTTGTTGGCCAATTTCTGCTGAAACGAGGGGGTTGAACCTGTAAAAAAATCCTTGACAGTCTGCATAGATTTTGCCTTATTCTCCATTTTCTTTAAAACCTCTTCTGCTTTTACACCAAATAAAACATCCTGCTGTAAAGGTGCATCCAATAACTTTGCTTTAACATGATCAGGTAGAGTTCTTTTAACCAAGCATGCCTACGTATGACAGACCCAGTCACTGCTGCTCTACAGGAAGCTTCCAATGAATCAAATCCACATTGTAAAGTATGTTTTCCCACTTGTTCAGCTGCGTGCAACCAATCTTGCATTGCCTTGAAATCAGGCTGCTCTGAATGTGCGATCATTTTTTGTTTTAATTGAGACATCAGGAATTGCTGATATTTCAGCATGTGAAACTGGCAATTTAAGGCCCTCATAGCTAGAGTAGCTGAGGTATATACTTTCTTTCCCCATCTGTCTAGTGCTCTGGAATCCCTTTCAGAGGGTACAGGATTTTTAGCAATAGAGGCCTTAACCCCTTTGGGGCCCTGAGAAATGGTTTCTGGATCAGCAACAGGGCTTTTATATAGGAATTTGTGCGAGTCAGGGACTCTGTAGTATCTGTCTGGTTTGGCTGGAGCAGGAGGTAGAGAGTCTGGGTTAAGGCTAGATTCTAAGTAAACATCATCCACAATGTCTAACACGGGAGGGATAGCAAGTGGTCTGTGCAGGGGTAGTAAAAGGAAATCTCGGAGCCTTTTCTTAGAATCAGAGTAATCCTGGCCTTCCCAGTGGAAATGTTCCCTCATGGTATGTAAAGTTTCCCCAAAGGAGTAGTCTTCTGGGGGAGATGCTGAGGGAATAGACCCTTCAGCATCAGAGTCTTCATAAGGGGGAAAAGAGTATTCGTGTTCCTCAGAAGAATCTGAGGAAATAGAAACCTGGTCAGAGGAAGCATAATCCTCCTCTTGTCTTGGCCTTTTATCAGGAGGGGGATGGGAACCCCTGATTAGGGTAATTAAATCTTCAGCCATCTTAAGCATCTGTTTCTTGGGCATGGGGCCTTGTACTGGAGACTGCTGTACAGTCTTTTTTGTTTTTAAAGGAGTTTTCAGCTTAACATAAGATTTGATGGTGAGTGTAGTCGGTCTGAAGACACCTTCTACAACTGAAGGCGTTTCAACTGCACCGGAATCTCCTTCTGGTCTGGAGTCGAAGGGGCTAAAGATGAAGGCTGCGGCAGCCTAGTAATCTCCGCTTGGGAATCAGAAGCCGTCTGAGGTTCTAAATCAGCGGTCGTCAGGGGCTGCGTAAGCGCCTCACTGAAAACCGGAGAACCGGTGACTGGCCCAGCAGAGGCCTCAGAGTCTGGTTTTGGTCTCGGCTGTCTGTCCTTATCCTTGCGTTTTTTATGCATGCCGGTCATCGGTTGCTCCAACGGCATGGTATAATTAAATTTCCTACCAAAGTAATGTCGGGCGAAATCAAACAGACGTTTAATAGTTCGTTTATTAAACCTAGCACAAAACGACAACCTGTGACGTCGTGGTCTGGGCCTAGGCAAGGAATACAATAAGAATGAAAGTCCTTATGAGGTATTTGCTTCTCACAAGAAATATAATTGTTAACTTTTTCTGACATCGGACTGAGGCAAGAAAAGGCTCCCCAACGGGGTATTTAGCTTTATTGATGACTTCGGTCTGAAATTCGATTTGAAAATCTCAGGAGTCGGCCGACCGGCACTTGCTAACTGCTTCGGCTTCGGGCACCACGCAGCAAGAAAGACTAAAGAAAATGGCGTTGGATGCCTCTTGTATACCCCTGGCGCACTGACGTCAGGGAAGAAGCGACAGCAACCGACACCGGACCAAGACTTTGGAACTCTGGCCGACTGCGGGACCGCCTGATGGCAGGATAACCCAAGTGTGATGACTGCAGCAGTGTAACACGATGAACATCACATCATCCACAATGTCTAAAACAGAGGGAATGGCTAAAGGCCTGTAATGAGGGAGAAGGAAATCCCTGAGCCTCTTTTTTGATTCTGAGAAGACTTGACTCTCCCAGTGAAAATGCTCCCTCAAAGTATGTAAGGTTTCTCCAAATTAATAATCCTCAGGAGGAGATGCAGATGGTATATACTCCTCTGCATCAGAATCCTCATAGGGAGGAATAGATAATTCCTGATCAGAAGAGGAATCAGAAGAAATAGAAACTTGATCTGAATATTCATAATCAGTGTCTTGCCTAGGCCTCTTATCTAGAGGGGGATGGGTACCCCTGATCAAGGTAATGAGGTCTTCAGCTATTTTTATCATTTGTTTTTAGGCATAGAGGCCTGTGCGCATGGCTCATGCGTCTTTTTTTAGTTTTAGAAGCTGCTTTTGTCTTTGGTTTTACAGCGGTCGTCAGTTTGATATACAAATGTTGAGGTCTGAATACACCCTCAGAAGCCAGTGCCTGCTCAGCAGCTCTGGACCCACCCAAGGGAGACACATCCGTCAGTCCAATACCTTGAGTATCTTGTGGCATGCCAGACTCCATGTGGGTGTCGGTACAGGCCTGCGACTCGAAGGTAGCGGGCATCAGGGGCTGCGAAAGCGCCTCACTGAGTACCGGCGGCTGGCTTAGGAGAAACTACATCTGTTTTGGATCTTGACTGCCTTTGTCTGTCCTTTTCTTTGCGTTTTTTATGTACTCCGGGTAGTCAGATTGCTATCCGACGACATTTCTGGGTAGTTAAATCTGTTTCCAAAATACGTTGATGTAAAAATATACAGACGCTTAATAGTGCATTGGTTAAATCTAGCACAAAACCGACAGCCAGGCACGTTGTGATCAGGGCCTAGGCGAGGAATACAGTATAAATGGAAATCCTTATGAGGTATTTGCTTCCCACAAGTAATACAATTATTAACTTTTTCTGACATCGGTAAGGAGCAAGAAAAAAGTTTCCCCAACGGGGTACTTAGCTTTAGTGGAGACTTCGGTTCTGAAACTCAAACTCGAATATTCAGTAGTCGGCCGACTGGCACTTGCGAAATGCTTCTGCTTCGGGCACCGCGCGGCAAAAAAGACTAAAGAAAATGGCGTTGGCTGCATTTTTTATACACCTGACGTCATGGAAGAGAAGACAGCAACCGACGCAGGACCCAAGACTTTGGAATTCAGGCCGAATGAGGGCAACCTGCCAGCAGATTACCTAAATGTAATGACTGCAGCAGTGAAACACGTAGAACATCTGATAATGCAAGTAGCCTGCTTTGAAGTGTAGGTATTTTCTGCAAGATTCCCTGATTGGGACATGCAGGTAAGCTTCTTTTAACTCTAGAGTTGCCAACCAGGCATCTTTGCCTAGCATAGGAAGTAACTGGTGAAGAGTCAGCATCTTGAATTTGGAATGTCCAGAAAGGTGTTTATAGAGTAGACAGGTCCAGAACTGGACGTCATGATTTGTCTTTTCTGGGTACCAGGAAAAGCCTGGAATAGAAACCTTGTCCCTTTTCCTCTTCTGGTACTAGTTGAATAGCCCCCATGTTTAAGAAGGAAAGTACTTGTTTCTGAGCCTCTGCCCACTGATTTGGGGGCAGGTCTGGCCACCCATTTGGTGTTGACAATGTGTGGAAATGAAATCTGTATCCCTGTGACACTATATTTAAAACCCATTTGTCCTGGGTTACGAGTTCCCAAGTTTTTTGCATGAAAAGCAATCGTTCCCCCCAAAGGGGTGGCTAAAAGGTTAAGTGTTTGGTAATTTTAAAGGAAAGTCATTGAGACTGTTTACCATAGAGGGGTGTCTTGGTATTTCAGGATTTGGAAGTGGAGGCCCCCCACTGCTTAGGTCTGAGAGTGCCCTGGGACTGAAACCTGGTGCTTTTGGTGTGTCTGGATTTGGCTTCAGAGGATCTGGAAAGAGATGGAAAGGACCAACTCTTGGTAGGCCAGTGCCTACTAAATCTTGCAGGTTGCACTTGTAAGAAATCTTTTACAGTTTGCATAGATTTAGTTTTATCTTCCATCTTTTTTAAAACTTATTCAGCCTTATTGCCAAACAGGCGGTCCTGATTTAAAGGAGCATCCAACAATTTTGCTTTAACATGATCAGGCAGAGATTGCTCCTTAAGCCAAGCATGCCTTTTAAGCACAGACCCAGTAACAGCAGCCCTGCAAGAGGACGCTAAAGAATGAAAACCACATTGCAAAGTGTTTTCCAACTTGTTCAGCAGAATGCAATAAATCCTGTAAACCTTTATTTTCCACACAGTCAGAAATCAACATCATTTTCTGTTTAAGTAGTCCAATTATATGCTGTTGATATTTTAACATATGAAATTGGCAGTTTAAAGCCCTGATAGCCAAAGTTGCAGAAGTATAAACCTTTTTACCCCATCTATCCAGCGCCCTGGAGTCTCTATCAGAAGGGGTAGGAATTTTAGCATAAGCCTTAATGCCCTTAGGCCATTAAGAAATGGTTTCAGATCTGCAACAGGAATTTTGAAAAGGAACTTGTGGGACTCCGGAACCCTGTAGTATCTGTCAGGTTTACAAGGAGCTGGAGGGCACAGAAACAGGGGCCATACTGGATTCTGAAAACACATCAACAATGTCTAGTACAGGAGGTATAGCCAAAGGCCTATGCTGAGGTAAAAGAAGAAAATCCCTAAGCTTCTTTTTTGAATCAGAGAATTCCTGACTTTCCCAGTGAAAATGCTCCCTTAAGGTATGTAAAGTTTCACCAAAAGAGAAATCCTCGGGGGGGGGCAGGGGGAATGGAATCCTCTGCATCAGAATCCTCAAAAGTAGGTATGGACAAATCCAGGTCATTAGAAGAGTTAGAAGAAACAGAATCCTGATCAGAAGATTCATAGTCAAGCTCAGGCCTAATCCTCTTAGAAGGGGGGGTTGACTACCCCTGATTAGAGTAATTAGATCTTCAGACATTTTGATCATTTGTTTTTTAGGCATAGGGGCCTGAACATGTGGCCTGGACGTCGTTTTTTTCGACATAGATCGAGATTTAGGCCTTAGTATTGAAGGTGGAGTTAATTTGATATGCAAGTCTGTAGGCCTGAATACACCCTCAGGAGCTGGTGCCTGAACAGCGGCTCTGGACCCATCCAAGGTAGAGACATCAGCGGGTTCCATAGTTGAAGTATCTCGCGGCATACCGGACTCCGAATGGGTCTCAGTAGAAGCCTGCTCAGTCAGAAGTAGCAGGTATCAGGGGCTGCGAAAGCGCCTCACTGAGTACCGGCGAACTGGCGACTGGCTTAGGAGAAGCGTTGTCAGCAGTTTTGGACCTCAATGGCCTGTCTCTGCCTTTATCTTTGAGTTTTTTTGAAATTCCGGTAGTCGGATGGCTAACCAACGTCATTTCTGGATAATTAAACCGAGAACCGAAATATTTAGAGGCAAAAATGTACTGACAACAGATAGTGCGCTGATTAAATAAAGCACAAAACCGACAGCAAGGTACGCCGTGGTCAGGGCCTAGGCAAGGAATACAGTACAGATGAAAATCTTTATGAGGTATTTGCTTTCCACAAGTAATGCAATTATTAACTTTTTCTGACATCGGTAAGGAACAAGAAAAAGTTTCCTCAATGGGGTACTTAGCTTTAAGTTGACGACTTCGGTTCTGAAACTCGAAAATGAAAATTTCAGGAGTCAGCCGACCGGCACTTGTGAACTGCTTCTGCTTTGGGCACCGCAAGGCAAGAAAGATGAGGTAATGACGTCAGCTGCATGTTGTATACCCCTGACGAGCTGACGTCATGGAAGAAGGGACAGCAACCGACGCAGGACCCAAGACTTTGTTAATCAGGCTGACTGAGGTCAACCTGCCAGCAGAATACCCAAATGTAATGACTGCAACAGTGAAACACTAAGAACATCCATAGCTAGCCTGCAGAGGGTAAGCATGAGTTGACCCCTGCTTGTTTATGTACAGCATAAAGTACAGTTTTGTACCTACCATAAATGTAGATGTTCGAGTGTATACACTTGCTGCAGTCATTACACTCGGGTTATCCTGCCGTCAGGCGGTTCCCCAGTCGGCCTGAGTTCCAAAGTCTTGGTCCGGCATCGGTTGCTGTCGCCTCCTCCCCGACGTCAGTGCGACAGGGGTATATAAGATGCAGCCGACGTCATTTTCTTCAGTTTTTCTTGCCCCAGATGTCAGGTGCCTCTAAATATAGGTAGGCAATTCCAATTGCTAATAAAACATACATAAGAAAAGCAAAAAACAACTTACAGCTACTAGCAAATACTCCCCATAGGTAGTAAAGGGTAGAAGACATAGGTACGGACCAGCCAGTAAGCGGGGAAGGAGGGAGGGTAACCTGGACTGCAGCAGTGTATACACTCGAACATCAATATTTATGGTAGGTACAAAACTGTACTATGTTCATCGTGTTACACTGCTGCAGTCATTACACTTGGGTAGAATCCCAAAGCTGAGGTAGGGTGGCTGGTTCTATAAGGCATTAGGGGTGGCTATAAGGCCCTGCAGCACTGCAGTGGCGAAGCCAGCTCTGGATTTAGAGTATAGAGGCAGATAGTAATGCTTGGTGAAGGTATGTACAGAACTCCAAGTTGCTGCTTCCAAAATATCCTTGGTAGGTACCCCCCTGAGGTAGGCAGTTGAAGTGGCTGTAGCCCTGGTGGAGTGAGATCTAATGCTGCTAGGTACAGGTTTTCCATGGTATGGGTAGCAGAAACGTATACAATGTCCTATCCATTTTGAAATAGTCTGTTTTGAAATGGCCTTTCCCTGTGCTCCTGCAGCATATGCTACCAATAATTGCTCAGATTTTCTGAAAGCTTTGGTTTTGTCCAAGTAGAAGCGTAACTGCCTGTGAATGTCCAAAGAGTGCAGTAGTCTCTCCCCTTTATTCTGTGGTTTAGGGTAAAAAGTTGTCAGGTGAATAGTTTGGTTTAGAGCCACACTGGATACCACCTTTGGCATAAACGTAGGGTTAGTTCTTAAAGACACACTGTCCTGGTGGAAAATGAGGAAAGGTTCCACTGCCATTAGTGCCTGTAATTCTGAAACTCTTCGTGCTGATGTTATTGCCAGGAGCAGAGCAGTTTTCCAAGAGATATATTTTAATTCTGCTGTGTTAGCTGGCTCAAAAGGAGGTAAAGTTATTTTTTCCAAAACAAAGTTGAGGTCCCAAGTTGGAGTAGGTGCTCTACGGGGCAATCTTATGTTTTTAGTCCCTCTGAGGTACTGTTTTAACAGAGGATTAGAGAAAATTGGTGGATCCGTGTTGTAATGAGCAGAGATGGCAGAGGCGTGGATCTTGATGGATGAGAAGGAGAGGCCTTTGTCCAGCATCTCCGTTAAGTATTGTAGTATCTGAGGAATGTTTGGGACAAGAGGGTCAAGGCTGTGAGCTTGGTTCCAGGCATAGAATCTCTTCCATTTATCCGAGTAGGCTTTCCTGGTACTAGACCTTCTGGCCTCCAGAATGACATCCATAACAGCTTTGGAGAGAGGCATTGCTTGCTTGGCTACGAAATCTTCCATGCAGCTAAGTTTAAGGTCTTTAGCTGGCTGTGTTGTATTTGACTGTTGTGCTGAGTCAGCAGATGTGGGATTTGAGGCAAAATCCAGGGTGGTTCTTCTGCTAAGCTCCTTAAGATTGGGTACCAGTGCTGGCGTGGCCAGTCTGGTGCAATCAGGATTATCTTTGGCTCTTCTTGCCTGGCTTTTTTGAGTACCTTTGGCAGGAGAGGTAGTGGTGGGAAAGCGTATACTTGTAGGTTCTCCCAGCTGAATGAGAGGGCATCCACTTTCCATGCTTGTGGATGGTAACTCCTTGTGTAGAATTTTTGTAGCTTGCAGTTTATTGGGGATGCAAACAGATCTATGTCTGGGCTCCACCATTTCTGTGTTACCATTCTGAATATTTCTGGATTCAATTCCCATTTGTGGGGATCCATGATGTTTCTGCTTAAGTCGTCTGCCAGTGTGTTTTCCTCTCCTGGCAGGAATTGTGCTTGCAGCTGAACTTGAAGGTTTATAGCTGTGCTCCACAAGGTCATGGCTTGTCTGCATAGGGGATATGAGTGAGTGCCCCCTTGCTTGTTTATGTATCACATAACTGTGGTGTTGTCTGTCTTTAGCAGTAGTTGTCCTGGATGCAGCAGGTCCTTGAAAGCTATAAGGGCATTTTGTATAGCTAGCATCTCTTTTTGATTGATGTGAAGATGCCTTTGTTCTGCGGGCCACGTGCCCTGAATACATTTGCCTGCAATTACTGGTGCCAGGCACTTTGTGAAGACCCTGGGCACAGTAGATAAGCCAAAGGGCAGTGCAGAGAATTGGTAGTGCATTGAACCAGCTATGAATCTGAGGTAACTTCTGCAGTTTTGTCTGATAGGGACATGCAGGTATGCCTCCTTGAGGTCCAAAGTCACGAGCCAAGCTTTCTTGCCCAGCATGGGAAGAAGCTGCTGTAGTGTCAACATTTTGAATTTCGGAACATCCAGGTAAGTGTTTAGAGATGAAAGATCGAGAATGGGCCTCCAGGCTTTGTCCTTTCTGGGTACCAGAAAGAGTCTTGAGTAAAATCCTTGTCCTTGGCTCCTGTGATGGTACCTTTTGAATAGCTCTCATATCCAGGAGTGCTGTAATTTGTTTTTGAGCCTCTGCCCATTGATTTAGTGGCAGATTTGGCATTCCTTTTAACCTTGGCAGAGTGTGAAAGTGGAACCTGTAACCTTGAAATACAATGTTGAGAACCCATTTGTCTTTGGTGATAATTTGCCAATTGTGGTAGAAGAGTGCCAGTTTTCTTCCCAAGGGGGCTGCCAAGAGGGATTTGTTTGGCAGCTGTAGTGGGAAGTCATTGGAGCAGCTTTTTATATGGTTGGGGCCTGTCTTCCCCTTCTTTCTGGCCTGATGCAACCCATTGTCGAGGCCTGTAAGGACCTTGTGTTTGACCTCTACCTCTTGGACGTCTGTATCTTCCCCTTTGAGGTCTGTCTGTAATTGGAAAGGACCAATTCTTAGTTGGCCAGTTTCTGCTAAATCTAGGAGGCTGAACCTGTAAGAAATCCTTCACCATTTGCATACATTTTGCCTTATCCTCCATTTTCTTTAATACCTCTTCTGCCTTAACTCCAAATAACACATCCTGCTGCAAAGGTGCATCCAATAATTTTGCATTAACATGATCTGGTAACGTATGCTCTTTTAACCAAGCATGTCTTCTAATGACAAAGCCTGTAACTGCTGCTCTGCAGGAGGCCTCTAGAGAATCAAAACCACACTGCAAAGTATGCTTTCCCACTTGTTCAGCTACATGCAATAAATAATGCATTTCTTTAAAATTAGGAGGATCTGATTCTGGAAGCATTTTTTTGTTTTAACTGAGACAGTAAAAATTGCTGATATTTTAGCACGTGAAACTGGCAATTTAAGGCTCTCACTGCTAAAGTTGCAGACGTATATATTTTCTTTTCCCATCTGTCTAATGCTCTGGAATCTCTGTCAGAGGGAACTGGATTCTTGGCTGAGGGGGCCTTAACTCTTTTGGGTCCCTGAGAAATAGTTTTAGGGTCAGCTACAGGGCTTTTATACAGAAATTTATGTGAGTCAGGGACTCTGTAGTATCTGTCAGGTTTAACAGGGGCTGGAGGTAAGGAATCAGGATTTAAGCTGGATTCAGTATACACATCATCCACAATATCTAACACTGGCGGAATAGCAAGGGGTGTGTGTTGAGGTAATAAAAGGAAGTCTCTGAGCCTTTTCTTGGATTCTAAGTAATCCTGGCCTTCCCAGTGGAAATGCTCCCTCATGGTATGTAGGGTTTCCCCAAAGGAGTAGTCCTCAGGCGGTGAGGCTGATGGAATTGATTCCTCAGCATCAGAATCCTCATAAGTGGGTAAAGAGTATCCTAGGTCTGAGGATGAATCAGAAGGTATAGACACCTGGTCGGATGAGTCATAGTCTGCATCCTGTCTAGGCCTTTTATCAGGAGGGGGATGGGACTCCCTGATCAGAATGATTAGGTCTTCGGCCATTTTGAGCATTTGTTTCTTAGGCATAGAAGCCTGTCCTGGAGAATGCTGTATTTGTTTCTTTGACTTCAAAGGAGGCTTAGACTTAGCTGAGGGTTTAATGCTTAACTGAGTAGGTCTGAAGACACCCTCTGAAGCTGTGGGTTGCTCAGCTACTCCGGATCCCTCTGAAAGGTTAGTCTCGGTAGGCTGAATAATTTGTGCGTCCGAAGGGCCAGCCATCTCCACGTGGGAGTCAGAGGCGGCCTGTGGTTCTACAGAAGCGGTAGTCAGGGGCTGAGAATACACCTCTCTGAAAACTGGAGAACCGGCGACTGGCCTAGAAGAGGCTTCGTCGTCAGTTTTGGGCCTCGGATGCCTATCCTTGTCTTTGCGCTTTTTGTGTATTCCGGTTGTCAGAAGTTCCGACGGCATGATATAATTGAATTTTCTACCAAAATAATGTAAGGCAAAATCAAACAGACGTTTAATAGTGCGCTTGTTAAACCTAGCACAAAACCGACAACCAGTGACGTCATAGTCTGGGCTTAGGCATGGGATACAATAGGAATGGAAATCCTTATGAGGTATTTGCTTCCCACAAGAAATACAGTTATTAACTTTTACTGACATCGGTCTGAGGCAAGGAAAAGTTTCCCCAATGGGGTACTTAGCTTTGTAAAAGAATTCGGTTCTGGATTCGGAATGAAAATCTCAGGAGACGGTCGACCGGCACTTGCGAACCGCTTTTGCTTCGGGCACCACGCGGCAAGAAAGACTGAAGAAAATGGCATCGGCTGCATCTTATATACCCCTGTCACACTAACGTCAGGGAGGAGACGACAGCAAACGATGCCGGACCAAGACTTTGGAACTCAGGCCGACTGGGGAACCGCCTGACGGCAGGATAAAGTACAGTTTTGTACCTACCATAAATGTAGATGTTCGAGTACTAATACAGCTGCAGTAATCACAGATGGGGTTTTCAAAGTCCAAAGTCTTGGACCGGCGTCGGTTGTCGTCGCTTACTCTTCTGACGTCAGTAAGGCCAGAGTATATAAGACACAGCCGACGCCATGTTCTTAAGTGTTTCTTGCCCCAGATGTCAGGTGCCCCCAAAAGGAAGGCAATACATAAATAAGGCTTATCTACATATGCAGGCAATGCAATGTAATGCAAAATCAGTGTAAGCAAGCAAATAAAACATAGCAGGATAACCCAGTCAGGTGGTATGAAGAGGTTGTTGGGCCCCATGCCTTTACCAAGTGGGGAAGGAGGGAGGGAAACCTGTACTGCAGCTGTATTAGCACTCGAACATCTACATTTATGGTAGGTACAAAAAGTACAGTTTGTTGCTGCAGTCCTTACTATAGGGTATAGTCCGCCAGTCCGGTCATGGCGCCCATGACCGACGTCATATCCTCAGTCTTTTCTTGATGTCAGAAGACCCTAAAAGACAAGGCCCAAAATACCTGCACCAAAAACATGTACAATATATACAAGAAGACATACAAAAATATAAGCATGTAAACTCACCTACACAACCACCCCTAAACACAGAGGGAAGGAGGGAGGGTTGGACTGCAGCAATGGAATCCTCGAACATCTACATTTATGGTAGGTACAAAACTGTACTATGTTCTTAGTTTTCCATTGCTGCAGTCCTTACTAATGGGTAGAATCCCAAAGCAGAGGTAAGGAGGCTGGCAAATCATAAAGCAGTAGGAGCTGACAACATGCCTTGCAAAACAGCTGTGGCAAACCAGCCCTAGACTTAGAGTAAATAGGAAGGTGATAATGCTTAGAGAAAGTATGCACTGAACTCCAAGTAGCTGCTTCCAAAATATCCTTAGTTGCCACCCCTTAGAAATGCTGTTGAAGTGGCAGTAGCCCTAGTGGAATGAGGCCTAATCCCAGCTGGAATTTCCTTGCCATGATGGGAATAACAAATGCAATGCAAAAGCCAATCCACCTAGAAATAGTTTGTTTTGACACAGCCTTGCCCTGTGAACTCAAAGCAAAAGAAACAAACAACTGCTGAGACTGCCTAAAATCCTTAGTCCTGCTTAAATAATAACGAATTGCCTGTGTACATCTAAAGTGTGCAAAATCTTTTCCCCTTTATTTTGGGGGTCTAAAGTAGGCAAATGAATAGTTTGGTTTAAAGCCACACTAGAAACCACCTTAGGCATAAAGGAAGGATTAGTAATGATACCCTATCCTTATGGAAAATCAAAAAGGGCTCTACTGCCATAAGGGCCTGCAATTCAGACACCCTTCTTGCAGAAGTAATAGCCAACAGAAAAGCAGTCTTCCATGACAAGTATTTCAATTCAGCAGTAGCCGCAGGCTCAAAAGGTTGTAGAGTAAGAAATTGAGATCCCAAGCAGGAGTAGGAGCTCTGGGGTTTTATATTCTTTGCCCCTCTAAGAAACTGCTTGAACAAAGGATGCGAAAACAATGGTGGGTCACAATCATAGTGAGCTGAAATTGCTGCAGCATGAATCTTAATGGAAGAGAAGGACAAACCTTTGTCCAATAACTCAGTAAGATATTGAAGAGCCACACTCAAATTAAAATCTCTTCCATTTTTCACCTTCCTTGTACTAGGTCATAATCACATTTAAAACTTGTTGAGGAAGTTGAGACCTGCTGTGTTTCAACAGAGAATATGCCAGGCTGTTAGATGAAGAGAGTGAAGCTTGACATTGAGCAGATGACCGTCCTTCTGAGATAACAGATGAGGAATCGTACCAGTGTTGCCGAGGCCAATCTGGAGCTATCAAAATCATCCTGAAATTGCTGCGAGAAGGACAAACCTTTGTCCAATAACTACACTCAAATTAGCAGAAATCTCCAAATTCTTTGCTGTACTCCAAAATAAAAATCTCTTCCATTTTCGTGCACCTTCCTTGTACTAGGTCAAAACTTGTTGAGGAAGTTGAGACCTGCTGTGTTTCAACAGAGAATATGCCAGGCTGTTAGATGAAGAGTGAAGCTTGACATTGAGCAGATGACCGTCCTTCTGAGATAACAGATGAGGAATCAGAGGTAAAGGCCATGGAGGCTTCTTTACCAGACACCGTAGTAGTGGGTACCAGTGTTGCCGAGGCCAATCTGGAGCTATCAAAATCATCCTTGGCCTGTCTTGTCTGACCTTTAATAGTACCTTTGGAAGAAGAGGCAGAGGTGGAAAGGCATACACATGAAGGTTTTTCCAACTGAAAGACAGAGCATCCACTTTCCAAGCTGTGAGATGAAACCCCTTTGTGCAATACTTTGGCAACTGGTGGTTTAGTGGAACAGATCTATGTCTGGAGTTCCCCATGACACTGTCAATTTCTGAAATATGAAAATCCAGTTTCCACTCGTGGGGATCCATGATTTGTCTGCTTAACACATCTGCTAAGGAGTTCTGTGCTACTGGCAGAAACCTTGCCTGAAGAGTTAGTTGCAAGCTTAGCGCAGTCTCCCATAAAATCATTGCTTGCCTGCATAGAGGATAAGAATGTGTTCCCCTTGCTTGTTGATGTACCACATGACAGTTGTGTTGTCTGTTAGAATCAACACCTGCCCTGGAAGTAACTCCTTGAAAGCCATTAATGCAAACTGGACTGCTAACATCTCCTTCATGTTGATATGTAGATGCTGTAGTCTGGCAGGCCACTTGTCTTGTATCCACTTTCCATTTAGATGAGCTCCCAAGCAATGTCCGAGGCATCTGTCGTTAAAATCTGACCTGGCCGGGTCACAGAGAGTCCCTTGTTTAGGTGACATTCCTGAGCCCACCACAAGAATTCTTTTTGAAGGCAGGTATTATTTGAATGACAGTGTCCAAATCCTGGCAGTGCTGTGTCCATACATTTTGAGATACCATTGCAGCTTCCTCATATGCAGTTTGGCATTGGGAAGCACCAGAATACAAGCCATGAACCCTAATGTTGAAGGACTGTCCTTGCAGTCAGCACGGACTGATGAGATAGTTGATGGAAGTAAAGTGACAGACTCTTTTGTTCGATCCGTTAAAAAGGCCATCTGGGCTGCTGTATTCAGTCTCACAGTCTTGAGAGGGTACTAGACTGGACTTTAACAGAATACCCTAGGCATCTTAGCACTGCTATAACATATTCAGATGCTGTAGAAGGTCTTCCTTTCTTGAGCCAGAATCAGGCAGTAAGGATAGATTTGAATTCCTTGAAGCAAGTAAGCTATCACTGGAGCCAGAACCTTTGTGAATACTCTTAGATAAGCCAAAGGGCAATGCAGAGAACTGATAATGAGAATTTCCAGTTCGAAACCGCAGATACTTCCTGCAACTTAGCCTTATAGGCACATGAAGGTAAGCTTCTTGAGATCTAAGTTACCATCCAGTGATCTTTGCCCAGCAGAGGTAAAAGTTGTTGTAACGTCAACATCTTGAACTTGGGAATGTCCAGATAAGTGTTGAGGAGAGATAAATCCAAATTGGTCTCCATGTTCCCCTTCTTTGGTACTAGGAACAAGAATAAAATCCTAGCCCCTTTCTGATACAGGGACTGGCTGAATGGCCCCCATCTGGAGTAACTGAGAAACTTGCTTGTGAGCCTCTTTTCTTTGTGGAGGAGGAACGTCTGGCATGCCTTTGAAAGGGGGCATTGTGTGGAAATAAAATCTATAACCGTGGTGAATGATATCCAACACCCATCTGTCTTGAGTAATTAAATCCCAATTTTCTTTGAAAAGAGACAGTCTTCCTCCCAAAGGAGCTGCCAGAGAATCCACTGGCAGCTGAATAGGCAGGTCATTGGGTCTGTTAAGGACTGACCCCTGCCCTCACCAGAAGTCTGAGCAGGTGAACTCCCTGATCTAGGCCTAAAAGAACCTTGAGCCCTGCCCCTACCACGTCTAGACCTACCCCTAGACTGGGAATCATAAGCAGGATATGTCCACCCCTTAGCAGGCCAATTTCTACTAAACTGGAGGCTGCACCTGCAAAAATCTTTAACAGTTTGCATAGACTTAGCTTTGTCCTCCATTTTCTTTAAAACTGCTTCCACAGGCGATCCAAACAACACATCAGACTGTAAAGGAGCATCCAAAATCCTTGTCTTAACATGCTCAGCTAAATTCTGATCCTTCAACCAGGCATGCCTCGAAGAACAGAACTAGTAGCAGCCACCCTCGAGGAGGCCTGTACAGCATCAAAACCACATTGCAAAGAATGCTTACCCACTTGTTCAGACACATGAACCAAATCCAGCAACTCTTTACACTCAATACCTTCCGCAAAGCATCCACCTTAGATTTCAATTGTGAAAGGAGATAATTTTGATATTTTAGCATGTGAAACTGACAATTCAACGCTCTCATGGCTAGAGTGGAAGAAGTATACACTTTCTTTCCCCACCTATCCAAAGCCCTTGCCTCTTTATCAGTGGGAACAGGATTTTAACCACAGAAGCTTTAACACCTTTAGGCCCCTGAGAAACAGTTTCTGGGTCCCTAGGACTCTTAAACAAATACTTATGAGCTTCAGGCACCCTATAATACCTATCAGGCTTAACAGGAGCAGGAGGCAAAGAGTCAGGGTTCAGGGAAGCCTCTGCAAAACATCTTCCACCACATTCAACACAGGAGGAATAGCTAAGGGCCTATGCTGGGGCAAAAACAAGAATTCCCTAAGCCCTTTCCTGGAATCAGAGTAATCCTGGCCTTCCCATTTAAAATGCTCCCTCATGGAATGCAGAGTCTCTGAAAATGAGAAATCCTCAGGAGGCTGTAGGAGTGGAATCATCCACATCAGAATCAGAATAAGTAGGATACTCCTGCAAGTCTTCCATGAAGACTCTGAAGCCTCTGAACACTGTTCAAAACTATCAAACTGCGGTTCCACCCTAGGCCTCTTATGAGGCGGGGGCATAGAACCTCTAATCATAGTAATCAAATCTTCTGCCATTTTAAGCATATGTTTCTTAGGTACAGAACCCGAAATGCTAGGAGAAGCCCCCACTGAAGCTGAACTAGGCCTACCTCTCAAAGAAGTTTGGCAACAGAAGGAGAGGCTCTAACTACCTTGGGAAGAGAGGGAAGAACAGTTACCTGAGAAGCCCCTCAGCTTGGCCTACCTCCTGAGAAGGCACATCCTGTAATAGTAAAGTTTCTGCCTGAGACTCCATGGAAACTCCTGGCAAACCTCTGGCTCCACTGAGTTTCTAAAGAACCCGTCCGGGACTGCCGGTTCATCAACCCTAGGCTTCACTGACTTGTCCTTGAGCATCCGACGGCATTTTATAATTGCAACGCTTCCCAAACACTAACCTGGCACAGTCTAACCTCCTCTTAATAGTGCGTTTGTTAAACCTAGCACCAGGCCCTAAGGTATACACAAGGTATGGTAATCCCTATGAGGTATCTGTTTCCCACAAGAAATACAGTTATTCACTTTTCTGACATCCGTAAAATACTGAGGCAAGAAAACCAAAATGTTCCCCAACGGGTACTTAGCCAACTCTGTTTCGGTCTGAAACTCCGTTCGAAATATCTCAGAACGCCAACCTGCACTCGCAAAACTGCTTCTGCATCGGACCATGCGGCAAAAGACTGAGGATATGAAGAGGTTGTTGGGCCCCATGCCTTTACCAAGTGGGGAAGGAGGGAAATTTGTACTGCAGCTGTATTAGCACTCGAACATCTACATTTATGGTAGGTACAAAACTGTACTATGTTCAACGTGCATACAGCTGCAGTAATCACAGATGGGTAGAGTCCCAAAGCTATGCATAGGGTGGTAGGTACTATGAGGAACTGGGTTGAGCCAGAATGCCCTGCAAAACAGCAGTGGCAAAGCCTGCTCTTGTTCTGGAATATAAGGGTAGGTGGTTAGTGTTTTGTGAAGGTATGTACAGAACTCCAAGTGGCTGCCTCCAAAATATCCTTAGTAGGAACGCCTAGAGGTGGCTGTGGCCCTGGTGGAGTGAGATCTGATACCAGTAGGGACAGATTTCCCATGATAGGAATAACAAAACCGTATGCAGTGGCCAATCCACTTGGAAATGGTCTGTTTGGTAACTGGTTTCCTTGAGCCCCTACATAGGACACAAAAAGTTGTTCTGATTTCCTGAAGGACTTTGTTCTGTCCAAATAATAACGTAGCTGCCTATGGATGTCTAAAGTGTGAAGCAGCCTCTCCCCTTTGTTTTGAGGGTTAGGATAAAAGGTAGGTAGGTGTATGGCTTGATTTAAGGCTACCCTGGATACCACTTTTGGCATAAAAGATGGGTTGGTACAGGGAAACCCTGTCCTGATGGAAGATGAGTAAGGGCTGCACCGCCATGAGGGCCTGTAGTTCAGAAACCCTACGAGCTGAAGTGATGGCAAGAAGGAAAGCTGTTTTCCAGGACAAATGTTGCAGATCTGTTGAGGCAGCAGGTTCAAAGGGAGGCAATGTTAATTTTTCTAGTATGTAATTAAGGTCCCAGGCTGGTATTGGTTGCTTCCTTGGAGGTCTTATATTCTTAGCCCCTCTGAGGAACTGTCGTAAGAGTGGGTGAGAGAATAAAGGAGGATCCGTGTTGAATTCTGCAGAAATGGCTGAGGCATGTATTTTATGGAAGAAAATGAAAGTCCACTGTTCAGCAGTTCAGCTAGGTACTGTAAAACCTGAGGCAAGTTCAAGTTTCTAGGTCCTTGCCTCTTTTCTCATTCCAACAGCAAAACCGCTTCCATTTTGCAGAGTAAGCTTTTCTAGTAGATGGTCTTCTGGCCTCCAAAATGACATCCTGCACCTCCTTGGAGAGTAGGGACTGTTGTGGTGTCAAGGAATTTTCCATGCAGTGAGGTTGAGTGTTTTCAGCTGACTGTGAAGAGTTTTGTAGCTGTTCTGAGTCAGTAGGAGAGGCATTAGAGGCAGGGACCAGGGAGGAGTATGTGTTAGGCTCCTCAGAAGTGGATACCAGTGTTGCCTTGGCCAATCTGGAGCAATCAGTATCATCCTCGGTTTGTCTGTTCTTGCTTTCAAAAGCACCTTGGGCAGAAGGGGCAGAGGTGGAATGCATAAACTGTCCATGCTGTCCAACTGAATGAAAGGGCGTCCACTTTCCAGGCCTTTGGATGAAAGGTCCTTGAACAAAACTTTTTCAGTTGATAGTTCCTGTGGGAGGCAAAAAGATCTATGTCTGGCCTCCCCCACGCTTGGATTATCTCTGTAAACACCTGAGGATGTAACTTCCATTCGTGTGGATCTGTCATATTTCTGCTTAGAGTGTCTGTCAGTGTGTTTTCCAGTCCTGGCAAGTATTGTGCTTGAAGTTAGATTTGTCTTTCCAGAGCCAAGTTCCAAAGAGTCATGGCTAGTCTGCACAAGGGGTATGAATGTGTTCCTCCTTGTTTGTTTATGTACCACATTACTGTGGTGTTGTCTGTTCTTATCAGTAATTGTCCTGGATGCAGGAAGTCCTTGAAAGCTGTAATTGCATTTATCACTGCTAGCATTTCTTTTTGATTGATGTGAAGGTGCTTTTCCTTTTGGGACCATCTGCCCTGAATGCACCTGTCCTTCATGTGCACCCCCCAGGCGTAATCTGAGGAGTCTGTGGTTATGACTTGTTTTGCTTGAGGCCTGCAGAATGGAAGGCCTGTGTTTACTTGACATGCTTGGGCCCACCATAGAAATTTCTTTTGCAAACATGGAATTATTGGTATAATTGCTTCCAAACTGTGACTGTGTTGAGACCATAGATTTTTTTAGGTACCATTGAAGTTTCCTCATATGCAGCTTTGCACATGGGATTAGAAGAATGCAAGATGCCATGAATCCCAGAGCCTGCAGGATTTTCCTTGCAGTAAGCCTGGTACTTTTGCTAGTGTTTTGAAGTACTGAGATAGTTGCCCTTGTTTTTCTGGCGAAGATATGCCATCTGGGTGTTTGTGTCCAAGTTGGCACCCAGGAAGGTTATTTTCTGAGATGGTGTTAGTCTTGATTTCTCCTTGTTGATGGTATATCCCAGAGAAAGCAGTAACCGTGTCACATAAGCCAGATGTTCCAGTAGTATGCGTTTGCTGTCCGCTTGGATCAGGCAGTCGTCCAGATAAGGGTAAATTTGTATCCCTTGAAGTCTGCAGTAGGCAATCACTGATGCCAGGCACTTTGTGAATACTCTGGGCGCAGTAGATAAGCCAAAGGGCAATGCAGAGAATTGATAGTGGATTGAACCTGCAAGAAATCTGAGGTATCTTCTGCAGCTTTGTCTGATTGGGACATGCAGGTATGCCTCCTTGAGGTCCAATGTTACCAGCCAAAACTCCTTGCCCAGCATGGGAAGAAGTTGCTGTAATGTGAGCATCTTGAATTTTGGCACGAGTAGGAATGTGTTTAGGATGGATAAGTCCAAAATGGGTCTCCAGTCAGTTCCTTTTCTTGGTACCAGAAAAAGTCTTGAATAAAAACCTTGACCTTGTTGGAGTGTAGGTACCTTTTGTATAGCTCTCGTGTTTAGGAGCTTTGAAATTTGCAGTTGTGCCTCTGCCCTTTGATTTTGTGGCAGGTTTGGCATGCCTCTCATTTTTGGAAGAGTGTGAAATTGAAATTTGTAGCCTCTATTTGTCTGTTGTGACAATATGCCAATTGCTTGCAAATAATGCTAGTTTCCCTCCCAAAGGTGCTGTCAGCTGAGACTTGCTTGGCATGGAAATGAGGGAGTCATTGGGTTTGCTTCCTGTATTGTTGTGCACTGTCTTCACCACCTCTTGGTGCTGGAGATTGCCATTGTCTGCCTCTATATGATCCTTGTGATTGCCCTCTGCCCCTTGTGTGTCTGTATCTGCCTCTTTGGGGCTTGTCAGTGGCTGGAAAGGACCAGTTTTTTGAAGGCCAATTTCTGCTAAAACGTGGTGGTTGGACCTGTAAGAAAGCCTTGACAGTTTGCATAGATTTGGCTTTTTCTTCCATTTTCCGTAGTATGTCCTCAGCATTAGTACCAAATAATACATCCTTTTGTAAAGGAGCATCAAGAAGTTTAGCTTTCACATGATCAGGTAAATTTGTTCCCTAAGCCAGGCATGCCTGCGAATGACTGATCCTGTGGCAGCCGCTCTACTGGAAGCCTCTAGGGCATCATAACTACATTGTAAGGTGTGTTTACCCACTTGCTCCGCACTATGCATCATATCCTGTAACTTTTTTAAATCTGGTTGTTCATGTTGAGACATTTTGTTCCTTAATTGTGATAACAGGTACTGTTGATATTTAATCGTATGAAACTGACAGTTTAAGGCCCTCATGGCTAGGGTGGCCAAGGTATATACCTTTTTACCCCACCTTTCTAGAGATCTGGATTCCCTTTCTGCAGGGAGTGGATTCTTGGCAGTGGAGGCCTTTAATCCCTTGGGGCCTTGTGAAATGGTTTCAGGGTCAGCATTATGGCCTTTGTAGAGAAATTGGTGAGAGCTGGGTACTCTGTAATACCTATCAGGTTTTACTGGTGCAGGAGGCAGAGAATCAGGGTTAAGGCAAGCCTCGAATAGACATCATCCAGTACATCCAAAACAGGGGTATAGCCAGAGGTCTGTGCTGAGGTAACCAAAGAAATTCCCTAAGTCTTTTCTTGGAATCTGAAAAGTCTTGGCCTTCCCAATGGAAGTGTTCCCTCAAAGTGTGCAAGGTTTCCCCAAAAGAAAAATCCTCAGGAGGGGATACAGAAGGAATGGACTATTCTGCATCCGAATCCTCAAAAGGGGAGTAAGAGTGTTCCTCTGCATCAGAACGTTCTGATAAAATGGATCCCTGATCAGAAGAGGGAGATTCTTCCTCCACTCTGGGTCTCTTGTCAGGAGGGGGCTGAGAACCTCTGATAAGAGTAATTAAGTCCTCAGCCATTTTAAGCATCTGTTTCTTAGGCATGGGTCCAGGGGATGGGCCCTGTGCAACAGGCCTCGTGGGATGCCTGGCTGCTTTGGATTTAGTAAAAGCCTTTATTGAAAAAGAAGATGAGGGCCTAAATACACCATGGGTGGAGGTGGACCTGTCCACATTAGTAGGCTCGACATTAGCAGGGGCTTCGGTTGTAGTCTGGGAAAGGACAGAGGACCCAGCGGTCTCGTGTACAGAGAACACCGCCAAGGGAGTGTCGTCGGTAGTCAGGGACTGCAAAGGCATCTCGCTGAGAACCGGAGCACGTGTAGCCTGTTTTGGTTTGGTGTCGGTCCTTTTCCTTGCGTTTTTTGGACAAAACGGTAGTCGGAGTGTCCGACATCTTATAATCAAAAGCTTTACCAAAGTAGTGTTGGGCGAACTCCGCCCGACGCCTGATAGTGTGTTTATTGAAGGTAGCGCAAAAGCGACAGCCCGAGACGTCGTTGTCTGGGCCCAAACAAGGTATGCAACGGAAATGGAAATCCTTATGCGGTATTTGCTTCCCACAAGAAATACAATTATTAACTTTTTCTGACATCGGTCTGAGGCAAGAAAAGTTTCCCCAACGGGGTACTTAGCTTTAAAGAAGACTTTGGTTCCAATTTTTTCGTAATTCAGGAGCTGGCCGACCGGCACTTGCGAACTGCTTCTGCTTCGGGCACCGCGCGGCAAAAAAGACTGAAGAACATGGCGTCGGCTGTGTCTTATATACTCTGGCCTTACTGACGTCAGAAGAGTAAGCGACGACAACCGACGCCGGACCAAGACTTTGGAATTCGGCCGACCGAGGGACCGCCTGACGGCTGAAAACCCCATCTGTGATTACTGCAGCTGTATGCACGATGAACATCCAGAGTGTAATGACTGCAGCAGTGTAACACGATGAACATCAGTGGTGTTGTCCATCTTTACCAATAATTGTCCTGGAAGAATGTGGTCCTTGAAGGCTGTCAGAGCATACTGTACAGCTAACATTTCTTTTTGATTGATATGCAGGTGCATTTGACTTGGGTTCCATTTGCCCTGAATGCACTACCCTGCCAAGTGAGCCCCCCATGCATATTCTGATGCGTCTGTTAGGGTATGGGCGGCAGGGGGTAGAGTGAATGGCAGTCTCTTGTTGTGGTGGCAGGCCTCTGCCCACCAAAGAAACTCTATCCGTTGACAAGGTATGATAAGAATTATTGATTCTAGATCCTGAGAATGTTGACACCATAGGCTTTTTAGATACCACTGCAGTTTCCTCATATGCAGTCTAGCATTTGGAATTAGAAAAATACAGGAGGCCATGAACCCTAAAGGCTTGCAGTATTTCTCTTGCAGATAGCAGGGTCTTTGTGGCCATAAGTTTGAAGTAAGCTGTCCAATGAACTTGTTTCTCTGGCGTGAGGGAAGCCTTCTGGGAAGCTGTGTTCAAGCTTGCTCCCAGGAATACAATTTGTTGGCAAGGTACCAGATGTGATTTCTTTTAGTTTATGGTGTACCCCAGGGAAGTTAGCACTTTTTGTATAGACGCCAGATGATTCAATAGTATGCCCTGGCTTTCTGTCTGAATTAGACAATTGTCCAGATATGGGTATATTTCAATACTTCTTTGCCTGCAAAATGCAATGACTGGAGCTAGGCACTTTGTGAATACCCTGGGTGTAGTAGATGAGCCAAAGGGGGTGCAGAGAACGGATGGTGCATGAAGCCTGCATTGAAGCATAGGCATCTTCTGCAAGATTCCCTGATTGGAATGTGTAGGTAGACTTCCTTTAAATCCAGTGTTGCCAACCAGGCATTCTTGCCTAGCATAGGAAACAACTGGTAAAGGGTTAGCATCTGGAATTCTGGTATCACCAAAAAAGTGTTTAGGAAAGAGAGATCCAGGCTAGGACGCCAGTAGTGGTCTTTTCTGGGCACCAGAAAAAGTCTTGAGTAGGAACCTTGTCCCCTTTCCTCTTCTGTGACAGTTTGAATAGCCCTTATACTTGAGAGAGAACACTTGCTTTTGAGCCTCTGCCCACTGATTTAGGGGTATAACTGGACAACCATTTGGGGTTGTTAAAGTCTGGAAGTGGAATCTGTATCCCTGGGAAACTATATTTAAAACCCATTTGTCCTGAGTAATGAGTTCCCAGTTTTTTGCCTGCAGAGCAATCTTTCCCCTTAAAGGAGCAGTCAGGTGAGAAGGGCTTGGAAGTTTTAAAGTTAACTCATTGAGACAATTTACCATGGGGGGAGGGTCTTACTACTCCCTGCTTTGGAAGTGGGAGCCCCCCACTGCTTAGTCCTGTGCATACCTGAGTGTTCTGCGGGGTCTGGGTTTGGACTGAGAATGCCTGGAAGAGGCAGGAAAGGACCAATACTTAGAGGGCCAATGCTTACTAAATCTTGGAGGCTGCACTTGAAGGAAATCTTTAAAAGTTTGCATGGATTTAGCCTTTTCCTCCATCTTTTTAAGTACTTCTGCTTTGTTGCCAAACAGGCGGTCCTTGGTTAAGTGAGCATCAAACAATTTAGCTTTAACATGATCTGGCAAAGATTTCTCAAGCCAAGCATGCCTTCTAAGTACAGACCCAGTAACAGCAGCCCTGCAAGATGCCGCTAGTGAATCAAAACCACATTGCAAAGTATGCTTTCCAACTTGTTCAGCAGAATGCATTAAATCCTGTAAATCCTTATTTTCAGCACAATCAGGAATCAACATCATTTTCTGTTTAAGAAATCCAATAATATGCTGCTGATACTTTTAACATATGAAACTGGCAATTTAAGGGCCTGATGGCCAAGGTTGCCAAAGTGTATACCTTCTTACCCCAACTATCCAGCACCCTGGAATCTCTATCAGACGGGGTAGGATTTTTGGCAGTAGTAGCCTTTATGCCTTTGGGTCCCTGTGAAATGGTCGCAAGTTCCGCAGTAGGATTTTAAAAAAAGGAACTTGAGAGTCAGGAACCCTGTAATATCTATCTGGTTTTCTGGGAGCAGGAGGTAAGGAGTCAGGGACCAAGCTAGACTCTGTGAAGGCATCATCAACAATGTCCAGTACAGGGGGGATAGCCAAAGGTCTGTGTTGGGGCAGGGGTAAGAAATCCCTAAGCCTCTTTTTAGAATCAGAGTAATCCTGTCTTTTTAGAATCAGAGTAATCCTGACTTTCCAAGTGAAAATGCTCCCTAAGAGTATGCAAGGTTTCACCAAAAGAGAAATCCTCTGGAGAGGAAGCAGAGGGAATTGAGTCCTCTGCATCAGAATCCTCATAGGCAGATAAGGGTAAATCCGGGTCATCAGAAAAAACAGAAATTTCAGAATCCTTCTCAGAAGAATCATAGCCAAATTCAGTCCTAGGTCTCTTTAGAGGGGGAAGGTTGACTTCCCCTGATTATAGTAATAAGGTCTTCAGCCATTCTTATCATTACATTTTAGGCATAGCGGTCTGACCACGCGGTCTGGGCGTCAGTTTTCTAGGCATGGCTCGAGTTTTAGGCCTTGAAGAAGATGGCGACGGTTTAATATGCAAGTCAGTAGGCCTGAATACACACTCAGAAGCCGGTGCCTGCACAGCGGCTCCAGACCCATCCAAGGTAGAGACATCTGTAGGTTCCACAGTTGAAGCATCTCGTGGCATACTAGACTCCGAATGGGTCTCAGTGGAGGCCTGCGAATCTGAAGTAGTGGGTATTAGGGGCTGCGAAAGTGCCTCACTGAGTACCGGCGAACTGGCGGCCTGCCTCTGTCTTTATCTTTGCATTTTTTGAGAATGTCGGTAGTCGTGTGCTTACCAAAGACATATCTGGATATTTGAACAGAGTACCAAAATATTTAGTAGCGAAAATGTACCGACGATTAATAGATCGTAGTTTAAATAAGACACAAAACCGACAGCGAGGTACGTCGTGGTCAGGGCCTTGGCAAGGAATACAGTATGAATGAAAATCTTTATGAGGTATTTGCTTTCCACAAGAAATACAACTATTGACTTTTACTGATATCGGTTTAGAGCAAGAAAAAGTTTCTCCAACGGGGTACTTAGCTTTAGTTGAAGACTTCAGTTCTGAAACTTGAAAGTGAAAATTTCAGGAGTCGGCCGACCGGCACCTGCGAACTGCTTTTGCTTTGGGAACCGCATGGCAAGAAAGACTGATAAAATGGTGATTTATACCCCTGACTACCTGAAGTCATGGAAGATAAGACAGCAACCGACGTAAGACCGAAGACTTTGTTAATCAGGCCAACTGAGGGCTACTGCAATAACCCAAATGTGATGACTGCAACAGTGAAACACAAAGAACATCCTACACTAAACACCTAGCACTCAAAATTTTTAGAAAAAGCTGCTTGAAAAGCAAATAACCCACTCACTAACTCGGAGCTCAGGAGATCACGATGCTTCAGGCAAGCTGCGGCAAACGAGATCTGGGGGTTGAAAGGTAGTGGAGGTGTATTATGGGTAAGGGAGGAGTTTGGAGCTCAGAGCAGATGCTAGTGAATTTGCCGGCTCGGATCAGATACAGATCCGGTACCCACAGGTTGAAGACCAAATTAAGTAAACTACTTCAGATCTGCACTTTATAGTGTCTAGTGACTTGACTGCTGGAATTTAACAGGCTGGAAATATTAGCATTACTGTGAGAATCAGGAGGATCATCCAATTGTTTAATGGCATCAGTGGGAAGGACCAAGAAGTACTTGGCCATACGACTTTGATACTTTATAGCTCTCACAACTATGGTGGTAGAGGTATAGACTTTTTACCCAACCTTTCCATTACACTACTTTTCCTTATCTGAGGGAAATAAAGAAGTGGAGGGTAGAAGCTTAGATGTTTTGTCTGCAGCCACAGAAACAGTTGATGGATATGCAGAAGGGGCCTTGAAGAGGAATTGGCATCTTCAGGGACTTTATAAAATCTATCTGGGCGCTTTGGTGCTGTGGGTTGTGAATCTTGGGTGTTGGAAGCAGCCAAGAAGGCATCCAGGAATGCAGGATGCACCAGAGGAACCACAGTTGGGTTAAGTCCTTCATTTGTATTATTGTTTCCCCAAATGTAATATCTCCCCCAGGAGAATAAGTTCCATTTGACTCCTCCTCAGGGGAAGCATACCCCAGAGGAGAGGCAATTTGAGAGGTGTACGTAAGATTCACCTCAAGGCAATAGTTTACTTTTTGGGGTGGAAACTGAAGAGGCCTGGGCAGGTGCAGAGGCCTGACATAAGGCTAAATAGGCCTTAAGTAAAGGCCTGCCAGTCAGGGGTTTGGGCCAATGGCAAGGTCGGATGAGCAGGGGCAGAAAGTTTGTTTTTTCTGCTGCTGCTTCTTCTTGGGAGCATCCGATACAGAAATCTTTGAGATGTGATGTAGAGAAAGGGGACCAGACGTTGGGCGACATTCAACAACGTCCGAAATAACATCGTCCTGACCTATATGGATAACCTCACGCGGGCCCTAAGAAATGATGAGCCTTGGTTCCCCCAGCACATGATTCGGATGCCTGCGACTCCCTCATGGACGTGCTGGCGGCCTCCTTAATGGTTTCCTCCCGGGAACCCGTCAATGGAAAGGCTGCAGGTTCCAACTCGGACTCCCGGCCTTCACTGGCCTCAAGAGGTACGGTTGGAATAGAGGGCACAGTCATAGGATCAGGCATAATTTTGGCCTTTTTTCATGGCCAGTTCCTCTGAGGATCCCGATGTCGGGTCCATATCTTTAGCTAATCATTTCAGCCTTTGATTCTCTAGGTAAAGATTTAAAGCAGCTAGACAGCTTCTAAGTGTTTTAGGAACAAAGGCTGACAGATTTCACAAGAGGTGTGGTCGTGCTCTTGGCCTAGACAGAATAAGCAGAGCTCATGTGAGTCTATATGGAATCTGCCTTTCACACCAACACTTCCCCTTTCTACCCGACATTAACCCACAACACAGTAGCAAAAAAGTAACAAAACCCCCTAAGGGGTACTTATCTGAACACGGACAGGCACAAAATCACTTTCTAAGCAAGCAGCGACCGAAGCTGGCAGTCACACAGTCGGCAGAAAAGTTCCGAGTTAGGTATCTGCTGATGTCCACTTTATACCAGATGTCTGTTTATGGCAGACGTACACTAAGTGATGCAGACTGTCGCACATACATTCGCAGTAGCATCTGTCTGTAGTATAATGGCTGGATGTACGAATCAAACCAGAGGCAGACTTCCTCATGTTATGGATATAGCAGCATATGAATAGAAGAACATCCAATGTCTAAGCCAAAAGGGGGCAAGCAGTATGATTTTGGGCCTGTCCTCTTTGATTTTCTGTAATACTCTGGGGATAAAGGGTATGGGAGTAAAAGCATATAGAAATAGGTATTTGCAATACAGATAGAAGGAACATTTTTCCACGTTGCTTGAGCTACTTTTCTGCAAAAGAACTCAGCTCCCTGTAAAACATTAATTTGTGCAGGTCTGTCTGCAACTACTCAGCCTGCCTGCTAGGCCACTCCCTTGAGAATAAAAGGACATCCTGAGAGCCAGGCTTGACTCCTGAGACACATTTCACATCTTCATGTTTAATCTGCAAAGAAAGTACAGTTGTGTACACTTACCATAAATGTAGATGGTCGAGTGTATTCACTGTTGCAGTCATTACATTTGGGTAACCTGCTTACCGGTTGCCCTCAGTCGGCCTGATTAACAAAGTCTTGGGTCCTGCGTTGGATGCTGTCCCTTCTTCCATGACGTCAGGTCGTCAGGGGTATAAAACATGCAACAGACACCATTACATCAGTTTTTCTTGCCCCAGATGTCAGGTGCCCCCTAATGGCGAGTAAATAAACATAAAAACACAAAGGTATACCTCCAACAAAAAGCAAATACACCAAAAAGGCTTTTAAGCATAGAAAAGGAAAGTAGAGGTATAGCCAGAAGTTAGGAGGCTGGAGGGAGCGTAACCAGGACTGCAACAGTGAATACACTCGAACATCTACATTTATAGTAAGTGTACACAACTGTACTATGTTCTTCGTGTTTCACTGTTGCAGTCATTACATTTGGGTAGATTCCCAAAGCTATGGTTGGGAGGAGTTTATATAGCATTAGGGCCAGCTATAAGGCTCTGCAAGACAGCAGTGGCAAAGCCAGCTTTGGATTTAGAGAAAATTGGCAAATGATAATGCTTGGTGAAAGTATGTACAGAACTCCAGGTAGCAGCTTCTAGGATGTCCCTGGTAGGAACACCTCTGTAAAAGGCTGCAGAAGTAGATGCAGCCCTGGTGGAGTGAGAGCTGATCCCCTGAAGGATAGGTTTTCTATTGTGCTTATAGCAGAAATGAATGCAATGGCTTATCCATTTAGAAATGGATTGTTTTGAAATAGCCTTCCCCTCTGCCCCTGCAGCAAATGCTACCAGCAGTTATTCAGATTTTATTCGAGGTTTAGTCCTGTCCAAGTAGAATCGAAGTTGTCGGTGCACATCCAAGGAATGCAGAATTCGTTCCCCTTTGTTCTGTGGATCGGGAAAGAAGGTTGGCAAATGAATGGACTGATTAAGAGCCACACGGGGCACCACCTTGGGCATGAAGGATGGATTGGTCCTGAGTGACACCCTTTCTGCATGAAAGATGATGAAAGGCTCCACTGCCATAAGAGCCTGTAATTCAGATATCCTTCTAGCTGAAGTGATTGCTAAAAGGAAAGCTGTTTTCCAAGAAATAAAATTTAAGTCTGCAGTAGCAGCTGGCTCGAAAGGAGGTAGAGTGAGTTTCTCCAATGCAAAGTTAAGGTCCCAGGCAGGGGTTGGGACTCTCCTGGGTGGTCTCAAATTTTTGGCCCCTCTGAGGTACTGCTTGAGCAGAGGATGAGAGAAATGGGGAGGTTCTGTGTTATAATGAGCTGAAATGGCTGAGGCGTGGACTTTAATGGAGGAAAAAGACAGGACCTTGTGAAGCATCTCAGTTAAGTATTGCAAAATCTGAAGTAAATTGGGCGCTGCTGTGCTCATCCCTTGAGAATGGTTACAGGCACAGAATCTTTTCTATTTTCAGCATAAATTTTCTATTACTAGGCCTCCTTGCCTCTAAGATGACATCCATCACAGGTTTGCTGAGGGATAACGGTGAGTTTAAGTAATTAGCCAGGCTGCAATGTTCAATGTTGGAAGCTGAGGGTGCAGAATCTGGTTCTCCTGCTGAGACAGCAGGGAAGGGGTCTTAGGCAGGTGCCATGGAGATAGCTGTGACACACTGCACTAGAGGGGGTACCAATGTTGGCACAGCCAGTCTGGAGCAATCAAAATCATCCTTGGTTTGTCCTGTTTGACTTTTAATAGGACTTTGGAGAGCAGAGGCAGCGGGGGGAAGGCATAGACTGATAGGTTTTTCCAGCTGAAGGACAGAGCATCCCCTTTCCAGGCTTGTTTGTGGGGAGTCCTTGTGCAAAACTTGTTCAATTGGTAGTTCTGGCGGGAGGCAAATAGGTCCATGTCGGGTCTCTCTCATTCACTTGTCAACATGTTGAAAATCCTCGATTCCAGTTTCCACTCTTGTGGGTCCATGAGGTTTCTGCTTAGTCAGTCTGCCAGTACATTTAATTTTCCTGGCAGGAATTGAGCTTGTAGGTGCACTTGCTAGCTCAAGGCTGTGTTCCACAATGCCATGGCTAGTCTGCAGAGGGGGTAGGAATGTGTACCAACCTGCTTGTTTATGTACCACATAACCGTGGTGTTGTCTGCCTTTACCATTAGTTGTCCTGGAAGAATGTAGTCCTTGAAGGCTGTCAGAGCATTCTGTACAGCTAACATTTCTTTTTGATTGATATGTAGGTGCATTTGACTTGGGTTCCACTTGCCCTGAATGCACTTCCCTGCCAGGTGAGCCGCCCATGCATAGTCCGATGCATCTCTTGTTAGGGTTTGGGCGGTGGTAGTGTGAATGGTAGTCCCTTGTTTTGGTGGCAAGCCTCTGCCCACCAGAGGAACTCTAGGCGTAGGCAAGGTATGATAGGAATCATTGTTTCTAGGCTGTAAGAATGTTGACTCCATAGGCTTTTTAGATACCACTGTAGTTTCCTCATATGCAGTCTAGCATATGGAATTAGAAGAATGCAGGAGGCCATGAACCTCATGGTTTGCAGTATTTGTCTTGCAGATAGCAGAGTTTTTGTGGCCACTTGTTTGAAATAGGTTATCAAATGAATTTGCTTTTCTGGCGTGAGGCAAGTCATCTGGGAAGTTGTATTCAAGCTTCCTCCCAGGAATGTAATTTGTTGGCAGGGTACCAGTTGTGATTTCATTTTGTTTATGGTGTACCCCAGACAAGTTAGAACCCTTTTGTACAAACGCCAGATGATTCAAACGTATGCCCTGGATTTCTGCCTGAATTAGACAATCGTCCAGGTATGGGTATATTTGAATACTTCTTTGCCAGCAAAATGCAATAACTGGAGCCAGGCACTTTGTGAATACCCTGGGCGCAGTAGACAAGCCAAAGGGCAGTGCAGAGAACTGATATGCGTGTAGCCTGCTTTGAAGCGTAGGTATCTTCTGCAAGATTCCCTGACTGGGAAGTGCAGGTATGCTTCTTTTAAATCTAGTGTTGCCAACTAGGCGTCTTTGCCTAGCATAGGAAGTAACTGGTGAAGAGTCGCACCTTGAATTTTGGAATCTCCAGAATGGTGTTTAGAACAGACAGGTCCAGGATTGGATGCCATGATTTGTCTTTTCTGGGTACCAGAAAAAGTCTGGAGTAGAAACCTTGTCCCTTTTCCTCTTCTGGTATCAGCTGAATAGCCCCCATGCTTAAGAGGGAAAGTACTTGTTTTTGGGCCTCTGCCCACTGATTTGGGGGCAGGTCCGGCCACCCATTTGGCATTGGCAACGTGTGGAAATGAAATCTGTATCCCTGGGACACTATTTTGTAAATCCATTTGTCCTGGGTTATGAGTTCTGAGTTCTTTGCATGAAGAGCAATCTTTCCCCCCAAAGGGGCGGTCAAAAGAAAAGTGCTTGGAAATTTTAAAAGGAAGTCATTGAAACTGTTTACCATGGGGGGGTGTCTTGTTATTCCCAGATTTGGAAGTGGAGACCCCCCCACTGCTTAGTTCCGAGAGTCCCCTGGGACTGAAACCTGGGATTTTTGCTGTGTCTGGGTTTGGCTTGAGAAGACCTGGAAGGGGCTGGAAAGGACCAATTCTTAGTAGGCCAGTGCCTACTAAATCTAGGAGGTTGCACTTGTAAAAAAATCTTCAACAGTTTGCATAGATTTAGCTTTATCTTCCATCTTTTTAAGAACTTCTTCAGCCTTGTTGCCAAACAGGCGGTCCTGATTTAAAGGAGCATCCAACAATTTAGCTTTAACATGATCAGGCAAAGATTGCTCCTTAAGCCGAGCATGCCTTCTAAGCACTGACCCAGTAACAGCAGCCCTGCAAGAGGCCTCTAAAGAATCAAAACCACATTGCAAAGTATGTTTTCCAACTTGTACAGCAGAATGCATTAAGTCGTGTAAATCTTTATTTTCCACACAGTCAAGAATCAACATAATTTTCTGTTTAAGCAGTCCAATGAAATGCTGCTGATATTTAACATATGAAATTGGCAGTTTAAAGCTCCGATTGCCCTGGTTGCTGAAGTATAAACCTTTTTACCCCATCTATCCAGCGCCCTGGAGTCTCTATCAGAAGGGGTAGGATTTTTAGCAGTAGACTCCTTAATGCCCTTGGGCCCCTGAGAAATAGTCTCTGGATCTGCAATGGGATTTTTGAAAAGGAACTTGTGGTACTCAGGAACCCTGCAGTATCTGTCAGGTTTACTAGGAGCAGGAGGCAGGGAATCAGGGGCCAAACTGGATTTCGAGAAAACATCATCAGTAATGTCTAGTACAGGAGGAATAGCCAAAGGCCTACGCTGAGGTAGAAGGAGGAAATCCCTAAGCCTCTTTTTTGATTCAGAAAATTCTTGGCTTTCCCAGTGAAAATGCTCCCTTAAAGTATGTAAGGTTCCCCCAGAAGAGAAATCCTCGGGGGGCAGAGGGAATGGAATCCTCTGCATCAGAATCCTCATAAGTAGGTAAGGACAAATCCAGGTCATCAGAAAAGTCAGAAGAAACAGAATCCTGATCAGACGATTCATAATCAAGCTCAACCCTAGGCCTCTTAGAGGGGGGGAGGGTTTGACTACCCCTGATTTCAGCTATTAGATCTTCAGCCATTTTTATCATTTGTCTTTTATGCATAGGGGCCTGAGCATGTGGCCTGGGCATCAGTTTTTTAGACATGGATCGAGATTTAGGCTTCAGTAATGAAGGAGGCATCGATTTAATATGCAAGTCCGTAGGCCTGAATACACCCTCAGAAGCCGTTGCCTGCAACGTGGCTAAGTACCCATCCAAGGTAGAGATATCCCCGGGTTCCATAGTTGAAGTATCTTGCGGCATACTGTACGCCGAATGGGTCTCAGTAGAGGCCTGCGAATCAGAAGTAGTGGGCATCAGGGGATGCGAAATCGCCTCACTGACTACTGGCGACTGGCTTAGGAGAAGCATTGTCTGCAGTTTTGGACCTCGGCGGCCTGTTTCTGTCTTTATCTTTGTGTTTTTGTTTTTTTTTTCAGAATCCTGGTAGTCAGATGGCTAACCGACAACATTTCTGGATAATTAAACCGAGAACCGAAATATTTAGAGGCAAAAATATACCAGCGACGGATAGTGCACTGATTAAATAAAGCACAAAACTGACAGATGGTCAGGGCCTAGGCAAGGAATACAGTACGAATGAAAATCTTTATGAGGTATTTGCTTTCCACAAGTAATGCAATTATTAACTTTTACTGACATCGGTAAGGAGCAAGAAAAAGTTTCCCCAACGGGGTACTTAGCTTTAAGTTGAAGACTCTGGTTCTGAAACTTGAAAACGAAAATTTCAGGAGTTGGCCGACCGGCACTTGCGAACTGCTTCTGCTTCAGGCACCGCACGGCAAGAAAGACTAATGTAATGGCGTCGGCTGCATGTTTTATGCCCCTGACGACCTGACATCATGGAAGAAGGGACAGCAACCGACGCAGGACCCAAGACTTTGTTAATCAGGCCGACTGAGGGTAACCTGCAAGCAGATTACCCAAATGTAATGACTGCAAAAGTGAAACACGAAGATCATCAGAGGAGTGGGTATCCCCTCAATTACTGATGTACTACAAAACTGTGGTGTCACCTGCAAGCAGATTACCCAAATGTAATGACTGCAAAAGTGAAACACGAAGAACATCAGAGGAGTGGGTATCCCCTCAATTACTGATGTACTACAAAACTGTGGTGTCACCTGTGAGGATTTGGCGAGTCCCCTATACCCAAGTTTGTTGGAATACCCATAAGTCTAAGAGCACTACCAACATGTCTTTCCTATGACTTTGTCCCATGTGTTCTGAACATTCAGATGTCCCATCAGGTCTTCCCCTGGTTAAATTCAATAAATCTGTAGTCAGTGTCTGTGTAGGTTAAACTAGCCAAAAGAAACTAGGAGTACCCGGGTTATCCACTACAAGAGCTCCATCAGTTTCCTGTCTTGCATAAGGAAGAAGGATGTACGGACTGTCGAGCTGCTGCAACCTGTTTCTGAAGCATCACTGTAGCTTTCTCATGTGTAATCTTGTTAGGGATTACTAGCATCCTGAGGAGGAAGACTGGGACAGAGAGAAAGAGCACACACATACCTTGTTCTCTGGTGGGAACACTGTCTATAAAACTGTGTCCAGCAGAGCTCTCAAAAAAAAAATTGCTGGGGGTCACGTTTGACTTGACAAGACTGACCACGAGCAAGGATGAAATTTCAAGGACTTCTAAATCTCTTCCAGGGAGTCTACTTGTATAAGGCAATCCTCCAAGTATGGGTAAATACGGATGCACTTTATTCTGGAAAAGCTACAACAGGAGCCAGAAATTTTCTATAAAGACTCTGGGTGCCATAAACAAGCCAAAGGGCAAGGGGTGAATGGGAAAAAGTCTCCCCTGCTTTGAATCTTGGAAACTTTCTGTGGTCCCTGGTTACACAGGCAGGCAAATAGGCTTCTTTCAAGTCTTTTTTATATACAGGAAAAGTACAGTTTTGTACCTACCATAAATGTAGATGTTCGAGTGCTAATACAGCTGCAGTAATCACAAATGGGTTTTCAGCTGTCAGGCGGTCCCTCGGTCGGCCGAATTCCAAAGTCTTGGTCCGGCGTCGGTTGTCGTCGCTTACTCTTCTGACGTCAGTAAGGCCAGAGTATATAAGACACAGCCGACGCCATGTTCTTCAGTCTTTCTTGCCCCAGATGTCAGGTGCCCCCAAAAGGAAGGCAATACATAAATAAGGCTTATCTACATATGCAAGCAATGCAATGTAATGCAAAATCAGTGTAAGCAAGCAAATAAAACATAGCAGGATAACCCAGTCGGGTGGTATGAAGAGGTTGTTAGGCCCCATGCCTTTACCAAGTGGGGAAGGAGGGAGGGAAACCTGTACAGCAGCTGTATTAGCACTCGAACATCTACATTTATGGTAGGTACAAAACTGTACTATGTTAATCGTGCATACAGCTGCAGTAATCACAGATGGGTAGAGTCCCAAAGCTATGCATAGGGTGGTAGGTACTATGAGGAACTGGGTTGAGCCAGAATGCCCTGCAAAACAGCAGTGGCAAAGCCTGCTCTTGTTCTGGAATATAAGGGTAGGTGGTAGTGTTTTGTGAAGGTATGTACAGAACTCCAAGTGGCTGCCTCCAAAATATCCTTAGTAGGAACGCCTTTGAGGAAGGCTGTAGAGGTGGCTGTGGCCCTGGTGGAGTGAGATCTGATACCAGTAGGGACAGATTTCCCATGATAGGAATAACAAAACCGTATGCAGTGGCCAATCCACTTGGAAATGGTCTGTTTGGTAACTGGTTTCCCTTGAGCCCCTATGGCATAGGACACAAAAAGTTGGTCTGATTTCCTGAAGGTCTTTGTTCTGTCCAAATAATAACGTAGCTGCCTATGGATGTCTAAAGTGTGAAGCAGCCTCTCCCCTTTGTTTTGAGGGTTAGGATAAAAGGTAGGTAGGTGTATGGCTTGATTTAAGGCTACCCTGGATACCACTTTTGGCATAAAAGATGGGTTGGTACGAAGGGAAACCCTGTCCTGATGGAAGATGAGGAAGGGCTGCACCGCCATGAGGGCCTGTAGTTCAGAAACCCTACGAGCCGAAGTGATGGCCAGAAGGAAAGCTGTTTTCCAGGACAAATGTTGCAGATCTGTTGAGGCAGCAGGTTCAAAGGGAGGCAATGTTAATTTTTCTAGTATGTAATTAAGGTCCCAGGCTGGTATTGGTTGCTTCCTTGGAGGTCTTATATTCTTAGCCCCTCTGAGGAACTGTCGTAAGAGTGGGTGAGAGAATAAAGGAGGATCCGTGTTGAATTCTGCAGAAATGGCTGAGGCATGTATTTTTATGAAAGAAAATGAAAGTCCACTGTTCAGCAGTTCAGCTAGGTACTGTAAAACCTGAGGCAAGTTCAATTTTCTAGGGTCCTGGCCTCTTTTCTCATTCCAACAGCAAAACCGCTTCCATTTTGCGGAGTAAGCTTTTCTAGTAGATGGTCTTCTGGCCTCCAAAATGACATCCTGCACCTCCTTGGAGAGTAGGGACTGTTGTGGTGTCAAGGAATTTTCCATGCAGCGAGGTTGAGTGTTTTCAGCTGACTGTGAAGAGTTTTGTAGCTGTTCTGAGTCAGTAGGAGAGGCATTAGAGGCAGGGACCAGGGAGGAGTATGTGTTAGGCTCCTCAGGAGTGGATACCAGTGTTGCCTTGGCCAATCTGGAGCAATCAGTATCATCCTCGGTTTGTCTGTTCTTGCTTTCAGAAGCACCTTGGGCAGAAGGGGCAGAGGTGGGAATGCATAAACTGTCCATGCTGTCCAACTGAATGAAAGGCCCACTTTCCAGGCCTTTGGATGAAAGGTCCTTGAACAAAACTTTTCAGTTGATGGTTCCTGTGGGAGGCAAAAGATCTATGTCTGGCCTCCCCACGCTTGGATTATCTCTGTAAACACCTGAGGATGTAACTTCCATTCGTGTGGATCTGTCATATTTCTGCTTAGAGTGTCTGCCAGTGTGTTTTCCAGTCCTGGCAAGTACTGTGCTTGAAGTTCGATTTGTCTTTCCAGAGCCAAGTTCCAAAGAGTCATGGCTAGTATGCACAAGGGGTATGAATGTGTTCCTCCTTGTTTGTTTATGTACCACATTACTGTGGTGTTGTCTGTTCTTATCTGTAATTGTCCTGGATGCAGGAAGTCCTTGAAAGCTGGAATTGCATTTATTACTGCTAGCATTTCTTTTTGATTGATGTGAAGGTGCTTTTCCTTTTGGGACCATCTGCTCTGAATGCACCTGTCCTTCATGTGCGCCCCCCAGGCGTAATCTGAGGCGTCTGTGGTTATGACTTGTTTTGCTTGAGGCTTGCAGAATGGAAGGCCTGTGTTTACTTGACATGCTTGGGCCCACCATAGAAATTCCTTTTGCAAACATGGAATTATTGGTATAATTGCTTCCAAACTGTGACTGTGTTGAGACCATAGATTTTTAGGTACCATTGAAGTTTCCTCATATGCAGCTTTGCACATGGGATTAGAAGAATGCAAGATGCCATGAATCCCAGAGCCTGCAGGATTTTCCTTGCAGTAAGCCTGGTACTTTTGCTAGTGTTTTGAAGTACTGAGATAGTTGCCCTTGTTTTTCTGGCGAAGATATGCCATCTGGGTGTTTGTGTCCAAGTTGGCACCCAGGAAGGTTATTTTCTGAGATGGTGTTAGTCTTGATTTCTCCTTGTTGATGGTATATCCCAGAGAAAGCAGTAACCGTGTCACATATGCCAGATGTTCCAGTAGTATCGGGTTGCTGTCCGCTTGGATCAGGCAGTCGTCCAGATAAGGGTAAATTTGTATCCCTTGAAGTCTGCAGTAGGCAATCACTGATGCCAGGCACTTTGTGAATACTCTGGGCGCAGTAGATAAGCCAAAGGGCAATGCAGAGAATTGATAGTGGATTGAACCTGCAAGAAATCTGAGGTATCTTCTGCAGCTTTGTCTGATTGGGACATGCAGGTATGCCTCCTTGAGGTCCAATGTTACCAGCCAAAACTCCTTGCCCAGCATGGGAAGAAGTTGCTGTAATGTGAGCATCTTGAATTTTGGCACGAGTAGGAATGTGTTTAGGATGGATAGTCCAAAACGGGTCTCCAGTCGGTTCCTTTTCTTGGTACCAGAAAAAGTCTTGAATAAAAACCTTGATCTTGTTGGTGTGTAGGTACCTTTTGTATAGCTCTCATGTTTAGGAGCTTTGAAATTTGCAGTTGTGCCTCTGCCCTTTGATTTTGTGGCAGGTTTGGCATGCCTCTCATTTTTGGAAGAGTGTGAAATTGAAATTTGTAGCCTCTATTTGTCTGTTGTGACAATATGCCAATTGCTTGCAAATAATGCTAGTTTCCCTCCCAAAGGTGCTGTCAGCTGAGACTTGCTTGGCATGGAAATGAGGGAGTCATTGGGTTTGCTTCCTGTATTGTTGTGCACTGTCTTCATCACCTCTTGGTGCTGGAGATTGCCATTGTCTGCCTCTATATGATCCTTGTGATTGTCCTCTGCCCCTTGTCGCCTGTATCTACCTCTTTGGGGCTTGTCAGTGGCTGGAAAGGACCAGTTTTTTGAAGGCCAATTTCTGCTAAAACGTGGTGGTTGGACCTGTAAGAAAGCCTTGACAGTTTGCATAGATTTGGCTTTTTCTTCCATTTTCCGTAGTATGTCCTCAGCATTAGTACCAAATAGTACATCCTTTTGTAAAGGAGCATCAAGAAGTTTAGCTTTCACATGATCGGGTAAATTTTGTTCCCTAAGCCAAGCATGTCTGCGAATGACTGATCCTGTAGCAGCCGCTCTACTGGAAGCCTCTAGGGCATCATAACCACATTGTAAGGTGTGTTTACCCACTTGCTCCGCACTATGCATCATATCCTGTAACTCTTTTAAATCTGGTTGTTCAGGTTGAGACATTTTGTTCCTTAATTGTGATAACAGGTACTGTTGATATTTAATCGTATGAAACTGACAGTTTAAGGTCCTCATGGCTAGGGTGGCCGAGGTATATACCTTTTTACCCCACCTTTCTAGAGATCTGGATTCCCTTTCTGCAGGGAGTGGATTCTTGGCAGTGGAGGCCTTTAATCCCTTGGGGCCTTGTGAAATGGTTTCAGGGTCAGCATTATGGCTTTTTTGTAGAGAAATTGGTGAGAGCTGGGTACTCTGTAATACCTATCAGGTTTTACTGGTGCAGGAGGCAGAGAATCAGGGTTAAGGCAAGCCTCCGAATAGACATCATCCAGTACATCCAAAACAGGGGGTATAGCCAGAGGTCTGTGCTGAGGTAACCAAAGAAATTCCCTAAGTCTTTTCTTGGAATCTGAAAAGTCTTGGCCTTCCCAATGGAAGTGTTCAAGGTTTCCCCAAAGGAAAAATCCTCAGGAGGGGATACAGAAGGAATGGACTGTTCTGCATCCAAATCCTCAAAAGGGGAGTAAGAGTGTTCCTCTGCATCAGAATGTTCTGATAAAATGGATCCCTGATCAGAAGAGGGAGATTCTTCCTCCACTCTGGGTCTCTTGTCAGGAGGGGGCTGAGAACCTCTGATAAGAGTAATTAAATCCTCAGCCATTTTAAGCATCTGTTTCTTAGGCATGGGTCCAGGAGATGGGCCCTGTGCAACAGGCCTCGTGGGATGTCTGGCTGCTTTGGATTTAGTAAAAGCCTTTATTGAAAAAGAAGATGAGGGCCTAAATACACCATGGGTGGAGGTGGACCTGTCCACATTAGTAGGCTCGACATTAGCAGGGGCTTCGTTGTAGTCTGGGAAAGGGCCGAGGACCCAGCGGTCTCGGTACAGAGAACACCGCCAAAGGAGTGTCGGTAGTCAGGGACTGCAAAGGCGCCTCGCTGAGAACCGGACCACGGTAGCCTGTTTTGGCGTGGTGTCGGCGGGGACCGCTGGTCTCGCGTGTCAGTCCTTTTCCTTGCTTTTGGACAAAACGGTAGTCGGAGTGTCCGACGACATCTTATAATCAAAAGCTTTACCAAAGTAGTGTTGGGCGAACTCCGCCCGACGCTTGATAGTGCGTTTATTGAAGGTAGCGCAAAAGCGACAGTCCGAGACGTCGTGGTCTGGGCCCAAACAAGGTATGCAACAGGAATGGAAATCCTTATGCGGTATTTGCTTCCCACAAGAAATACAATTATTAACTTTTTCTGACATCGGTCTGAGGCAAGAAAAGTTTCCCCAACGGGGTACTTAGCTTTAAAGAAGAGTTCGGTTCCATTTTTTTTTTCGTAATTCAGGAGCTGGCCGACCAGCACTTGCGAACTGCTTCTGCTTCGGGCACCGCGCGGCAAAAAAGACTGAAGAACATGGCGTCGGCTGTGTCTTATATACTCTGGCCTTACTGACGTCAGAAGAGTAAGCGACGACAACCGACGCCGGACCAAGACTTTGGAATTCGGCCAACCGAGGGACCGCCTGACGGCTGAAAACCCATCTGTGATTACTGCAGCTGTATGCACGATGAACATCATCCAGGAGGAAAAGTTACATACTCGCCAGAAAGTACAGTTTGGTACACTTACCATGACTGTAGATGTTCGAGTGTATTCACTGTTGCAGTCATTACATTCGGGTTATCCTGCTGGAAGGTTGCCCTCAGTCAGCCTGAATTCCAAAGTCTTGGGTCCTGCATCGGTTGCTGTCGCCTCTTCCGTGATGTCAGGTCATCAGGGGTATAAAAGATGCAGCCGACGCCATTTTCTTCAGTTTTTCTTGCCCCAGATGTCAGGTGCCCCCAAAAGGGTAAGCTAAAAATATGTAAATAAAACATACATGCACCAAAATAAGCTTTACCTTCATCTATAAGCAAATACACCACCTAGGTTGTATAGATTAGAGAAGTAAAGCTAAGTTCCAGCAAAAATAAAGGGGATGGCGGGTGGGTAACCTGGACTGCAACAGTGAATACACTCGAACATCTACATTTATGGTAAGTGTACACAACTGTACTATGTTTTTCGCGTTTCACTGTTGCAGTCATTACATTTGGGTTGAGTCCCAAAGCTATGGTTGGGGGGCTGGGGTTAAACAGCATTAGGAGCAGCTATGAGGCCCTGCAGAATTGCAGTGGCAAAGCCTGCCCTGGATTTAGAGTAAAGAGGCAGATTGTACTGTTTTGCAAAGGTATGCACTGAACTCCAAGTAGCAGCCTCTAAAATGTCCTTGATTGGTACTCCCCTGAGAAAGGCTGCAGAAGTGGCTGCAGCTCTGGTCGAATGTGGTCTAATGCCCTTAGGCACTGGTTTGCCATGCTGTGAGTAGCAGAAATGAATGCAGTGACCTATCCACTTTGAAAGAGTCGGCTTGGAGATGGCCTTTCCTTGTGATGCTGCGGCATATGCCACCAGTAATTTATCTGTCTTTCTGAAAACTGTAGTTTTGTCCAAGTAGAATCTAAGTTGTCTGTGTGTGTCCAAAGAATGCAGAATTTTCTCCCCCTTGTTCCGTGGATTTGGATAAAAAGTTGGCAAATGAATAGTTTGGTTAAGGGCTACACTGGATACCACCTTAGGCATAAATGTAGGGTTTGTTCTCCGAGAGACTCTGTCTGGATAAAAAATTATAAAGGGTTCCACAGCCATGAGAGCCTGTAGCTCTGAAACTCGTCTTCCAGAAGTTATTGCTAGGAGGAGAGCTGTTTTCCAAGATAAGAACTCCGCAGTAGCAGCTGGCTCAAAAGGAGGTAAGGTGAGTTTTTCCAAGACATAATTGAGGTCCCATGCAGGTATTGGCGTTCTCCTTGGAGGCCTTAAGTTTTTGGCTCCTCTGAGGTACTGCCTTAATAAAAGGATGAGAAAAGAGTGGTGGCTCTGTATTGTAATGAGCCGAAATGGCAGAGGCATGGATTTTAATTGATGAAAAATATAGGCCTTTGTCCAGCATCTCAGTTAAGTAGTGCAAAATCTGAGGAATATTTGGGACAGCTGTATCAGTTCCTTGAGCTTGGTTCCAAGCACAAAATCTCTTCCATTTCCCAACATAGGATTTTCTAGTACTAGGCCTTCTGGCTTCTAAAATGACATCCATTACACCTTTACTGAGAAGTGTGGTTTGTATGGCTTCATTATCTGCCATGCTGCCAGGTTTAGGGTCCTAAATTGGCTGTACAGAATCTGATTGTTTTGCTGGGACAATAGATGAGGTATTTGAGGTAAGGTCCAGTCTGGGCATTGGGATAAGTTCCTTAAGCTCGGATACCGGTACTGGCATGGCCAGTCTGGGGCAATCAGAATCATTTTTGGTTTCTCCTGTCTGACCTTTAGGAGTACCTTGGGGAGGAGAGGCAGTGGAGGAAAGGCATATACTGATAGGTTTGTCCAGATGAAAGATAAGACGTCCACTTTCCAAGCTTGTCTGTGATAAGTCCTTGTGCAGAATCTTTTTAGTTGATTGTTGTGAGGGGATGCAAATAGATCTATGTCCGGGAGTCCCCAATTCTTTGTTATCATGCTGAAGACTTGTGGATCCAGGTGCCACTCGTGGGGATCCATGAGGTTTCTGCTTAGTTCGTCTGCCAGAGTATTTTCCTTTCCTGGCAGGAATTGTGCCTGCAGATGAACTTTAAGTTAATGCTGTGTCCCATAAAGCCATGGCTAGACTGCAAAGGGGGCAAGAATGAGTGCCCCCCTGCTTATGTACCACATGACCGTGGTGTTGTCTGTCTTTATCAGTAGTTGTCCCGGATGAAGTAGGTCCTTGAAGGCTGTCAGGGCATTTTGAACAGCTAGCATCTCTTATTGATTGATATGGAGGTGCTTTTGGTTTTTGGACCAGGTGCCCTGAATGCCTCTTCCTGCCATGTGTGCCTCCCAGGCATAATCTGATGCATCCGTCATTAGGCTCTGCCTGGCTGGGGGTAGTGAGAATGGCTGTCCCCTGTTTTGGTGACAAGCCTTTGCCCACCATTGAAACTCCTGTTGCAGGCAGGGAATGAGAGTAAAGTACAGTTGTGTACCTACCATAAATGTAGATGTTAGAGTGTATTCACTGTTGCAGTCATTACACTTGGGTTATCCTGCTGGCAGGCGACCCGCAGTCGGCCCGAGTTCCAATGTCTTGGTCCAGCATCGGTTGCTGTCACCTCTTCCCTGATGTCAGTGCGCCAGGGGTATAAAAGCTGCAACCAACGCCATTTTCTTCAGTTTTTCTTGGCCCAGATGTCAGGTGCCCCCAGATAGAAAGGCTGTAAAGATAAAATTATGCCAAAAAACATGCATATATTACTATAAACATTTCCTTCATCTACAAACAAATACACCACACATAGGTTGCATAGAGTTGAGAAGTACAGAAAAGTCCCAGCAATGAAAAGGGGGATGGTGGGTGGGTAACCTGGACTGCAACAATGAATGCACTCGAACATCTACATTTATGTTAGGTACACAAACTGTACTATGTTCATCGTGTTTCACTGTTGCAGTCATTACACTTGGGTAGAATCCCAAAGCTGAGGTTGGGCGGCTGGGTCTAAATAGGATTTGGAGAGGCTACCAGGCCCTTCAGAACTGTAGTGGCAAAGCCTGCTCTGGATTTAGAATAGAGAGGCAAGTGGTAGTGCTTGGTGAAAGTATGCACTGAGCTCCAGGTTGCAGCTTCTAAAATGTCTTTGGTTGATAATCCTCTGAGAAAAGCTGCTGAAATGGCTGCTGCTCTGGTAGAATGAGGCCTAATGCCCTTAGGCACTGATTTGCCATGTTGTGCATAACAGAAGTGGATGCAGTGGCCTATCCATTTTGAAATTGTCTGCTTTGTAATAGGCTTTCCTTGTGATCCTGCAGCATAGGCTACAAACAGTTGCTCAGTTTTTCTGAAAGCTTTTGTTTTGTCCAAGTAGAATCGTAGCTGTCTGTGTATATCCAAAGAGTGCAGAAGTCTTTCCCCTTTATTCTGGGGATTTGGGAAGAAAGTAGGTAAATGAATGGTTTGGTTCAAGGCCACATTGGAGACCACTTTTGGCATGAATGTTGGGTTTGTCCAAAGAGAAACCCTGTCCTGATGAAAAATGATGAAAGGTTCCACAGCCATTAATGCCTGTAGCTCTGAGACTCTTCTTGAAGTTATTGCTAGGAGCAGAGCAGTTTTCCATAAGAATTTTAGATCAGCTGTGCTGGCTGGTTCAAAAGGAGGCAGTGTGATTTTTTTCTAAAACAAAATTGAGATCCCAAGTTGGTACTGGTGCTCTCCTTGGGGGTCTTATATTTTTTGCCCCTCTGAGGTACTGTCGTAGTAGAGGATGTGAAAAAATAGGAGGTTCCGTATTGTAATGAGCTGAAATGGCAGAGGCATGGATTTTAATTGATGAGAAAGATAGGCCTTTGTCCAGCATCTCAGTTAGGTATTGTAAAATCTGAGGTATATTAGGGACAAGTGGTTCGAGCCCTTGTGCCTGGTTCCAAGCACAGAATCTCTTCTATTTTTCTGCATAAGATTTCCTAGTGCTGGGCCTTCTGGCTTCTAAAATGACATCCATAACAGCTTTAAAGAGAGGTGCAGTTTGAGTGGCTACATTATCTGCCATGCTGCTAGATTTAAGGTTCTGAGTTGACTGTGCAGAATCTGATTGTTTTGTTGTGTCAGAAGATGAGGAATTTGAGGTAGAGGCCAAGCTGGGCCTTGAGACAAGCTCTTTAGGATTGGGTACCAGTGCTGGCATGGCCAGTCTGGAACAATCAGCATCATTTTTGGCCTTTCTTGTCTGATTTTTAGGAGTACCTTGGTAAGGAGAGGCATCGGAGGGAAGGCATAGACTATCAGGCCTTTCCAGCTGAATGATAGAGCATCCACTTTCCATGCTTGAGAGTGATAAGTTCTTCTGCAGAATTTCTGTATTTGGTAATTGTGAGGGGAGGCAAAAAGATCTATGTCTGGGCGTCCCCATTTCCTCGTTATCATGTTGAACACCTGTGGATTTAGTTTCCATTCATGAGGATCCATGAGATTTCTGCTAAGTTTGTCTGCCAGTGTATTCTTTGTTCCTGGCAGGAATTGTGCCTGCAGATGTACTTGATAGGTCAGTGCTGCGTTCCACAAAGTCATGGCTTGCCTGCATAGGGGTTAGGAATGTGTGTCCCCTTGCTTGGTTATGTACCACATAACTGTGGTATTGTCCGTCTTTATTAGTAGTTGTCCTGGATGTAGTAGGTCCTTGAAAGCTGTCTGGGCATTCTGTACAGCGAGCATTTCTTTTTGATTGATGTGAATGTGCATTTGTTCCTTGGGCCACGTGCCCTGAATACATTCTCCTGCCATATGTGCCCCCCAGGCATAATCCGATGCATCCGTTGTTATTGTCTGCCTGGCTGTGGGTAAAGTAAAAAGGCTGTCCCTTGTTGTGGTGACAGGCCTGGGCCCACAATCAAAACTCCTGTTGTAGGCAGGGAATTAAAGTTATAACTGTCTCCAGGCTGTGACAATGCTGAGTCCAAACACTTTTTAGATACCATTGTAGTTTCCTCATGCAGTTTTGCATATGGAATTAGTAGAATGCAGGATGCCATGAAGCCCAGGGCATGCAGAATTTTTCTTGCAGGGAGCTGGGTTTTTGTTGCCATCATTTGAAAGAAATGAGTCAGTTGCCTTTGTTTGTCTGGCATGAGATAAGCCATCTGGGCAGTTTTATTTAAGCTTGCACCCAGGAATATTATCTCTTGAGAGGGCACTAGTTTTGATTTCTTTTCGTTTACTGTGTACCCTAGGCAAATTAGCAATCTTTTTACAAACGCCAGATGCTTTAGAAGAATGTCCTTGCTCTCTGCTTGAATAAGGCAGTCGTCCAAGTAGGGATATATCTTAATTCCTTTTTGTCTGCAAAATGCAATTACTGGTGCCAGGCATTTTGTGAAGACCCTGGGCGCAGTAGATAAGCCAAAGGGCAGTGCAGAGAATTGGTAATGCATTCAGCCTGCTATGAATCTGAGGCATCTTCTGCAAGATTGTCTGATTGGGACATGCAGGTATGCCTCATTGAGGTCCAAAGTAACTAGCCAAGCCTTCTTGCCCAGCATGGGTAGAAGTTGATGCAGTATTAACATTTTGAATTTCGGAACATCCAGGAAAGTATTTAGGATTGACAGGTCCAATACTGGTCTCCAGGCTTTGTCCTTTCTGGATACCAAGAAAAGTCTTGAGTAAAATCCTTGTCCTGTTCTTGCTGTGGAACTTTTTGAATAGCTCCCATGTCCATAAGAGCAGCAATCTGTTTTTGTGCCTCTGCCCATTGGTTTTGTGGCAGGTCTGGCATACCTTTTTGTTTTGGAAGTGTGTGGAAGTGGAACCTGTAACCCTGAGAAACAATATTCAGCACCCATTGTTTCTGGGTGATCATGTGCCAATTTTTTGAGAAAAGTGCTAGCGTTCCCCCCCCTAGGGGTGCTGTCAAAAGGTAAGTGCTTGGCATTTCCAGAGGGAAGCCATTGGGACTGTTTCCTATAAGGTTGTGACTTGTCTTCACCTCCTTTGGGGGCTGAAGCACCCCATTGTTTAGGTCTGTAGGAGCCTTGGGGCTGAGATCTGCCTCTTGGGCGTCTGTATCTGCCTTTTTGTGGCCTGTCTGCCACTGGAAAGGACCAATTTTTTGAAGGCCAGTTTCTGTTAAATCTAGGTGGTTGAAACTGTAAGAAATCTTTCATTGTCTGCATTGACTTTGCTTTATCCTCCATTTTCTTTAACACCTCTTCTGCCTTAACACCAAACAAAGTATCATGCTCTAATGGAACATCCAATAATTTTACTTTAACATGGTCGGGTAAACTTTGTTCTTTCAACCAAGCATGCCTTCAAATAACAGAGCCTGTAACTGCGGCTCTACAAGAAGCCTCTAATGAATCAAAACCACATTGCAGAATATGCTTTCCCACTTGTTCAACTGCATGCAATAAATCCTGCATTTCCTTACTGTCAGGACCTTCTGTATTTGAAACCATTTTCTGTTTTAACGATGACATGAGGTACTGTTGGTATTTAAGCATGTGAAACTGACAGTTTAAAGCTCTTACAGCTGAAGTAGCAGAAGTGTAAACTTTTTCCCCCATCTGTCCAGAGCTCTGGAATCCCTATCCGAGGGGACAGGATTTTTAGCAGTGGAAGCCTTAACCCCTTTTGGACCCTGAGAGATTGTTTCTGGGTCTGCAGCAGGGTTTTTGTAAAGAAATTTATGAGAGTCAGGGACCCTGTAGTACCTGTCTAGCTTGACCGGTGCAGGGGTAAAGAATCAGGAGACAGACTGGATTCAGAAAAAACATCCAACAATATCAAGCACAGGGGGGGATAGCCAGGGGCCTGTGCTGGGGCAGTAAAAGGAAGTCACTGAGCCTTTTCTTGGATTCTGAATAATCCTGGCTCTCCCAATGGAAATGTTCCCTCATGGTGTGCAGGGTTTCCCCAAAAGAATAATCCTCAGGCGGAGAGGCTGAAGGAATGGACTCTTCTGCATCAGAGTCCTCATAGGGAGGGAGAGACTATCCCTGATCAGAAGAGGAATCAGAGGAAATGGAAACCTGGTCAGAGGAATCATAATCAGTGTCTTGCCTAGGCCTTTTGTCAGGAGGGGGATGGGAACCCCTGATTAAAGTAATTAGGTCTTTGGCCATTTTAAGCATTTGTTTCTTTGGCATGGATGACGGTTCTGGAGAATGCTGCACTTGTTTCCTTGTCTTTAATGGGGTTTTTGACTTTGTCTTTGCTGCTGTAGTGGTCTTAACTGTAAACTGTGAAGGTCTGAAAACACCCTCAGAAGCCGATGCCTGCACAGCGGCTCCGGACCCATCTGAGGGTATAGTTTCCGTAGGCCCAATATCTTGAGCTTCCACAGGCCTAGGGGTCTCCACGTGGCTGTCGGTTACAGCCTGTGGCTCTGAGGTAGCGGGTGTCAGTGGCTGCGAAAGCACCTCACTGAGAACTGGCGACTGGCCTAGAAGAGGCTTCGTCATCGGTTTTGGACCTCGGATGCCTGTCCTTTTCTTTGGCTTTGCGTTTTTTATAAATTCCGGTCGTTGGTTGTTCCGACGGCATTATGTAATTAAACCTTCGGCAAAAGTAATGTAAAGCAAAATCAAACTAACGTTTAATAATGCGTTTATTGAATCTAGCACAAAACCGACAACTAGTAACGTCGTGGTCAGAGCCTAGGCAAGGATTACAGTAAGAGTGAAAGTCCTTATGAGGTATTTGCTTCCCATAAGAAATACAATTATTAACTTTTACTGATATCTGTCTGGAGCAAGAAAAAGTTTCCCCAACGGGGTACTTAGCTTTATTGAAGACTTCGGTTCTGAAACTCAATTTTGAAAATCTCAGGAGTCAGCCGACAGGCACTTGTGAACTGCTTTTGCTTCGGGCACCACGCGGCAAGAAAGACTGAAGAAAATGGCATCTGTTGCAGCTTTTATACCCCTGGCGCACTGACGTCAGGGAAGAGGCGACAGCAACCGATGCCGGACCAAGACTTTGGAACAAGGGCCGACTGCGGGTCGCCTGCCAGCAGGATAACCCAAGTGTAATGACGCAACAGTGAAACACGATGAACATTCATTCTTTCCAGGCTGTGGCAATGTTGCGTCCAGACACTTTTTAGGTACCACTGAATTTTCCTCAAATGCAGTCTTGCATATGGAATTAGTAAGATGCAGGATGCCATGAAACCCAAAGCCTGCAGAATTTTTCTTGCAGATAACTGGGCCTTTGTTGCCATTTCCTTGAAATAGGTAGTCAGTTGCCTTTGTTTGTCTGGAGTGAGATAAGCCATCTGGGCAGTTGTATTTAAGCTTGCACCCAGGAATATTATCTCTTGAGGGGGTACTAGTTTTGATTTCTTTTTGTTGACCGTGTACCCTAGGCATGTTAAAAGTCTTTTCACAAACGTCAGATGCTGTAGTACCATGTCCTTGTTCTCTGCTTGTATGAGGCAGTCATCCAAGTAAGGATATATTTGTATTCCTCTTTGTCTGCAGTAAGCAATTACTGGTGCCAGGCACTTTGTGAAGACCCTGGGCGCAGTAGATAAGCCAAAGGGCAGTCCACAGAATTGGTAATGCTTTGAGCCAGCCTTGAATCTGAGGTATCTTCTGCATGATTGTCTGATTGGGACATGCAGGTATGCCTCTTTTAGGTCTAAAGTTACGAGCCAAGCCTTGTTGCCCAGCATGGGCAGAAGCTGCTGCAAGGTCAACATCTTGAATTTTGGTATATCCAGGAAAGTGTTGAGAATAGATAGGTCCAGTATTGGTCTCCATGCTTTGTCCTTTCTGGGTACCAAGAACAGTCTTGAGTAAAATCCTTGTCCCTGCTCTTGCTGTGGCACTTGTTGAATAGCTCTCATGTCCATGAAAGCTGCGACTTGTTTTTGAGCCTCTGCCCATTGATTTTTTGGCAGGTCTGGCCAACCGTTTGCTCTTGGCAGGGTATGGAAGTGAAACTTTTAGCCTTGTGACACTATGTCTAGAACCCATTTGTCCTGGGTTATAATGTGCCAATTTTGAGAAAAAAGTGCTAGTTTTCCCCTTAAGGGTGCTGCCAGAAGATAAGTGCTTGGTGCAGGCAGGGGGAAGTCATTGGGACTGTTTCCTGTATGGTTGTGATTTGTCTTCTCCACCTTTGGAGGTAGAAGCACCCCACTGCTTAGACCTGTAGGAACCTTGCGGCTGTGATCTGCCTCTAGGGCGTCTGGATCTGCCCCTTTGAGGTCTGTCTGAGACTGGAAAGGACCATGTAGGCCAGTGTCTGCTAAATCTAAGTGGCAGTACCTGTAAGAAATCCTTGACCGTTTGCATAGATTTAGCTTTGTCCTCCATTTTCTTTAACACCTCTTCTGCCTTAACACCAAACAAGGTATCATGTTGTAAAGGAGCATCTAATAATTTTGCTTTAACATGATCAGGCAGATTTTGTTCCTTTAACCAAGCATGCCTCCTAATGACAGAACCCGTAACAGCAGTCCTGAAGGAGGCCTCCAGAGAATCAAAACCACATTGCAAGGTATGCTTTCCAACTTGTTCAGCTGCATGCAATAAATCCTGCATTTCTTTGTTTTCTGCACATTCAGAACGTACCATCAATTTTCTGTTTAAGCAGGGTCATGATATATTGCTGATATTTGAGCAAATGAAACTGGCAATTTAAGGCCCTAATAGCTAAGGTAGCAGATGTGTAAATCTTTTTTCTCCATCTATTCAGTGCCCTAGAATCCCTGTCAGAGGGGGTAGGGGGGTTTTGCAGTGGAAGCCCTGACCCCTTTGGGACCCTGAGAAATAGTTTCTGTCTGCAGTAGGGTTTTTGAAAAGGAATTTATGAGAGTCAGGGACCCTGTAGTATCTGTCCGGCTTAACAGGAGCTGGAGGTAAGGAGTCAGACTAGATTCTGAGAACACATCATCTACAATGTCTAACACAGGTGGAATAGCTAGAGGCCTGTGTTACGGTAGTAAAAGGAAGTCTCTGAGCCTCTTCTTAGATTCTGAAAAATCTTGGCTCTCCCAGTGGAAGTGCTCCCTCATGGTATGCAAGGTTTCCCCAAAAGAGTAGTCCTCAGGAGGAGAAGCTGAAAGAATTGATTCTTCAGCATCAGAATCCTCATAGGGGGGAAGAGAATATTCCTGATCAGAAGAGGAATCAAAAGAAATGGAAACCTGATCTGAAGATTCATAGTTTGTCTCTTGCCTAGGCCTCTTATCAGGAGGGGCATGGGAACCCCTGATCAAGGTAATTAAGTCTTCGGCCATTTTGAGCATCTGTTTTTGGGCATGGAGGCCTGTCCATGTGGCTGGTAAACTTGTTTCTTTGCCTTTAAAGGTGTTTTAGTCTTTGCCTTTGAAGTCGGTTTAATGTATAATTGTTTAGGTCTGAATACACCCTCAGAAGCCGATGCCTGCTCAGCAGCTCTGGACCCATCTGAGGGAATAATCTCCGAGGCTCCAATACCTTGAGTTTCCAGCGGCCTGGACGACTCCATGTGGGAGTCGGTAGTGGCCTGCGACTCTAAAGTAGTGGGCGTAAGGGGCTGCAAAAGCACCTCACTGAGAACCGGGTAAACCGGCGACTTGCTTAGGAGATGCTTCGTCGGTTTTGGACCTTGGTTGCCTGTCTTTTTCTTTGCGTTTTTTGTGAACTCCGGTAGTCGGATGGCTATCCGACGACATTGTATAATTAAATCTTCGCCCAAAATAGCTTAATGCAAAATCGTACCGACGCTTAATAGTGCGTTGGTTAAATCTAGCACAAAACCGACAACTAGAAACGTCGTGGTCAGGGCCTAAGCAAGGAATACAGTAAGAATGAAAGTCCTTATGAGGCATTTGCTTCCAACAAGAAATACAATTATTAACTTTTTCTGACATCGGTCTGGAGCAAGAAAAAAGTTTCCCCAACGGGATACTTAGCTTTTAATGAAGACTTCGGATCTGAAACTTGAACACGAAAATCTCAGGAGTTGGCCGACCGGCATTTGCCAACTGCTTCGGGCACCGCACGGCAGGAAAGACTGAAGAAAATGGCGTTGGCTGCATCTTTTATACCCCTGACGTCAGGGAAGAGGTGACAGCAACTGATGCAGGACCCAAGACTTTGGAATTCAGGCCGGCTGAGGGCAACCTGCCAAAAGGATAACCCAAATGTAATGACTGCAACAGTGAAACACGAAGAACATCGTTCCATGTGTGTTGTCCATTTTCATTCTTCCTCAACTGCTGGATTTGGATCCAATCCTCAGATCTGACTCTGCCATTACTAAAGTTCGCGGTAACCAAGAAGCCCTTGAGCTTGTCCCTTACCATAATGCACCAGGCCTAAGCTAATTCAGATCTTGCGTGCTGAATTTACCAGAAAGGGAATGTTTAACATGTATAACTCTAGGAGACATAAAAAGTGTAAGTATTCCATAAAGGAAGAAACTATATCTGGAGCACTAGAGTTTGTGAACAGAAGGGATGCTGGGTGGGAAGTTGAAAAAGAATGAAAATGGACAACAGAGACAGAAAGTTATGGTGAGTACATAACTTTTTTATCTGATGTCGTCAATTTTCATTCTATCCTCAACTGCTGGATGGAGTCCCCATCTACCTAGAATCTTGGGTGAACTCGAAGGAAAGATATTCCTGAGCACAGTTGATCCAAATGATACTCTACCCCTGGAGACTAAATTCAATTTGTAATGAGTAACAAAGGTATGGAGAGTAGCCCAAGTTACTGCTGCACATACACCATCCATGGAAGCTCTGGACAGAAAGACTGAAGAAGTTGCCATGGATCTAGTTGAATGAGCTCGTACTGGTTTTGGCAAGGTAATACCTAATTTGTTATATATGAAAAACGAAACAGGCAACGTATCAGCTGTCTCTCCAGGAAAGAATCACCACTCCAAGGTTAAAATAACACGAAAATTTATTCCATAATAAAAGGTTAGTGCTTTTGTTTAAATAAATGTTAAACTTCCTCAGACCCTTACACTTACCATAAATGTAGATATTGAGTGTATTTCACTGTTACAGTCATTACATTTGGGTTATCTGCTTGTAGTTAGCCCTCAGTCGGCCTGATTATCAAAGTCTTGGGTCCTGCGTCGGTTGCTGTCATCTTCCATGACGTCAGATAGTCAGGGGTATAAAGCATGCAGCTGACGCCATTACATCAGTTTTCCTTGCCCCAGATGTCAGGTGCCCCCATAATGGGAAGCAATTATACACAAGGTTACACCTCCAACAAAAAAGCCAATACACCAAAAAGCTTAAAGCACAGTAAACAAGAATAGGTACAGCCAATAGAAGTCAGGGGGTTGGAGGGAGGGTAACCAGGACTGCAACAGTAAATACACTCGAACATCTAAATTTATGTTAAGTGTACACAACTGTACTATGTTCTCTGTGTTTCACTGTTGCAGTCATCACATTTGGGTAGATTCCCAAAGCTAAGGATGGGAGGAGGTAATTAAATAGCATTAGGACCAGCTATAAGGCCCTGCAAGACTGCAGTGGCAAAGCCAGCTCTGGATTTAGAAAAAATTGGCAAGTGGTAATGCTTAGTGAAAGTATGTACAGAACTCCAGATAACAGCTTCTAGGATGTCCCTGGTAGGGACACCTCTGAGAAAGGTTGTAGAGGTAGAAGTAGCCCTGGTTGAATATGGTCTTATCCCCCCGTGGGGCAGGTTTTCTATGGTGCTTATAGCAGAAATGAATGCAATGGCCTATCCACTTAGAAATGGATTGCTTTGAAATGGCCTTCCCCTCTGCCCCTGCAGCAAATGCAACCAACAGCTGTTCAGATTTCCTGAGAGGCTTAGTCCTGTCCAAGTAAAATCTAAGTTGTCTGTGCATGTCCAAGGAGTGCAGTATACGTTCCCCTTTGTTTTGTGGATTAGAAAAGAAGGTTGGCAAATGAATGGACTGATTATGAGCCACACTGGATACCACTTTGGGCATAAAGGAAGGATTGGTCCTGAAGGACACCCTGTCTGCATGGAAGATGATGAAGGGCTCCACAGCCATGAGGGCCTGTAATTCAGACACTTCTTGCTGAAGTGATGGCTAGAAGGAAGGCTGTTTTCCAAGAAAGGAATTTCAACTCTGCAGTTGCAGCTGGCTCAAAAGGAGGTAAAGTGAGCTTTTCTAATACAAAGTTAAGGTCCCAAGCTGGAGTAGGGCTCTCCTAAGTAGACTTACATTTTTGGTCCCTCTGAGGAATTGTTTCAGCAGGGAGTGAGAGAAGAGGGGTCGTTTAGTATTATAATGAGTTGAAATGGCTGGGGCATGGATTTTAATAGAAGAGAAGGAAAGGCCCTTGTGAAGCATCTCTGTTAAGTATTGAAGAATATGCGGTAAACTGGGCACTGTTGTCCTATCCCCAGAGTTTGGCTCCAGGAACAGAATCTTTTCAGCATAGGATTTTCTAGTACTAGGCCTCCTTGCCTCCAGAATGACATCCAGCACTTGCTTGCTGAGGGATGGTATTGGAGAACTCAGGTAATTAGCCAGGCTGCAAGGTTCAGGGTTTGAAGCTGGGGGTGCAGAATCTGGCCATCCTCCTGGGAAAGCATGGAAGGGGTCTGAGGCAGGTGCAATGGTTCCAGCAGTGACATACTGCTGCGCAAGAAGGGGTACCAGTGTTGGCGTGGCCAGTCTGGTGCAATGAATATTGTCCTTGGTTTGTCCTGTTTGATCTTTAGTAGAACATTCGAGAGGAGAGGCAGGGGGGAAAGGCGTAAACTGACAGGCTTTCCCAGGTGAAGGACAGGGCATCCACTTTCCAAGCTTGTCTGTGGGGAGTCCTTGTGCAGAACTTGTCCAATTGGTAGTTTTGAGGGGAGGCAAACAAATCTATCTCTGGGCTCCCCCATTTGTTTCTCAAACTGTTGAATATCTTTGGTTCCAGTTTCCACTTGTGTGGGTCCATGAGATTTCTGCTTAGGTCGTCTGCCAGTGAATTTAGTTTGCCTGGCAGGAATTGAGCTTGTACGTGCACTTGGTAGCTCAAGGCTGTGTTCCACAGAGCCATGGCTAGTCTGCAGAGAGGGTAGGAGTGTGTTCCCCCCTGCTTGTTTATGTACCACATAACAGTGGTGTTGTCCGTCTTTACCAATAACTGTCCTGGAAGAATATGGTCCTTGAAGGCTGTCAGAGAATTCTGTACAACTAAAATTTCTTTTTGATTGATATGCAGGTGCATTTGACACTGGTTCCATTTGTCCTGAATGCACTGCCCTGCCAAGTGAGCCCCCCATGCATAGTCTGATGCGTCTGTTGTTAGGGTTTGGGCGGCAGGGGGTAGAGTGAATGGCAGTACCTTGTTGTGGTAGCAGGCCTCTGCCCACCAAAGGAACTCTGTCTTTATACAAGGAATGATAGGTATCATTGATTCCAAGTCCTGAGAACGTTGACACCATAGGCTTTTTAGATACCATTGTAATTTCCTCATATGCAGTCTTGCATATGGAATTAGTAGGATGCAAGAGGCCATGAACCCCAGGGCTTGCAGTATTTTCCTTGCAGATAGCTGGGTCTTTGTGGCCAGTAGTTTGAAGCAGGTTGTCAAATAAACTTGTTTCTCTGGCGTGAGGGTAGGCCATCTGGGAAGTTGTATTCAAGCTTGCTCCCAGGAATACAATTTGTTAGCAGGGTACTAGGTAGGATTTCGTTTTGTTTATGGTGTACCCCAGTGATGCTAGCAGTTTCCTTACAAATGCCAGATGATTTAATAGTATGTCCTGGCTTTCTGCCTGAATTAGACAATCGTCCAGGTATTGGTATATTTGAATATTTCTTTGCCTGCAGAATGCAATGACTGGAGCGAGGCATTTTGTGAATACCCTGGGCACAGTAGATAAGCCAAAGGGCAGTGCAGAGAACTTTTAGTTATGTACTTACCATAATGATAGATGTATGTGATCCATCTCGCCTACATTCATTACTGACGGGCTCGGAGCCGAGAATCGGCTCCGACTCGGCCGCTATAACTAGCACGAAGTCTCTCATTGGCTGGGCTAACCCTGTATCCCAGGATGCACCATGCCCAAACCCCCAGATCTTGTTTGCCCCAATATTATCTTCCCACATACACCACAAGGATATATATGCAAGAGGAGAGAAAAAATAATATTCTCAGAGGGATCAGAATACAAGTTTCCTCCAAGTCCAACAGGTAGGGGGAAGGAGGGCGAGAAGAATGTAGGGAGATGGATCACATACATCTATCGTTATGGTAAGTACATAACTAAAAGATGTAATGTGATCCTATCTCGCCTACATTCATTACTGACGGGACAGCGTCCCTAGCACCTACATCCTGGGAGGCTCACTGGAAAACACTCCTGAGCACGGTGGAACCAAAGGAAGCCCGACCTCTAGAGGCCACGTCCAGTTTGTAATGAGAAATAAAGGTATGTGGAGAAGTCCAAGTAGCCGCTGCACATATCTCATCTATGGATAGTCTAGCATGAAAAGCCACTGCAGACTTAAATAAAAAACTTGGACAAACTTGAGAAATGACAGAAAAGTGCTCAGCAGTCAGACGAAGTCCAAAGAGCCTTAACGCAATTTTATTAAAACAATTAAATAACTGGCGTTTTCGCTACTGCAACAATGTAGCTTCTTCAGAGGCTAAAAACACAGAAAAAAGGCGCCAACTACTACTTATACCGTAGTCAGCCTCATCAGCATAAGCTGTGGTATGTATTACATCACTTCCTTAAAATTGAATGTTTTTTTTAAAAAAATATATAAGACAATATAAAACAATTAATTACTAAGTGTACAATTACATTCAAATACTTCACTACAGATGCACATAATTAAGATTGTATTAATATAAGATTGTTATAATAATGTAGCAATGTATAAAGAGAAGTGCATCTCTGTAGTACTGACAAGTAAGGTTGGACTGAAATGACTACTGAAAAAATATATCACAAATGCATAAACAATGTGTGAATAAAATAAATAATGAGCAGTCAGCATCTTCCTATAGGACTTAATGTCTAAAATTTGCATAAAGACAACAGCTTGAAAGAATACTTTCTATTATTATGTAGATAGGACCTATATTTCAAGACAGGGGCTATTGCAACTCTCGTTTAAGCCTGGTATATTAAAGGCATCTAACTTGAGTTGCCATTCCAATTCTAAAATCTCTAATAAAAGAGAAATAGGTCCGCCCCTGACAGAGCTGTGTTTACTATCAATGCCCATAAACACAAAATTATGCCCAGGATTAGATTCTACATGTTTTGCAAGGGCATTATCGTTCTTATTATTCCTGATGGCATATATGTGTTGGTATATGCGTTCTCTGAATTTTCTGTCAGTTTTTCCGACATAAAACGCGGAACAGCATACACAGAGAGCGACATAAACTATAGACCTGGTGTCACAACTTATTTTACTATTGAACTCCAAAGAAATATCGGAGATCATTACTAAAAATTGGTATTTCATCACTAACAACTCCTTCTTAGTGGAGAAACTTGGTATTAGACCAAGAATTACATACAGAAGGGGTAACAACATCAAGGAATTGTTACAGTTAAATCACTCAAGCCAAGTACTTCAGAGAACTAAAGGGTGCTTTAGTTGTGGCTTTTGTAATTGGTGTCACGTTTTGAAAACAGGGAATTCTTTCAGCATAGGACATAAAAAATTCTGGATCAATAGTAAAATAAGTTGTGACACCAGGTCTATAGTTTATGTCGCTCTCTGTGTAAGCTGTTCCGCGTTTTATGTCGGAAAAACTGACAGAAAATTCAGAGAGCGCATATACCAACACATATATGCCATCAGGAATAATAAGAACGATAATGCCCTTGCAAAACATGTAGAATCTAATCCTGGGCATAATTTTGTGTTTATGGGCATTGATAGTAAACACAGCTCTGTCAGGGGCGGACCTATTTCTCTTTTATTAGAGATTTTAGAATTGGAATGGCAACTCAAGTTAGATGCCTTTAATATACCAGGCTTAAACGAGAGTTGCAATATAGCCCCTGTCTTGAAATATAGGTCCTATCTACGATAATAATAGAAAGTATTCTTTCAAGCTGTTGTCTTTTATGCAAACTTTAGACATTAAGTCCTATAGGAAGATGCTGACTGCTCATTATTTATTTTATTCACACATTGTTTATGCATTTGTGATATATTTTTTCAGTAGTCATTTCAGTCCAACCTTACTTGTCAGTACTACAGAGATGCACTTCTCTTTATACATTGCTACATTATTATAACAATCTTATATTAATACAATCTTAATTATGTGCATCTGTAGTGAAGTATTTGAATGTAATTGTACACTTAGTAATTAATTGTTTTATATTGTCTTATATATTTTTTTAAAAAAAACATTCAATTTTAAGGAAGTGATGTAATACATACCACAGCTTATGCTGATGAGGCTGGCTACGGTATAAATAGTAGTTGGCGCCTTTTTTCTGTGTTTTTAGCCTCTGAAGAAGCTACATTGTTGCAGTAGCGAAAACGCCAGTTATTTAATTGTTTTAATAAAATTGCGTTAAGGCTCTTTGGACTTCGTCTGACTGCTGAGCACTTTTCTGTCATTTCTCATGAAAAGCCACTGAAGTTGACATAGCCCTGGTAGAATGCGCCTTAACTGGAAAGGGAAGATGCCTACCCGCTAATGCATAAATAAATGAGATGCAGTCTCTAATCCACTTAGCTATGGTGCCCTTAGTTACAGATCTGCCAATTCTATTGACCGAAAAGGACACAAACAACTGATCTGATTTCCTCTCCTGTTGTGTCCTATTTAAATAAAACCTCAGCTGTCTATGCACATCCAACTGGTGAAATTTGTATTCTGCTTTGTTGGAAAACCATGGAAAAAAGACCGGAAGCTCAATAGACTGGTGGAGACAAAGGGCAGAAGAGACCTTAGGGAGAAAGGAAGGATTAAGTCTCAGAGATACTCTGTCCTTATGAAAAATCAAATAAGGAGGTTTAACAGAAAGGGCTTGAAGCTCCGATACCCTTCTGGCTGAAGTTATGGCTACCAAAAAGGCAGTCTTCCATGACAAAAATTTCAATTTGCAAGAGGATGCCGGCTCAAAGGGAAGAGGTTAAAGCTCTGAGCACCACATTTAAATCCCATGGCAAAATGGGTTGCGAAACCGGAGGGCGAAGCAACCAGGCTCCTTTCAGAAAGGCTTTACACAGCATATGACCCATGAGAGAAGGCTCATATGCAACATGATAATTAGAGATTGCTGCCAACTGAACCTTTATAGTGGAGGCAGCCAAACCCTGTCTAAAAAGTGTTGCTAAGAAATCTAACACCGCCGACACAGGGGCTTGTAAGGGGATCAATATCACGTTGCTGAGCCCAAATTGCAAATCTCTTCCATTTACTAGAGTATATTTTCCTAGTAGAAGACTTGTGGGAGGAGGGCAGAATATGTACTACTTCCAGGGTAAGGATATGCTGTCTGATTAAGGTCGGAAGTGGAGAAGCCAGGCAGCGAGCTTGAGTTCGTAGGGATGGATGGTGCTGTCCTGACTGATGAGTCAATAGGTCTGGAGCTGGGTCCAGAATCCAAGGACCATCCACTGCATACTTCCGAAGGAAGGGAAACCAAACTTGACGGGGCCAGAGTGGTGCGATCAAAATCATCTTGCTTCCCAAGCAGGTAGTCTTCTGAATCACTCTTGGCAGAAGAGGGACCGGTGGGAAGGCGTAGAGCAGACCGGAGGGCCAACTGTGGACTAGAGCATCCCTGGGTGACCCCCCCTGTGGGGGGATCAGAGTGAAAAAACTGCTGCACTTTGCATTCAGGGGGCTGGCAAAGAGGTCGCAGCAGGGAAGGCCCCACCTGAAGAAGATCTGAGCAGCCACTCGATCGTTCAGGGACCACTCGTAGCTCTGCTCAGCCTGTCTGCTATCACATTGGACTTCCCCGGAATGTGCGTTGCCACTAGAAAGCGCTGGGAAGCGATCGCCCAATTCCACACTCTCATGGCCTCCCTGCAAAGGGGGGTAGGACTTGGTTTCTCCCTGCTTGTTCAGATACCAGACAATAGACATATTGTCGGAAAGAATCGCAATAGTTCCCCTGGGAAGACAGCTGTGAAGTGCCTGCAACGCTAGAAGCACCGCTCTCATCTCCAGAACATTGATATGCAAGTGAACCTCGTGGTCTTGCCACGTACCTTGAACTGTCTCGCCCAGATAATGCCCCCCCACATCCTATCTGGGAGGTGTCCGTGGTTACTGTGGCAATAGGGGGCGGGGGGCTCAAGGATCTCCCTTGATTCAGGTTGGACGAGAGAAGCCACCAACGCAGATCCTGCCGGCATCTCTCCGTGATGAGAATCGGATGGGACAAGGGATGTTCCTGATATGACCACTGGGCCGAAAGGAGCCACTGAAGTATTCGCATGTGTAACCTGGCTAGCGGAACTAGAAGAATGGTAGCCGCCATTGATCCCAACAACTGAAGAACCATCCTGGCTTGGGTTTTCCCGGGGTAGTAAAACCAGAACTTGGGCCTGTAACACTTATTCTCTCTGCCGGTAGGAAAGCTCACATTTCTACAGAGTCTAGCTCTGCGCCGATAAAGGCAACACGCTGTGATGACAGCAATACAGATTTTGCCCAGTTGAATGAAATCCCTAGTAGAGGGCCCAATTCGACAGTAGCTCTCGTGGCTTGAACAAGTAGATGCCTGGTGGGGGCGGTGAGGAGCCAGTCTAGATAAGGAAACACCTGGAATCCTAGACGTCTCAGGTGAGCTGTCACCACTGCCAGACACTTGGTGAACACCCTGGGGGCTGTGGTGAGACCAAAGGGCAGGGCCCGGAATTGAAAAGGACTGGCTCCCGGCCGGAAGCGTAAATGATTCCTGGAAGCCTTGTTTATCTTGATATGATAATAGGCATCCTTGAAATCAATGGAGCACATCCATACTCCTTTTTCCAGCAAGGGGAAAATGGATTGCAACGTGGCCATTTGGAACTTGGACTTCTTTACAAAGCGGTTTAAACGGCTGAGATCCAGAATGGGTCTCAAGTCCCCTGTTCTTTTTGGCACCAAAAATAATCTTGAGTAAGTTCCTAATCCGATCTGGTCTGCGGGGACTGGTTGGATGACTCCTTTTCCTAGCAGCTTTGAGACCTCTATTGCTGCCTGATCCCTTTGACTGGGTGGAACGTCCGGGATTTTCCTTGATGGCGGGGGGGGGGGGGGGGCAGATAAAGGGAATGGTGTAACCTCCGGTGATGATACGAAGCACCCATCGATCCTGAGTAATGGACTCCCAGGCCTGAAGATGCTCTGAAAAACGACCCCCGACTGGATCCGGAGACGCACAGTCAGGTAATCCCTCAGGGACTTTGGTAGGAGGAACCATGAAAGGACTCGCGGTCTCCTGTATTGCGGGGGCCTCTACCACCTCCTCTAGGGCGATGCCTTCCATTAAAATTCCCCCCTCCTCTGCCCCTGGAGGGGGGGGGGTCACTTTGATGGGCAGGGGAAGACTTTTGAGACTTTCTGAACCACATTTTCCCTCTCCTCTGAGCCTTGGGATAAGGTCTAGTGGGAAGGGAAAAACGGGCCCCAACGGCAGACAAAGTCTTACCCTCCTGCTCACATCTAGTGAGGGTATCTTTCACTTTGGGTCCAAAAAGGGAGGACCCGTCGAATGGGGCGTCCGTGAAAGAAGACTTGAAAGACTCCGCAAAATGACACAAGCGCATCCAAGCTTACCTCCCAAGGGCTATGCCCAAACTCGCTGCTCTACCCGCCCCCTTGGCTGCATAAGATATGAGCCTCATGGACGAGTTGACAATGGAAGAAAGGGTAGACAGCTGGGTGTTAACAGACTGGGCCAACGCCTCAGGCAAGTTACCCGACAGGGTATCTCCCAACTCCTTTATGAGATCCCTTTGGAGCCGCGTAAAATGACACAAGTAATTCAGTGACCGCAAGGTAAAGGTCGCTGAAGACAGGGTACACTTCCCATACCTATCCATACTCCTAGACTCCTTATTAGGAGGATGGATGGAAGTAGAAGCCTCTGCTACGTCCTGCTGAGTGGCAGACGCCACCACCATAGCATCGACAGGTACTCCCTTGGTCAAAAATTATTTTCTAGGAGGCGCAGATAAGAACTTATTGGGGCGGCTAGGAACTGGTTCCACAGAGTCAGGGTGTTCCCACACCCTTCGACAAATAAGATCCAATAATTCATCGAAGGGTGGAGACACCCAGGAGGCGGAAGGCTGGGCTCCGAAGGTCTTGAGGAAGCCAAGTCGAGACCACGTCGTTACTCTAGGAGTGGCAAACGAGATCTGGGGGTTTGGGTGTGGTGCATCCTGGGATACAGGGTTAGCCCAGCCAATGAGAGACTTCGTGCTAGTTATAGCGGCCGATTCTCGGCTCCGAGCCCATCAGTAATTAATGTAGGCGAGATAGGATCACATTACATCTGATAGTGCATGTAGCCTTCTCTGAAGCATAGGTATTTTCTGCAAGATTCCCTCATTGGGATGTGAGGGTAAGCTTCCTTAAAGTCCAGTGTTGTCAACCAGGCATTTTTGCCTAGCATGGGAAGCAGCTGATGAAGAGTTAGCATTTTGAATTTTGGGATTACCAAAAAGGTCTTTAGGATAGACAGGTCCAGGATAGGACGCCAGGAGTTGTATTTTCTGGGTACCAGGAAAAGTCTTGAGTAAAAACCTTGTCCCCATTCCTCTTCTGGGACAGGCTGATTAGCCCTGATACTTAGAAGAGAGAGCCTGATATTGAGCCTCTGTCCACTGATTTGGGGGTAGGTCTAGCCAACCGCTTGGGGTTGGTAAAGTGTGAGTGGAATCTGTATCCTTGGGAAACTATATTTACAACCCATTTGTCTTGGGTAATGATTTCCCAGTACTTTGCATGCAGGGCGATCTTTTCCCCCTAACGGAACAGTCAGTTGAGCAGGGCTTGGAAGGTTTAAGGTTAAGTCATTGTGACAGTTTACCATAGGCGTGTGTCTTACTACTTCCAGCTTTGAAAGAAAGAAGCCCCCCAATGCTTAGGCCTGTGAGTACCTTAAGACTGTAGCCTAGGTGGTCTGCTGTTCCTAGGTTTGGATTGAAGGCCTGGAAGAGACAGGAAAGGACCAATTCTTAGAAGGCCAATGCCTACTAAATCTGGGCAACTGCACTTGCAGGAAATCTTGAACAGTTTGCATAGATTTAGATTTTTCCTCCATCTTTTTAAGTACTACTTCTGCTTTGTTGCCAAAGAGGCGGTCTTGGTTTAAGGGAGCATCCAGTAATTTAGCTTTAACATGATCTGGCAATGTTTGCTCCTTAAGCCAAGCATGCCTTCTAAGAACAGACCCAGTGACAGCAGCCCTGCAAAATGTCTCTAAGGAGTCAAAACCACATTGCAAAGTATGTTTACCAACTTGTTCAGCAGAATGCATTAAATCCTGTAATTCTTTATTTTCAGCACACTCAGGAATCAACATCATTTTCTGTTTACGTAATACAATAATATGCTGCTGATACTCTAACATATGAAACTGGCAGTTTAAGGTCCTAATGGCCAAAGTAGCAGAAGTCCAAACTAGTAACCACTGTCCGTGAAAGTAGCAGAAGTGTATACCTTCTTACCCCATCTGTCCTGGCCCTGGAATCTCTATCAGAGGGGGTAGGGTTTTTGGCAGTAGCAGCCTTAATGCCTTTGTGTCCCTGTGAAATTGTCTCTGGGTCCGCAGTGGGATTCTTAAAAAGGAACTTGTGAGAGTCAGATTCTCTGTAATACCGGTCAGGTTTCCTGGGAGCTGGAGGTAGAGTGTCTGGGGCTAGGCTAGATTCCAAGAAGGCATCATCTACAATGTCCAGTACAGGAGGGATAGCTAAAGGCCTGTGTTGAGGTATGAGTAATAATTCCCTAAGCCTCTTATTGGAGTCAGAGTAATCCTGGCTTTCCAAGCGCAAATGCTCCCTAAGAGTGTGCAAAGTTTCACCTAAAGAAAAATTTACTGGAGGAGAAGCTGAGGGTATGGAGCCCTCTTCGTCAGCATTCTCACTGGTAGACAAGAGCAAATCCTGGTAATCAGAAGAAACAGAAATTTCAAAATCCTGATCAGAAGAATCAGAAGGAAAATTAGTTCTAGGTTTCTTAGAGGGAGAAGGCTGGCTTCCCCTAATTAGAGTAATAAGGTCTTCAGCCATTCTTATTTGTTTTTTAGGTATATGGGCCTGACCATGCGGTTTGGACGTCGGTTTTCTACGCGTGGATACAGTTTTAGGCCTTGAAGATGAAGATGGCGTCAGTTTGATATGCAAGTCAGTAGGCCTGAATACACCCCTCAGAAACCGGTGCCTGCACAGCGCCTCCGGACCCATCCAAGGTAGAGACATCTGCAGGTCCCACAGTCGAAGAAGCATCTTGCGGCATACCTGACTCCGAATGGGTCTCAGTAGAGGTCTGCAAATCTGAAGTAGCAGGTATCAGGGGCTGCGAAATCACCTCACGGAGTACGGGTGAACTTGCGACTAGCCTAACGGAAGAGTCGTCAGCAGCTTTGGACCTATGCGGTCTGTCTCTATCTAAGTTTTTTCGGAATGTCGGTAGTCTGATGGCTTACCAAAACCATTTCTGGATAATTAAACAGAGTACTGAAGTAGTTTGATGCAAAAATGAACAGCCGACGAATAGCATGAGGATTGAATAAGGCACAATACCGACAGCGAGGGACGTCGCGGTCTGGGCCTAAGCAAGGAATCCAGTACGAATGAAAATCTTTATTAAGTATTTGCTTTCCACAAGAAATACTGACATCGGTTTAGAGCAAGAAAAAGGATCCCCAACGGGGTACTTAGCTTTTTTGAAGACTTCGGTTCTGAAACTCTAAAACGAAATTTTCGGCTGACCGGCACTTGCGAACTGCTTCTGCTTCGGGAACCGCACAGCAAGAAAGACTGATGTAATGGTGTCGGCTGCATGCTTTATACCCCTGACTACCTGACGTTATGGAAAATGAGACAGCAACCGACACAGGACCCAAGACTTTGATAATCAGGCCAGCTGAGGGCTACCTGCAAGTAGATAACCCAAATGTAATGACTGCAACAGTGAAACACGAAGAACATCTGAAAGTGTATGGAGCCTGCCCTGAAACGTAGGTACTGTCTGCAGGATCCTCTTTATTGGGATGTGCAGGTAAGCTTCCTTTAAGTCTCTAGGGTTGCCAGCCACGCATCCTTGGCTAGCACAGGAAGAAGCTGTTGAAGAGTTAGCAGTTTGAATTTTGGAACCACCAGAAAGGTGTTGAGAATAGAGAAGTCCAGGATAGGATGCCAAGAGTTCTCTTTTCTGGGTACCAGAAAAAGTCTTGAATAAAAACCTTGTCCCCTTTGTTCTGCTGGGACAGGCTGAATAACCCTGATACTGAGAAGAGAGAGAACCTGGTGTTGGGCCTCCACCCATTGATTTTGGGGGGAGGTCTGGCCAACCATTCGGGGTTGGTAGTGTGTGGCAGTGGAATCTGTATCCTTGGGAAACTATGTTCAAAACCCATTTGTCCTGGTTAATGAGTTACCAGTTTTTTGCATGCAGGGCAAGCTTTCCTGCTAAGGGAGCAAATAGTTGAGCAGGGCTTGGAAGGGTTAAGATTAAGTCATTGTGCCATTTTTCCATAGGGGGTGGCTTACTACTTCCCTGCTTTGAAAGTGGGAGCCCCCCACTGCTTAGATCTGTGCGTAGCCTGAGACTGAAGTCTTGGTGGTCTGCTGTTCCTGGGTTTGGACTAAGAAGGCCTGGAAGGGACTGTAAAGGACCAGTTCTTTGAAAGCCAATGCCTACTGAATCTAGGAGGCTGTACTTGTAGAAACTAACAGTTTGCATAGATTTAACTTTTTCCTCCTTCCTTCTGAGGATGACTTCTGCTTTGTTGTCAAAAAGGCGGTCTTGGTTTAAGGGTGCATCCAGTAATTTAGCTTTAACATGATCTGGCAAGTTTTGTTCCTTAAGCCAAGCATGCCTTCCAAGTACAGACCCAGTGACAGCAGCCCTGCAAGATGCTTCTAAAGCGACAAAACCCCATTGCAAACTATGTTTACCAACTTGTTCTGCAGAATGCATTAAATCTTGCAAGTCTTTGTGTTTCGCACAGTCAGGAATCAACATCATTTTCTGTTTAAGTAGTCCCATAACATGCTGCTGATACTTAACATATGAAACTGGCAATTTAAAGCCCCAGTGGCTAAAGTAGCAGAAGTGTATACCTTCTTACTCCATCTGTCTAAGGCTCTACAATCTCTATCAGAAGGGGTAGGATTTTTGGCAGCAGTAGCCTTAATGCCTTTTGGTCCTTGGGAAATTTTCTCTGGATCCACAATAGGATTCTTGAAGAGGAACTTGTGAGAGTCAAGTACTCTGCAGTACCTGTCAGGTTTTCTGGAGCTGGAGGTAAAGTGTCTGGGGTAAGGCTAGATTCCAAGAAAGCATCATCTACAATGTCCAGAACAGGAGGGATAGCAAGAGGCCTGTGTTGGGGCAGGAGTAAGAATTCCCCGGGTCTTTTTGGACTCAGAATAGTCCTGGTTTTCCCAGCGGAAATGCTCCCTAAGGGTATGCAAGGTTTCACCAAAAGAAAAATCTTCCGGAGGGGAAGCAGAGGGAATGGAATCCTGTACATCAGAATCCTCATTAGTAGATAAGGGCAAATCCTGGTAATCAGAAAGAGCAGAGATATCAGATTCCTGATCAAAAGAATTAGAAAGAAAATCGGTTCTAGGTCTCTTAGAGGAGGAAGGCTGGCTTCTCCTAATTGAGGTAATAAGGTCTTGAGCCATTCTAAGCATTTTTTTTTTGAGGCATATGGGCCTGAGTCTGCGGTTTGGTCGGTTTTCTAGGCGTAGTGAGAGTTTTTGGCCTGAGGAATTCAGTATTTCCAGATGGAAACGATGCCGTCGGTTTAATATGAAAGTCTGTAGGCCTGAATACACCCTCAGAAGCCAGTGCCTGCACAGCGGCTCCGGACCCATCCAAAGTAGAGACATCCGCAGGTTCCATAGTCGAAGAAGCACTTTGCGGCATACCGGACTCCGAATGGGTCTCAGTAAAGGCCTGCGAATCTGTATTAGCGGGCATCAGGGGGTGCGAAAGTGCCTAGCTTAACCGAAGCATCATCGGTAGTTTTGGACCTATGCGGTCTGTCTCTATCTTTATCCTTACACTTTTTTGGAAGATTGGTAGTCAGATGGCTTAAAGCCATTTCGGTGTACCGAGATCGAGAACGAAAGTATTTGGCTACAAAAATAGCCCGACGACAAATAGTTTGGGCGTCGAACAAGGCGCAAAACCGATAACGAGAGACGTCGTGGTCTGGGCCTAAACAGGTGATGCAGTAAGAATGAAAATCTCTATGAGGTATTTGCTTTCCACAGGCAAGACAATTGTTAACTTTTTCTGACAACGGTTAGAGCAAGAAAAAAGGATCCCCAATGGGGTATTTATCTTTTTTGAAGACTTCGGGTCTGAAACTCGAAAATGAAAATTTCAGGAGACTGCCAACTGGCACTTGTGAACTGCTTCTGCTTCGGGCACTGCATGGCAAGAAAGACTGATATAATGGCATCGGCTGCATGCTTTATACCCCTGACGACCTGACATCATGGAAGAAGTGACAGCATCGACGCAGAAATCCGAAGACTCTGGTATTCAGGCCAATGTGATGACTGCAACAGTGAAACACGAAGAACATCAGAGAGCCCAGGATCATTTGATTTTTTCAAAATGATGGGATACCCTCTAAGTTTTGGTCTGCTTCAGAAATGCAACTCTTATCCCCTTATCTGAGGAGGCCCAATGTTTCAGAATTGTTTTCTACCTTTCTGACAAAAAGGCTAAATGTCCTCCAATCCTTTATGGATGTAAAGAAAGGGTAAAGTCCAAGTTTTACAGTGGGGGTGGAGGTGGGCCTGGGGAATGCACAGTGGGCAGTTAGGCTGAGTTAGGACTGCTCCCTGTGACAGTCCTGGGCTTGACAGCTCCACGCTTCTATTGGGTTTTGCTTGCAATTTTCTCCAAAAATCTGGACTTCAAATCTGAGCTTCTTACATGCGCCAGATTTGATTTATAGGTTCATACTAGGCTATCTGGCCTAGGGCATTTATAAGCCTAGCCAGAATGTGTTTGGCTTTCGCCACCCATTTTAAATTTATTTTGCTATGCCCTTTTTCGAGGTTAGTATACTGTGCGCCTCTGTCTAACAGTGACACAGAAGTGATACCAGAGGTAAACCTACGATCTCCCATCCACTCATCAAGATTCCTCTTGAAGAGAGTCAGTAAGGGACTCTGCCTAACCTGGACTGGGATTTTATTCCAGAGTGAAGGGAGCCTCTGGGATATGAATCTGTCCCTCCAGCATGTCCTATTTATTTCAGTGCTGAGGTTCAAGTCTCTCGAGCGCGTAGCTCGATGGGATTTGGATTTTCTGAGGTGCAGCATGTCCATTAATTCCGGGTTGGACATGGCTTTATACGTCAGGCACAGATCGCCTCTGAACAGGCGGTATGCCACTGAGTAGAGCTGGAGTTTCTTTAACCGGGCAGCATATGGCATCTGTTTGAGCCCTTTGATCCTCTTGGTGAGGTACTTTTGGGGTCCTTTTGGGGTCTTTCCAGTTGCTGCAGGTGTCTGGTAAGGCACATCCCAAAAGGGGCATTGTACTCAATTATGGGCCTGATGAGGGATGAGTAAAGAGGCACGATGACCTCCCCTGATCTAGATGTGAATCCCTTCATGATTAGATTAGGTGGGCTATATAAAATGTTTTTCTAACCACTTTGGCCACGTGGTTGTCAAATGAGAGATTGCTATCAACTTGGGTCCCCAGGTCCCTAATTAACTTCTTCTATATTTAATGGATTACCACCTATGTGGTAATTTGTGGGCACTTTGTTTTTGCCAAAGGGGATGACTATACACTTTTTGGCATTTAGCTTGAGGCCATGGCTCTGGCACCAGTTGTCTGTTTCTATGAGGCCCTTTTGGAGGATGCGTGTTTCGGCTGGAGAGTCGATTATGGCACCCAGTTTGCAGTCATCTGTGAACTTGGTCAGCCACAGTCCTTCCGTGTTGGCCTGTACCTCCGAGAAATATATACCGAACAAGAGAGGTCCCAGGACTGAGCCTTGTGGGACACCACTTGTAACTGGTTTGGAGTCTGACATGGCTCCAGCAATTCCAACCATGTGGGTTCTGTCCTTGAGCCAGTTTGCAATCCATCTAGTGACATAGGGGTTTATATTTAAGCTGGTGAGCTTATCTATAATGCCCGAGTGGGGTATTGTATCGAAGGCTTTGCGAGGTCCAGGTAGGCTGTGTGGACCACCTTCCCTCGTCAATGGCCTTGGTGACTGTTTCAAAGAAATCAACCAGGTTTAAGAGGCAGGATCTGCCCTTAACAAAGCCGAACTGGGTAGGATCCAGTGTCTGTAGGTCCCCAATATCTTTATTTATGAGGTCCATGATGATCCTTTCCATAGCTTTGCAGACCAAGCTAGTCAGGCTTATGGGGCAATAGTTTCCAGGATCTGTTGAGGCACCACCTTTATGGAGAGGGACCACTGTTGCTGTACGCCACTCTTTGGGCACATATCCTGTAGTAAGGCTGAGATTGAACAGTAGTTTTATGTTTGGGTTTAGCTCTTCTTGGAGTTCATGTAGGGCAGCCCGGGACACCGTCTGGTCCCATTGATGCTGTGTTTTCTGCTTTGGAGAGGGCGGCTCTTACCTGAGTATCTGAGATGTCAGGGGGATCAGCACTCTGCTGTGATAGATATTTGCCCTTTTGGGGGGAGGGGGGAGAAGTTTGCGCTGAACCTGTCAGCTAGGATGTTGGCAATGTCTGTGGGTTCAGTGTATTTTTTGTCATTTTGGACTAATTCTGAGCATATCTGGAAATTACCACCCAGGTTCCTAACATAACTAAAGAAAGCCTTGTGATTATCCTTAGTGTCCTGTGCAATTTTTCTCTCGAAGCTGGCCTTAGACAATTTTATGAGTGCCCGTAGTTTTTTGCTAATACTGATCAGTGATGCCTTTCCTTTTTGGGATTTTGCTCTATCATTTAGTAGCTTACTCCTTCTATTGTATAGTTTGTTTATGGCTGGGGTCCACCGGACAGGACGTCTGCCTTTGGAGGATTGGGTCTTGGTTTTATTTGGGATCGCATGATCCATGCATTCCTGAAGGTGTTCATAGAATGCGTTTATAAAGGATTCTGCGGTCTGGGCCGTATTTTCCACAGGCCCGGGGGCTTTGAAGGATTCCACCTCGGTTTTGAGGAGCGAGAAATTTGCTTTAGAGAAGTTTTTCACTGTGGTTTTCTGGGCAGGGGGTGGGGTCGGGATGTGAATATCCAGTGAGATTAGTTTATGGTCTGATCTTACCAGTGAGGGATACACTTCTGGTCTGGAGCATAGAGTCCCTATGTTGGTGATGATCAGGTCCATTATGTTTTCCCCTCTTGTGGGAGTGGTAACAAGTTGTTCCATAGCATTTGAGTTTATAAATTCTAGGAACCTTTGGGCTAGGGTGTTGGAGCTAGAGTAATGCTCCCAGTCTATGTTTGGGTAGCTGAAGTCGCCCAATATAATGGTGTTTGGAGAGACCTTCATATTTTCCAGTGTTCTCAGAAAGGCCGAGTGGGGTTCCTGGGTTTGGGAGGGTGGTCTGTAGCAGGCTATAAACTGGAAGGCAGTTTTACCCACTGTTAGTTGCACATGGATAGTCTCTGATGCTTCGTGCTTTGCCACCAACCTGGAGGTGTGGGTATCTTTGATGAATATCGATACTCCCCTCCTTTTGTGGTTCGGTCCAAGTTTTGGGGCGAAAAGCATGGTATGAGGTATAACCTGGTAGTGCTGGGGTGCTCTTGGGAGCCCTGAACCAGGTTTCTGTTACTGCACAGATATCGATGTTCTCCATGCTAAGGAGAGTTTCAGTGCGTGCATCTTGAGGTTTAGACTTCTGGCGTGGAGTAGCATTACTCTTAGTTTCTTATCCCTTGTGATACCTATGGAGGTGGGTTTGTCTTTTGAGCCTTGCCTAAAAAGGGCACTATGGGGTAGCAAGAGCCTTTGCCAATATCCGAAAGCCCAGGGGTGACAGGTGCAAGCCGTCCCTAGCGAAGCATCGTGGCTTGTCGAGCATATCATCCCAAGCTGACAGGCATTGGATCCCCTTTGAATGACACCAGTACTTAAGCCAATTGTTGAAATTGATCATCTTGTCTTCATATTGTGGCATCATTCTTGGCGAGGGTAAGATGCTACTCAAGGTCAGGGTCATACCGGTCTTGGCTACATGCTCAGAGAGCTCCTTTATGTCTCTTTTCATGTAGTCCAGGGAGGTACGTCTCAGTCATTGTCCATGCTGGTGTGAATGACCCGAGTCATATTTGTACTTGCCTTGGAGTGACCCGAGTGCTTGTGTTATGTGGCGGATCCTAGCGCCCGACAGGCTGCTCACCGTGACCCTCTCCTTGTTCAGCCTGGTGAGCGGGACGTCAGTGTGCCTGACGATAGAGTCACCTATTACAAGTGTATCAGGTGTATTGTTTAGTCTTAAGGGCTGTGACTGTTCAGCACACTGGCTTTGTGAGATATGTGTTGCACGTGTTTTGTTTTGGGGTAGCGGTTGCTTGGGTGTCTGCTTTGGAAGTCTCTGCTGCTTAGGCAGATCTTTATTTAGAGCCTCCGAGTATGTTTTTGTGTGATTATGTGTTTGGTTTGCTGTCGTGGTAGGTCTATGTGAGACTGGAATTGTAGTGAGTGTGGTTTCCTTCTCCTCCTGACTGGTTATGCCAGTACTGAGTTGAGAGAGCTTAGCCTCCAGTTTGGCTATATGGTTGCATCTCTCACATGTGTTGGAATTTGTTGGGAGGAGGAGAGGGTTGTCTGTGTACATGAGGCAGTTGTAACATTGCCTCAAGATTCCCAGATTCACCAGCTGGACCGGAGAGGAGATTGACAACTGACCTTTGGACATGCTAGAATAATATTGGGAATTCCTTAATAATTGAAAACAAGGGCCAGTGGGGAGTGAGGGTGTAGTGCTTTTAATTTTTAGTGCTGACTTATATAATTGCTTTAGCGCGCAAGTGCCAGGTAACTTAAGTGCAATGTGTTACAGGTAACTTAAATGCAAATATGACAAACAGTAACTTTCTTTCAAGTGAAACAAGGAAATAAGTACAGTAAGCAATGCAGATATCACTAGTGATCCACAGAAGCTGAGAAGCCGCGTATTAGGTGGAATTAGCGTTCCAGGGAAATAACAAGCAAACAAACAACAAGCATATAAACAAAGCTAGATTCAGCAGGCCTGGATCTAGTCTATGCTACAACAAACAAGGTGTACCAATTTCAGTAAGATACAGTTCAAATATTCAGGCACTATAAACCTTTAACCAGAAATTCCCAGCTCAGAAGGGCAGAGTCCAGCCTCTTCTCCCACAAGAGTGCAGACCACGAACCTTCTTAATGTAAAATAACTGGCCTGAAGCTCAAGTGCCTAAACCAGAACTAATACACTTTAAGAATAACAGACACTGGGCTCTCAATCAGCAGTTCCCAACTTAGAAGGATGAAAGCTACCTGTCCTGCCACCACAGTGCATGCCACAAACCTTCCTAATGTAAAACAACTGGTCTGAAGCCCAAGTGCTTAATCCAAAAGACTTAGAATGATAGCTACACTTTAATCAAGTTACTACCAAGCAGTAATAAATACAATTGAATACTTTAGAGAATACCTGGATTAGTGCTCAAGTTACACAAACAAAGCTAGATCCAGCAGGCCCGAATCCAGTCTATGCCACAGCAAACAAGGCACACCAACTTCAGTAAGAAGCAGTTCAGATATGCATGCACTATAAGCCTTTAACCAGAAATTCCCAGCTCAGAAGGGCAGAGTCCAGCCTCTCCTCCCACAAGAGTGCAGACCACGAACCCTCTTAATGTAAAATAACTGGCCTGAAAGCCCAAGTGCTTAAACCAGAATTAATACACTTTTAGAATAACAGACACTGAGCCCTCAGTCAGCAGTTCCCAACCTAGAAGGATGTAAGCTACCTGTTCTGCCACTACAGTGCAGACCACAAACCCTCTCAGTGCAAAACAACTGGTCCGAAGCCCAAGTGTTTAAACCAAAAGTCTTAGAATGAGTTACACCAAGCAGTAATAAATAAAATTGAGTACTTTTAAGACTATGCAAAAGTAAAATAAAGTAGGTAGAAACACAAGTACAGTAAAAGCAGATGAAATCTTTTTTTTTTTTTTTTTTTTTCTGAGCAAGTGCTGAGATCAAAGAAACAGATTTGAGTGCTGAAACTAGAAAACTGGCTAGTTATAAGAAAAAAAAAACTAAGCTAGAAGGCTTCCCTTCAACACAGAAGGGCTTGGGGGCTCAGAAGCCTACAGACAGTCTATACCACTTAACAGGAAAGGCAGGAAACAAGCTTAAATTTTTTTTTCCTGTTTCCCAGATGCTCTCTTTGTACACAGTAGGAGTGCCTGAAATCAGAATATGATCTCACTGCACTCAGTTGAGTGAACAAATGAGATGGGCCCAGAAGGAGTATCCAAACACAAATTTACAAGAGGGGTGGGCAGTTTCAAGGCCACTAAGATTAACACCAAAACAAAAACAGGGAGGGTGGGTGGGAATAACTGAAGAGCAGAGTCAAAAAGTACAGTTTTGTGCCTACCATAAATGTAGATGTTCGAGGATCCACATTGCTGCAGTCCTAACCATTGGGTAGTCCGCTGTCCAGTCGGCCCGAATACCAAAGTATATGGCTGACGTCGGTCAAGGCGCATTAGACTGATGTCAGGACGTCAGGGTACTAATGCGCATGACCGACGTCATATCCTCAGTCTTTTCTTGCCCCAGATGTCAGAAGACCCTAAAAAGACAAGGCCTAAACCAAAAACACCAAAAAACCCTGCACCAAACATATATACAATATATACAAATGTACAAGAATATAGCCTAACCCACACCACCACCCCTAAACACAGAGGGAAAGGAGGGAGGGTAAATTGGACTGCAGCAATGTGGATCCTCGAACATCTACATTTATGGTAGGTACAAAACTGTACTATGTTCTTCATTCCACATTGCTGCAGTCCTAACCATTGGGTAGAATCCCAAAGCAGAGGTAAGGGAGGCTGGCAAATCATAAGGAAGCAGGAGCTGTCAACATGCCTTGCAAAATAGCTGTGGCAAAACCAGCCCTAGATTTAGAGTAGAGAGGAAGGTGGTAATGCTTAGAGAAAGTATGTACTGAACTCCAAGTAGCTGCCTCCAAAATATCCTTAGTTGCCACCCCTTAGAAATGCTGTAGAAGTGGCAGTAGCCCTAGTGGAATGAGGCCTAATCCCAGCTGGAATCTCCTTGCCATGATGGGAATAACAAAATGAAATGCAAAACCCAATCCACTTAGAAATAGTTTGCTTAGACACAGGCTTGCCCTGAGAACTCAAAGCAAAAGAAACAAACAACTGCTGAGACTGCCTGAAATCCTTAGTCCTGCTTAAATAATAACGTAACTGCCTATGTACATCCAAAGTGTGCAAAATCTTTTCTCCCTTATTTTGGGGATCTGCATAGAAAGTAGGCAAATGAATAGTTTGGTTTAAAGCCACACTAGAAACCACCTTAGGCATAAAGGAAGGATTAGTGCGTAATGATACCCTATCCTTATGGAAAATCAAAAGGGCTCTACTGCCATAAGGGCCTGCAACTCAGAAACCCTTCTTGCAGAAGTAATAGCCAACAAAAAAGCAGTCTTCCATGACAAGTATTTCAATTCAGCAGTAGCCGCAGGCTCAAAAGGTTGTAGAGTAAGTTTTTCCAACACAAAATTGAGATCCCAAGCAGGAGTAGGAGCTCTGGGGTCTTATATTCTTTGCCCCTCTAAGAAACTGCTTGAACAAAGGATGCGAAAACAATGGTGGGTCACAATCATAGTGAGCTGAAATTGCTGCAGCATGAATCTTAATGGAAGAGAAGGACAAACCTTTGTCCAATAACTCAGTAAGATATTGAAGAGCCACACTCAAATTAGGCTCAGAAATCTCCAAATTCTTTGCTGCACTCCAAAATAAAAATCTCTTCCATTTCTCTCGTACACTTTCCTTGTACTAGGTCTTCTGGCTTCCATAATCACATTTAAAACTTGTTGAGGAAGTTGAGACCTGCTGTGTTTCAAAACAGAATATGCCAGGCTGTTAGATGAAGAGAGTGAAGCTTGACATTGAGCAGGTGACCGTCCTTCTGAGATAACAGGTGTGGAATCAAAGGTAAAGGCCATGGAGGCTTCCTTACCAGACTCCTTAGTAGTGGGTACCAGTGTTGCCGAGGCCAATCTGGAGCTATTAAAATCATCCTTGGCTTGTCTTGTCTGACCTTTAGGAGCACCTTTGGGAGAAGAGGCAGAGGTGGAAAGGCATACACATGAAGATTTTTCCAACTGAAAGAAAGAGCATCCACTTTCCAAGCTGTGTGATGAAACCCCTTTGTGCAAAACTTTGGCAGCTGGTGGTTTAGTGGAGAAGCGAACAGATCTATGTCTGGAGTTCCCCATGACACTGTCAATTTCTGAAATACATGAAGATCCAGTTTCCACTCGTGGGGATCCATGATTTGTCTGCTTAACACATCTGCTAAGGAGTTCTGTGCTCCTGGCAGAAACCTTGCCTGAAGAGTTAGTTGCAAGCTGAGCGCAGTCTCCCATAAAATCATTGCTTGCCTGCATAGAGGATAAGAATGTGTTCCCCTTGTTTGTTGATGTACCACATGACAGTTGTGTTGTCTGTTAGAATCAACACCTGCCCCGAAGCAGCAACTCCTTGAAAGCCATTAATGCAAACTGGACTGCTAACATCTCCTTCATGTTGATATGTAGATGCAGTAGTCTGGCAGGCCACTTGTCTTGTATCCACTTTCCATTTAGATGAGCTCCCCAAGCAATGTCCGAGGCATCTGTCGTTAAAATCTGACTCGCCTCTGGCCGGGTCACAGAGAGTCCCTTGTTTAGGTGACATTCCTGAGCCCACCACAAAAATTCTTTTGGATGCAAGGTATTATTTGAATGACAGTGTCCAAATCCTGGCAGTGCTGTGTCCATACATTTTGAGATACCATTGCAGCTTCCTCATATGCAGTTTGGCATTGGGAAGCACCAGAATACAAGATGCCATGAACCCTAAGGCTTGAAGGACTGTCCTTGCAGTCAGCCCGGACTGAAGAGATAGTTGGTGGAAATAACTGGAAAGATTCTTTTGTTTGTCCGGGGTTAAAAAGGCCATCTGGGCTGCTGTATTCAGTCTCACACCCAGAAAGCACATGTCTTGAGAGGGTACTAGACTGGACTTTATTTCGTTCACAGAATACCCTAGGCATCTTAGCACTGCTATGACATATTCCAAATGCTGTAGAAGATCTTCCTTTTCTTGAGCCAGAATCAGGCAGTCGTCCAAGTAAGGATAGATTTGAATTCCTTTTAGCCTGAAGTAAGCTATCACTGGAGCCAGAACCTTTGTGAATACTCTGGGCAGTAGATAACCCAAAGGGCAATGCAGAGAATTGATAATGAGAACCTCTAGATCTATCCCTCAGATACTTTCTGCAACTTAGTCTTATAGGCACATGAAGGTAAGCTTCCTTGAGATCTAAAGTTACCATCCAGTGATCTTTGCCCAGCAGAGGTAAAAGCTGTTGTAACGTCAACATTTTGAACTTGGGAATGTCCAGATAAGTGTTGAGGATAGATAAATCCAAAATTGGTCTCCACGTGTTCCCCTTCTTTGGTACTAGGAACAGGCGAGAATAAAATCCTAGGCCTCTTTCTGGTACAGGGACTGGCTGAATTATTTGGAGTAACAGAGAAATTTGCTTGTGAGCCTCTTTTCTTTGTGGAGGAGGAACGTCTGGCATGCCTTTGAAAGGGGGCAAGGTATGGAAATAAAACCTGTAACCGTGGTGAATGATATCCAAAACCCATCTGTCTTGAGTAATTAAATCCCAATTTTCTTTGAAAAGAGACAGCCTTCCTCCCAAAGGAGCTGCCAGACGAGAATGTACTGGCAGCTGAAAAGGCAGGTCATTGGGTCTGTTTACGAAAGGACTGACCCCTGCCCTCACCAGAAGTCTGAGCAGGAGAACTCCCTGTTCTAGGCCTAAAAGAACCTTGAGCTCTGCCCCTACCCCGTCTAGACCTACCCCTAGACTGGGAATCATAAGCAGGATATGTCCATCCCTTAGTAGGCCAATTTCTGCTAAACTTTGGAGGTTGCACCTGCAAAAAATCTTTAACAGTCTGCATAGACTTAGCCTTGTCCTCCATTTTCTTTAACACTGCTTCCACAGGCGAACCAAACAACACATCAGACTGTAAAGGAGCATCTAAAATCCTTGTCTTAACATGCTCAGCTAAATTCTGATCCCTCAACCAGGCGTGCCTGCGAAGAACAGAACTAGTGGCAGCCACCCTCGAGGAGGCCTGCACAGCATCAAAACCACATTGCAAAGAATGCTTACCCACTTGTTCAGACACATGAACTAAATCATGCAACTCTTTACATTCAATACCTTCCGCCAGAGCATCCACCTTAGATTTCAATTGTGTAAGGAGATAATTTTGATATTTTAGCATGTGAAACTGACAATTCAACGCCTCATGGCTAAAGTGGAAGAAGTATACACTTTCTTTCCCCATCTATCCAAAGCCCTTGCCTCTTTATCAGAGGGAACAGGATTTTTAACAACAGAGGCCTTAACACCTTTAGGCCCCTGAGAAACAGTTTCCGGGTCTGCCCTAGGACTCTTAAAAGATATTTATGAGCTTCAGGCACCCTATAGTACCTATCAGGTTTAACAGGGGCAGGAGGCAAAGAATCAGGGTTCAAGGAAGCCTCTGCAAACACATCTTCCACCACATTCAACACAGGAGGTATAGCTAAGGGCCTATGCTGGGGTAAAACAAGAATTCCCTAAGCCTCTTCCTGGAATCAGAGAAATCTTGGCCTTCCCATTTAAAATGCTCCCTCATGGAATGCAGAGTCTCTGAAAATGAGAAATCCTCAGGAGGAGAAGCTGAAGGAGTGGAATCATCCACATCAGAATCAGAATAAGGAGGAAACTCCTGCACGTCTTCAACCGAAGACTCAGAAGCCTCAGAACACTGTTCAAAACTCTCAAACTCAGGCTCCACCCTAGGCCTCTTATCAGGAGGGGGCATAGAACCTCTAATCATAGTAATCAAATCCTCTGCCATTTTAAGCATATGTTTCTTAGGCACAGAACCTGAAGTGCTAGGAGAAGCCCCCACTGAAGCTAAACTTGGCCTACCCCTCAAAGAAGTCTTGGAAACAGGAGAGGCTCTAACCACCTTAGGAATAGAGGGAAGAACAGCTACCTGAGAAGCCCCCTCAGCCTGGCCTACCTCCTGAGAGGGCACATCCTGTAACAGTAAAGTCTCTGCCTGAGACTCCAAAGAAACTCCTGGCAAAACCTGTGGCTCCACTGAGCCTTCTAAAGAACCGACGTCCGGGACTGCCGGTTCTTCAACTCTAGGCTTAGCTGCTTTGTCCTTGCGCTTTTGACGAAGCCGAGCATCCGACGGCATTTTATAGTTACAACGCTTCCCAAACACTAACCTGGCACAGTCTAACCTCCTCTTAATAGTGCGTTTGTTAAATCTAGCACAAGAGCGGCATCCAACAACGTCGTGCTCAGGCCCTAAGCAAGGTATACACAAAGTATGATAATCCCTATGAGGTATCTGTTTCCCACAAGAAATACAGTTATTCACTTTTTCTGACATCCGTTTAAATACTGAGGCAAGAAAAAACCAAAATGTTCCCAACGGGTACTTAGCCAACTTTGATTCGGTCTGAAACTCCGACTTCAGAAAATTTCAGAACGCCAACCTGCACTCGCAAAACTGCTTCTGCATCGGACCATGCGGCAAAAAAGACTGAGGATATGACGTCGGTCATGCGCATTAGTACCCTGATGTCCTGACATCAGTCTAATGCGCCTTGACCGACGTCAGCCATATACTTTGGTATTCGGGCCGACTGGACAGCGGACTACCCAATGGTTAGGACTGCAGCAATGTGGAATGAAGAACATCTTCCAGTTCAGTTAATATTCCTGCAACACACAGTTAAAATCAATTTAAATACTGTATTTGTTTGAAAAAAAAAGTGCAGATAAAGGTACTTAAATTCTCTTATACGTCCAGTTGAATACAGCAAGTTCTTAGCCGGCCAAAGCTGAGGTTTTTAAGCAGAAAATATTTCACAATTTACTTTTGACTTTCATTTGGACAGCGCAACTTTGATAGGTAGCTTCAAATGAACTTAGGTGCCTGTGAGAGACAAAGCTGCTTGATGGACTGCAGAGTTTCACCTCTTTCCTTAAGCCTTTGGAAGACGCCTTCAGCATAGTGTTAGAAAACAACATTCCTATATACGGGTGCATTATAGTCTGTCTTCAGCCAGGTATGTCTCCTAAAAACTGAACCTTTTGTGGTTGCCCTGCAAGACACATTCACTGCATTAATAACCACATTTTTGGTATGCCCGATAACCTGGGCTGAAAAGTCACAGAATTCAACCATCTTCCGTCTCAGTACCCTGCAGTTCTCCGGCAGAATATGCTGGCACTTGAGTCAATGGATCTGTCAGTTTAAGAGTCTAAATACTTGAGTAGTATAAATATATATGCCTTTTTCAAAAACCTGTTGAAAAAGCAACAGCCTACCACTGGGAATACATTCCCTGGCTGGAGCTGAAGAGGATCCCTTGGTGGAATCCAGAGACCCTCAGCTAAATCAGCCAAAGGGTTTTTGTACAACTTACAAGATTCTGGGCCCCAAGAACCAGTCAGATTTCCAAACAGCAAAGGGGATGGAATCCCTCTCCAAAATAAACTGATAAATGCATCTTCCAGGATAGAAGAACCAGTAACATAGGATCAGACAAGCCCATGAAGTCTCTACATTACAGAGTTATGCCTGTGAATATTCTGTGGTCTCCCACTAGGAGCACTTTTTCATCTTGCGAAGGGTGCTCCCTAAAGAGATATCCTCCCAAGGTGAAGCAGAGCAGAGGGTGACCTCAGGATCAGAACAACAGAGAGGGGCAAAAATGGATTTGGCTAACCCAGGTCAATCCATTCGCTTCTGGAGTATCAGAATCATTCATTAGTAGAGGTTCAACCCTCTTCTTTTTAAAGGGGAACCTGACACTTCAGAGATTTTCAATGCTAGCTGTTTAGACTTAAGGAAACTCATTCATGAGGTCCTAAGCCAGCAGGAAGATGTCTATGAAGAAGCAGAGGAAGTGGATGAGGTCAAGGTTTTGCTCAGCTTATGCTAAGGCAAGCTAGCTGTCATCTGTTTTGCCTTTGATTGTTTAAGCATCAGTTTCTCAAACTGCCTTGGTGGCTTCAGGTCATGAGTTGGAGACTAGGGCTCCCAAGAGTCTCCCAGAACGTTCTCAAACATCAATAGAATGCTACTATTACCCTTGCTAGAAACTACCCAAGTGCCAGCAGCCAGGGCCCTCAAAGGCACCTCAGAAATGGCAAACTTTTTGAGATCATCAGTCCAAATGGGCTGCCAAGAGAGACTGTGTGTGGCAGCCTGCAGAGGTTGCACTAGAACACTCAGCAAAAAGCTAATCTGAAACCAGAAGCTCTGAAAGCACCTCACAGAGTTTAGTACTGTCAGACTGAGGGAAACAATGGTATCCAACAGACTGCCTTTGGTCTTGCATCACTTCTCCTTATGTTAATTTTCGATAGGCTTGCTCTTTGGAGGAAAGCCACCAGAGGCCTTAGTCAATGCCATCTTAGCATAACAGTACCAGATGTGCCTCTTCTTAGGTTCTAAACATGTGGAGAGATTTTGTGCTCCTGACTGTCCTGAAAGTGAACCTGGTACAACATGAATTACCACTCATGTTGTGCTCAGGGTCAAGGCAGAAAACACACACACAATGAAAACTCCTCATATACAGGATTTGCCTCCCAGAAGCTACACAATTATTTTCCTTACTAAATACCTCTAAATCAGACTATCGAACTATACGAAAAAAATGCAGCTATAAAAAGTGTAAAATAAATTCCTCAGTGGGGTACTCTTTCTTCCCGAAGCAAGCCAACTAATGGACAGACAACACCTTTAAAGATTCACATAACTGTATTACTGCTGCAGCAACTACCCCCCCCCCTTTTTATCAGAATCCTTATATCTTCAGGACTGCAACAATGAGTAGAAGATAGAAAAATCAAATGTTGTGGATGGCAAAATAATAAATTCACTTCCTTGTCGCTCTGGTATTATCTTTGTCTAGTCATTCAGTAAAGTAGACACTAAAAAGCAGATAAGTGGCCAATGTCCTTCCACAAGTCAGGTGAAATCAATATGATGAAGCAGAAACCTGTCCACTATACATTCACCCATGTAACAAATAAATATGCAGAAAATTTAACCTGCTGCCCCGGAACATTCTTTCAGTTTATAATAGCAGAATACAGAATAGTCAAGCTAGCATTCAGCATCCCTAAAATGTATACTGCATGAAGGAACAGATCCCAAGAAAAGATAAAATGGGTTCTCACCGGAAGTTTTTGCTGCCCTCAGATCTGTTGGGGAAACCACGATGCACAAAGCTACTTGATCTTTGGGTGTAGAATTTGTGACCCCTATCTGTGGTCACATACTGATAACAGAACTGTTGCATTTGAAGAGTCTTGCACTTTTTTTCATTTATGCAGAATCACACAGATGTCAAATGTTCACTGACGTCATTGGTGAAGCTTTCACAAAAAAAAAAGTTTCATCTTGCATTGGTGTTGGTTTGTGAAATGATTAATGCTTTCAGTCATTCATGTTCCCTCTTCAAGTTTTTTTTCCTAGGGATGGGGGATATGGGAGAAGAATACAGATGCATATGACCTTTTTCTAAATGCAGAAAACCTTTAAGGCTCAGTGGAGAGGTATTTACACACTTTCCTTCAGTTAAAGATCCTGGACTTCCACCACCCAGAATGTAGGGGTCCAGAGAATTATAACCAGAGTCATATAGCCTACGGTTATAATTCTCTGGACCCATACATTCTGGGCCAGGGTAAGGCATGCAAAAATAAGCGCCAACTATGACTGCCTCCAGAATGTGGCAGTCAAATATCCCGCTCAGCAGCACTGGAAAGAAATGCTGAAAGGAGAGACAGCTTTAATTTTGCAATCCACCTCTACCATGGGGGAGACATCTATTATAATGATTTCTCACTCTTCCTCTAGGGCAGCCAGTTGACAGAATTATCTGGAGTGAAGCCTTGGGACTTGCAGAACCACAATTTCTTGTCCCCTTTTTGCTTCCTGGAAAATGTCCATTGGGAATAGAAAAACATATTCTAACAGGAGACAAGGTCTTGCCATCCTGTTCACTTCTAGACAGTCTCTAACCTTCGGTCCAGATGGACCCAGCATATGGAGCATTAATAAAAGATATTTTCACCTTCTGCAAAGTCTCAAAGATGAATCCAGACCTATTTATGTACAGCTATTCCAGTGACTGCAACTCTTGATGTGCCATCAGCTGTTTTAGAAATTATGCTCATGTACACATTTGACAGAGACTAGAGGGTAGCAAGCTGCACAGCCTCAGATGTCCTGTCCACTGCAAATAAGGGCCCTAAAATGAACTTGAATAATTCCTTTATCAATTCCCTCAAAGTGTGTTACATGGACCATGTAATTCAACACCATGAAAGCCAAGTTCATTGAAGCATACATCCTCTTCCCAAATCTGTCTTAACACCCTGGACTCTATTAGGGAATTGACAGTAAAGCTTTTCTTGGCCAGCTCTTTCTTGGTGGCTACCACTACCACCATGGAGTCTACTGCAGGACTCTTGCTTCAGAAAAGTCCATCTTTTGGAGAAACCAATATCTTGTTGGGCTTACAGGGAATTGGTTCAACAGATTCTTGTTCTTTCCAAGCTCACTTCTAAACCAGGTCCACTAGTTCATCAGCAGGACAGACCACCCAAGAAGATGGATCAGCTCCAAAAGTATCTGTCAAAACTGATCCCTCCTGGGAAAAGGCCCATCAGTGGACCACCCATCCTTCTGTCTCAGCGACTCCACTATCTCACCAAAGGAGACATCTGCAAACGGGGATATGAGAACCCCCTCTCCTCACCAAAATAAGTACCTTCGGTGAGGGACCCTCAAGAGGAATCCACATACCCCCTTTTGCACAGATCTGCTGTGTACCTACACAGCAGGATGCTACATGGAGGACTCAAAAGCAGATGGGAAGTCTACAATTTGGACTGCCTCAAGACGCTGTGGTGCTGGTCGGCCCAACATGACAGGAAGAGAGGACAGAGGACCCAAAGAATACTGTGGGGTCAGAGATGGATCCAAGTGGAGAAAGGACCCTGCTCCCTACACTGTGAGAGCACTCTCTCAAAGGCCTCAAATGATGATGTCAAGACATGTCCTGAAGCAACTCTAGCAGGTTCTGAGGAACCCGACAAGGGCATGCGCGGAGATGTCTGCCCAGTATAGGTTCCTAGATTATCACACCAATCTCACAGAAGAGGCATTAGGAGGGGAACTCAAAGCAATCTGAAAGGATTTCCCCTGCCAAAAAGGGATCCAAGCCTGCGGCTAATGGACTCTACAGAAAATCTGGGCAAGGAGAAGTTGGATCCCTAACTCAGATGGGCTCCGACACAGAAGATGGACCTGATGACTTGGACTTTTTTCCTTGGACTTCTCCCCTTGGTCTTATCAGAGATCTTCTTAACAGAAGGAGATGAGGAAGAGAACAGGTCAACTTCCCCCATGGTGGCAGGGAGACGCCCCTTAAGGGTGAGTTTAGATTGCCTACTGGCAAGAGCTCTGACCCCGAAGCACAGCAATCCTCCTCTAGATGTGCAGTTCCTAGGCAGCACATGCATATGGAATGGGCATCTAGGGCTGAATCTTATAACCACAGGAGATGCATTTCTTGAAGCTAGATGCTTTGTCTGACATCCTATGAACACCCCCCAAAAGCAAAAGAAAACGGCAGCAAGAATAACCACATTAACTCCAAAAATACTTCAGTAAACCCCACAATAACCATTAAAAACAACTACACCAATAGTTTTAGAGAAGCCAAAAGTGAGCTGTAACTAAAGGGTGGAAAATAATTAGCCAACTCTAATGAAGGAGAGAATTTTTTTTCTTTTTGTTAATTTTAAATGGGGAGGAGAGAAAGTATGAAGAAATGCATAAAGTAATATTCGATGTCAAGAGACAAGAAAAAGGGTACAATAAAATAAGTTACTTATCTGATCGATAATATCCTTCACACACTGAGCCAAAACATCTGTGTCTGAAGCATTTGAGAGGCAAATAAGGTCTGGAGTAATTCAGTGCATGGAGGGGGACTAAGTAAGAAAAGGAGCCTGACTCTTGAGACAAAAGTCTGTAGAGTGGCTGATGTCAGATCCAATGACCCATCAGTTGTGGACGGACAGAAGGGATATCAGATCAAGGGTCAATGGACACAGAAATTAAACAAGAATGACAGACAAAGCCCTGTACTAATTGAAAGCTCTTACAATTTCAAAATTAATAGCTGAAAGCTAGGAAATGCACATCACAGATCCCTAAAGAAACCGAAGCGAACAAAAAAAAAAAAGTTGGGATATATAAGTAGGGGGGTGTGGGGGCATGGCCCCCACTTTAGTGGGTTTGATGTACTGTGGTGTGTGTGTGTAGGTAGGCATGCTGGTCAAGTGATTTCTTACCATAAGAAAAACGTTTGCTGATGTGAATGTTCGATGAAGAGCTGTTTGATGATGTCAGTACGATGAATAGCCATTTGAGGTAAGTAAACTTCAACAAAGTGATACAGACCCAATTAACAAAGCAAAGCATGTCAATATGCATAAATATTAAAACACCTAAGGCAGCTCTTCACAAGATTAAGAGGAAATATTTCCACATAAATAAGTTATATGGGTGTGCTTACCAAAGGTATAAAGAAAAACAAGTAGCATTTCTAAAAACAACCTGCAAGCCTTGAACAGTCAGGTTTTTAACAAATGTAGACAAAAAATTATCCACATAATTTTATAAAATCACACAAAATACAGACCTGGCTTGGAAGGATGGCGTCTCAAGAGAAGTGTCTGTAACACTGATGACATGGCTTTAGATGTCACACCCACAGATGCTAGGAGCCACCCAGGAGAGCTGAAGCAAACAATCAAAGCCAATTTGCATGACAGGAAAGGGACAGGTATTAAGAGGTGTGCCTCCTCATGGAAGATAACAGTTCAAGCATCCCAAAGAGGTGAGCACAGGCAGTCAGTAGACATGTGAGGCAGCGCAGAAATATGCTTGTGTTGTACATAAAGACTAACAACAGCCACTGCACGTTGTCATCCAACAAAATGAGGGTGTTAAAGCTCACAACAGGAGCAGACCACAATTTCCTTAAATAGCAAAGGATGATGGGACTGCCATTACTTAGCTCAGGTCATCCAAAACCCTGACAGCATAAGATAACAAATGTGTCAGTCAGGCTGTTGGGGTGGGAACAAGAGAGAGAGAGAGAGATGCACAACTACAATTTAACAAACAGTTCTTCTACTTGAACTATTCTTTATTACTCAACATGTTAGGAGTCCATTTTTTTATATTTGTACACCCTTAAATAAAAATTAAATCTGACAACCAAACAAGCCTTTCTAGCATCTTGAGCTAATTAAAGCATTACAACATACCAAAGTCCGAATTGTCTCGTTTATCAAAGAACAGCTTGGAGCCTACTCTCTGGACAACAATATCCCAAGAGTATACGGACCGGGTGCAGCACATCAGAGTGGCCAGGATAGCATCAGTCGCAAACACATTTCCTTGAGTCTTTGCCAACTGCAAAACAGAAAATTTGCATAGGGAAAAAGAATATTTAGAAAACCAAGCAAGTTGGGTTCATTTTTACTTGGATCAGCTTAAAAATATTAGGTTTTCTCACAAGAAATTATCACAACGATAAAATACGAAAATAACACAGGCAACAGACAGGCACTCACCTATCATTACTTTAAAGGTGATGTGGTCCTCTTCAGTAGTAACCACCGATGCTTCCTTTTCATCATATCTTTAGCTTGAGACAATTCTGAATTTATATGCTTTTTCTCACACCCACATTCAGAGGGGTAACACTTCTGGGAAGCATGTTACAGCATCAAGCACAAGGCTAGAAGGGCATGCACTGTCCATGGGGCATTCAGTTCAACTACCACTTAATGACTGAACACAACATGCACGGCAGAAAAGTCAAATCACACACAAGGATATAAAAAATAAACTTTTGAAATTGTGGGCTGGTCAAATCCACATTGGAGACTGCAAAAACTTAAGCCCTGGTCTAATGGTTTCCAGTCAGGAAGGGAAGCCTGGGATAACAGGGTAGAACAAGGAGCACCCAAGCCCTGGACTTCAGGGGATAAGGCTTTAAGTACATCTGGTGTTGAGGATTTAAGCAGCCTATGCCTTCATGTAGCTGGTTTGTTCACTGCACAGGTTAAAACTGACACAAACAGGGCAAAGATAACACAACAGGACACCATGAACCTCCATTTTCTTGAACCTGAATGTTAGAAACACTCTTCCCAAAAGAACCAATAAGATACAACCCACAAACAGATGTCTGGAAACCAGCTGTGTGTGTGAGGAAACGGATTCCAAGGATTTAGCACACAGTGTCCTGCCAATACCCAGAGACATGGCAGTTTCCAATGGAGTGGCACCAGAAGCCTTGGTCAACACAGGCCCAGGGATCAAGAGGCTGAGCAAAAGCCCCAGTAATGCCCATGACCTCTCATCTAGAAAGATCAAGCATCATGGAAATGGCATTCATGTCCTATTTTTCCCTCTCATACTCGATATGCTTATCCATCTTTTTAAACTCGTTAATTTTCCTATAATGGACATCAAAGACTGGTAACTATCTGATTCAGTGACCTGACAAGCCGAGGCTTTAGGCTTCTATTGGTGCAAATAATCCCCAAGAATTTTCTCCCTCCTGCAAACAGTTTTCTAAGGAAAAATAAATACTGTAAGGATGGGATGCTGTGCTGTGGCACTAAATAAAAATACCAATCAAAACAGAAATCTTTGTGGGGAATTTGGTTCCCATAGGCATAATTAATTTATCAAGGTGGGCATCAGCTCAGATTCTATGCTGATTTTCTCTAAAGAAACTATTCTGAATTTCACAAAAAAAAAAATAAAGTGAAATAAATTAAGAAAAAGGTTACTCTATAGAGCACTTATCTTTCACAGACATCAACTTCAGAAAATCCCTAAGATAGAGACAAACTAACATGCATAAACAGGAGAGTTTCCACTGGTGATGACTGCCAGAAATGAGCTATGCAACTGCATCCCTTGGAATTATGCTGCCAGGTATATCACAAGAAAATATCCCATCAGCTACCCAGTGCAGAATCTCTCTAAAGTCAAGTCTGTTTATTTGTGCAAAAATATATCTACATCATTCCTGCTCTGAAAAACTAGTCTAAGCCTAAAGCCAGAAGCCATAACCTTATTCAGACAAGCATGGAAATATCACAGAAACAGTATAGAAGGGACATGAAATTATTTCTAGGAAGAATCACTACAAATTAATTGCTGTGAGCATACCTGACTTACCTTCAAATAAGGTTCTTCATAATAGGTGGAACATCTGGGTCCTTTCTTATGGAGCATACTCGCATAGCTCTTCTTTAAATCTTAAGCTCCCTAACTTAAAGTGTGGGGACCTTCTCTGGCTCACATTCTGATTCCTTTTACAGAATAAGGGGCACACACAACCCCCAATATCTCCACCTCCTGAGCCTCACTAAAACAAGAGGTTGGACCCAAAAGAAAATTTAAAATATTACTTCTAGCAGGTCTGTTGTCTTGCCATAGCAGCTAAAGTCTTCTATGAAAGAATTACAGACGTAAAGGAATAATGCAACCACTGCAGAAGGCCAATGGAAGAGAAACTGATATACTAAGTACTCACTTGTTGTTTACATCTTACTTCAAAAAGCACTATAAATTAATAGACTGTCTCGATAGATTCCCCAACAGCTATCTAATGAACAATTTTACAGTGGTAGAAGGCTAAAAGGCATAAAGAGGAATCTGGGGCAGAAATGACTGACTAAAGGTCTTCTCAAAGCATGAACTATTTATAGGCTGATAGCATTACTAACCCACTGATATTTGGTTATGTTCCAGTATCCAAGTGATTGTGACACAGACTACCTAAATGGAACAATTATTCAATTTTTAGCCCAGGCTTATCCACCTTACAGTGACAACAAAATGTCATTAGCAGCATGAATAAGGAGTGGTAGCTACAAACAACTCCCGGACATAATCAAAGGAAATGAACAGCTGGTTCACCTGTTTGTAGATGGACGTAAAAAGTGCAAATGATAAAAAAAAAAATGAAAAGGCAAGCATCCACCATGACGACAGATCTTTACTTGTGCTTCATCCTTCTCACCACTAGGATTGCAGTAGCCGTCGTTCTGCTTAGCAATGATCTAAAAACATTTCCAAACTACAACTCCTCCCCTTTTACCCGTACTACTTTATTCTGACTTCATGCTCAGGATTTGCAGTATGTCACTTGTATACATAGGTTTCTTGCTTCGTTCTGCTTACATGCACAACAAATAACTCCAGTCTGTCAGGCTAGAGAATGGTGGGTGGGAACATGAAGAAGGCAAACCATGACCATGCATATCTATCATTATGTTACGTACATAACTTTTCAATCTGGCATTATCTGGCTCATCATCCTCACCACCAAGACAGAACCTCCCCAGCAAATCCTTCTGCATGGCATCATGATTGGATTCCCTCAATACCTGGAACTAGAAAGGAATACCTGGAATAAGAGACCACATCCACCTTTTATTGCCTTCTAAAAGTATTCAGATAGACCCAAATCACAGTACCGTGTCTGTCATCTACGGAAATAGTCTAAAAAAGGCTGGTGTAGCTGGCTCTTGTACAATGAACACTGAGCTCTGCTGTTAACAATTTGCCGTGTTTTTCCTAACAATACTTGATACCTCCAAACACACCTGGATAAAAGTACAGCTGTGTACACTTACCATAAATGTAGATGTGCGAGTGTATTCACTGTTGCAGTCATTACATTTGGGTAATCCGCTGGCAGGTTGCCCTCAGTTGGCCTGAATTCCAAAGTCTTGGTTCCTGCGTTGGTTGCTGTCTCCTCTTCCATGACGTCAGGTTGTCAGGGGTATAAAACAGGCAGCCAACGCCATTTTCTTTAGTTTATCTTGCCCCAGATGTCAGGTGCCCCCCGAATGGGTAGCAAAAATATATATAAACTATATATACATGCAACAATATAACTTTACCTTCATCTACAAGCAAATACACCACAAAGGCTGTAGAAAATAGTGAAGGAAAGAGAAACTCCAGAATAAAAGGGGGATGGCAGGCGGGTAACCTGGACAGCAACAGTGAATACACTCAAACATCTACATTTATGGTAAGTGTACACAACTTTACTATGTTCTTCGTATTTCATTGGTGCAGTCATTACATTTGGGTAGAATCCTAAAGCTATGGATGGGAGGCTGGAGCTAAACTGCATTAGGGGCGGTTATAAGGCCCAGCAGAACTGCAGTGGCAAAGCCTGCCCTGGACTTAGAGAAGAGAGGCAAATGATAATGCTTTGTAAAAGTGTGAAAAGAACTCCAACTAGCAGCTTCTACAATGTCTTTGGTTGGTACCCCCCTCTGAGAAAAGCTGCTGATGTAGCTGCAGCCCTGGTGGAATGAGACCTAATGCCCTTGGGCACCGGTTTACCATGACGCAAGTAGCATAAACGAATGCAGTGACTTATCCACTTTGAAATAGTCTGCTTTGAAATAGCCTTTCCCTCTGATCCTGCAGCAAATGCCACCAGTAGTTGCTCAGTTTTTCTTAGACCTTTAGTCCTGCTCAAGTAGAATCTTAGTTGTCTGTGTACGTCCAAGGAATGCAGAATCCGCTCCCCCCATGTTCTGCGGATTTGGATAAAAAGTTGGCAGATGAATAGTTTGGTTAAGAGCCACACTGGAAACCATCTTAGGCATAAAGGAAGGATTGGTCCTGAGTGACACCCTGTCTGGGTAAAATATGATAAAAGGCTCCACAGCCATGAGGGCCTGTAGCTCTGAAACCCTTCTTGCTGAAGTAATTGCCAGGAGCAAAGCTGTTTTCCATAAGAACAACTTTAGATCTGCAGTAGCAGCTGGTTCAAATGGAGGCAGGGTGAGCTTTTCCAACACAAAATTGAGGTCCCATGCAGGAATTGGTGATCTTCTGGGAGGTCTTAAATTTTTGGCCCCTCTAGGATACTGCTTTAGCAAAGGATGAGAAAAGATCAGTGGCTCTGTGTTGTAATGAGTCGAGATGGCAGAGGCATGGATTTTTACTGATGAAAAAGATAGGCCTTTGTCAAGCATCTCAGTCAAGTATTGTAAAATCTGAGGAATATTTGGCTCTGCTGTGTGTCAGTTCCTTGTGCTTGGTTGCAAGCACAGAATCTCTTCCATTTATCAGCATAAGATTTTCTAGTACTAGGCCTTCTGGCTTACAAAATGACATCCATCACAGATTTACTGAGAGGTGTTGTTTGAATAACTACATGATCAGCCATGCTGCCAGGTTCAGTGTTTGGAGCTGATTGTGCAGGATCTGATTGTTTGCTGAGACAGTAAGTGAGGTATTTGAGGCAAGCACCAAGCTGGGAATTGAGACATATTCCTTAGGATTGGATACCAGTGCTGGCGGGGCCAGTCCGGGGCAATTAGTATAATCTTTGTTTTTTTTTTGGCTGACCTTTAGTAGGACTTTGAGAAGAAGAGGCAGAGGAGGAAAGGCGTACACTGATAGGTTTTTCCAACTGAAGGATAGGGCATCCACTTTCCATGCTTGTCTGTGATAAGTCCTTGTGCAGAATTTGGTCCAGTTGATAACTCTAAGGGGAGGCAAATAGGTCTATGTCCAGGCTCCCCCATTTCTTTGTTATGCTGAAGACTTGTGGATCCAGTTTCCACTTGTGAGGTTCCATAAGGTTTTTGCTTAAGTCGTCTGCCAGAGTGTTTTGCTTTCCTGGCAGGAATTGAGCTTGAAGATGTACTTGGTAAGTCAGGGCTGTGTTCCACAGTGCCATGGCTAGTCTGCAAAGGGGGTATGAGTGTGTGCCCCCCTGCTTGTTTATGTACCACATAACCGTGGTGTTGCCCATCTTTATCAACAGTTGTCCTGGATTAAGTAAGTCCTTGGAGGCTGTCAGGGCATTTTGAACAGCTAACATCTCTTTTTGGTTGATATGCAGATGCAATTGTTTCGGGGTCCAAATGCCCTGAATGCATCTTCCCGCCAGGTGGACCCCCCATGCATAGTCTGATGAGTCTGTAGTTAAGGTTTGGCTGGCAGGGGGTAGAGTGAAAGGCTATCCAATGTTGTGGTGACATGCCTTTGCCCACCAAAGAAACTCCTGTTGTAGGCAGGGAATGAGAGGAATCATTGTTTCCAGACTGTGACAATGCTGACTCCATAAACTTTTTAGGTATCACTGTAGTTTCCTCATATGCAGTCTTGCATATGGAATCAGTAGACTGCAGGATGCCATGAACCCCAAAGCCTTCAGAGTTTTGTCTTACAGATAACTGGGTTTTTGTTGCCATCTGTTTGAAGTAAATAGTCAGTTGCCTTTGTTTGTCTGGCGTGAGGAAAGCCATCTGGGCAGTTGTATTCAAGCTTTCACCCACGAATGTTATCTTTTGAGAGGGTACCAGTTGGGATTTCTTTTTGTTTATTGTGTACCCTAGGCATGTTAGAAGCTTTTTCAAAAACGCCAGATGCTGAAGAATGTCCTTGTTCTCTGCTTGAATGAGACAGTCGTCCAAGTAAGGATAGATTTGTATACCTCTGTATGCAAAATGCAATTACTGGTGCCAGGCACTTTGTAAAGACCCTGGGCGCAGTAGATAAGTCAAATGGCAGTGCAGAGAATTGGTAATGCATAAAGCCAGCCTTGAAATGGAGGTATCTTCTGCACAATTCCCTTATTGGGATATGCAGGTATGCCTCAAGTCTAATGTCACCAGCCAAGCATTCTTGCCCAGCATGGGCAGAAGCTGCTGCAAAGTTAGCATTTTGAATTTTGGAATGCCCAGGAATGTGTTCAAAATTGATAAATCCAGCATTGGGCGCCAAGCCTTGTCTTTTCTGGGTACCTAGAACAGTCTTGAATAAAACCCTTGTCCTTTTTCCTGTTGTGGCACTGGCTGAATAGCCCCCATATCCATGAGGGACGTAACTTGTTTCTGTGCCTCTGCCCATTGATTTTTTGGCAGATCTGGCCAACCATTTGCAATTGGCAGAGTGTGGACGTGGAATCTGTATCCCTGAGATACTATGTTTAAACACCCACTTGTCCTGGGTTATTAACTGCCAATTTTGAGCATAAAGTGCTAATTTTCCCCCTAAGGGTGCTGCCAAAAGATAAGTGCTTGGTGATGGCAGAGGGAAGTCATTGAGACTGTTTACTGTAGGGTTGCGCTTTATTTCCTCCAGATTTGGAGGTAGAAGCACCCCATTGCTTTGACCTGTAAGAATCCTGTGACTGGTATCTAGAACCTTTAGAGCGCCTGGATTTGCCCCATGGAGCTCTGTCGGACACAGGAAAGGATCAGTTTTTTGTAGGCCAGTGTCTACCGAATCTTGGTGGCTGCACTTGTAAGAAGTCTTTTACAGTTTGCATAGACTTAGCTTTGTCTTCCATTTTCTTTAAAACCTCTTCTGCCTTAATACCAGAGTATCATGCTATAAAGGTGCATCCAGCAATTTAGCTTTAACATGATCAGGCAAATTTTGCTCTTTTAGCCAGGCATGCCTCCTAATCACAGATCCAGTAACTGCTGCCCTGCAGGAGGCCTCTGAGGAATCAAAACCACATTGCAAAGTATGCTTTCCAACTTTTTCTGCTGCATGCAATAATTCCTGCAATTCTTTATTTTCTGCACATTCAGAAATCAACATCATTTTCTGTTTCAGTAATCCCATAACATGTTGCTGATACTTGAGCATATGAAACTGGCAGTTTAAGGCCGTAATTGCCAAGGTTGCAGATGTGTAAATCTTCTTTCCCCATCTATCCAGTGCCCTGGAATCTCTGTCAGAAGGGGTAGGACTTTTTGCTGTTGAGGCCTTAACACCTTTTGGACCCTGTGAAATAGTTTCAGGGTCAGCAGCAGGGTTTTTAAATAAAAATGTGAGAGAGTCAGGAACCCTGCAATATCTGTCTGGCTTACTAGGAGACGGAGGTAAGGAGTCAGGAGTCAAGCTTGACTCCAAAAATACATCATCCACAATGTCTAAAACAGGAGGTATGGCTAAAGGTCTATGCTGAGGGAGAAGGAAATCCCTAAGCCTCTTTTTTGATTCTGAGAAATCTTGACTCTTCCAGTGAAAATGCTCCCTCAAAGTATGTAAGGTTTCTCCAAAGGAATAATCTTCAGGAGGAGATGCAGATGGGATAGATTCCTCTGCATCAGAATCCTCATAGGGTGTTATAGAAAATTCCTTATCAGAAGAAATAGAAACCTGATCTGAAGATTCATAATCAGTGTCTTGCCTAGGCCTCTTATCAAGGTAATTAGGTCTTCAGCCATTTTGATCACCTGCTTTTTGGGCATAGAGGCCTGTGCACGTGGCTCATGCATCAGTTTTTTAGCTTTAGGAGTTGCTTTTGTCTTTGATTTTGAAGCTGGCGACATTTTTTTATAGAAACGCTGTGGCCTGAAGACTCCCTCAGAAGCCGGTGCCTGCTCAGCGGCTCTGGACCCATCTGAGGGAGAGACATCCGCAGGTACAATACTTTGAGAATCTCATGGCATGCCGGACTCCACATGGGTCTCGGTAGAGGCCTGCGACTCAAAAGTAGCGGGTATCAGGCGCTGCAAAAGCACCTCACTGTGTACCGGCGAACCGGCGACTGGCTTAGGAGAAGCTTTGTCGTCGGTTTTGGACCTCGACGGCCTATCTCTGTCCTTTTCTTTGCGTTTTTTGTGAACTCCGTTAGTCGGATTGCTAGCCGACGACATTTCAGGATAGTTAAATGTGTTTCCAAAATATTTCGAAGCAAAGATATACCGACGCTTAATAGTGAGTTGGTTAAATCTAGCACAAAACCAACAGCTAGGCACGTTATTATCGGGACCTAGGCAAGGAATACAGTATAAATGGAAATCCTTATGAGGTATTTGCTTCCCACAAGTAATGCAATTATTAACTTTTACTGACACCCCAACGGGGTACTTAGCTTTAGTGAAGACTTCGGTTCTGAAACTCGAATTCAAAAATTTCAGGAGTCTGCCGACCGGCACTTGCGAACTGCTTCTGCTTCGGGCACCACTCGGCAAGAAAGACTAAAGAAAATGGCGTTGGCTGCCTGTTTTATACCCCTGATGACCCGATGTCATGGAAGAGGAGACAGCAACCGACGCAGGACCCAAGACTTTGGAATTCAGGCCGATTTGAGGGCAACCTTCCAGCAGATTACCCAAATGTAATGACTGCAACAGTGAAACAACGAAGAACATGTGGTTTAAATATTTTTCAACCCATTCTGAGCAGCTCAAAATATAAATAAATAACTGGTAATTCTTCCTGAACTTGCTTACTCTGTCTAAATAAAAGCAAAGCTGTCCATGTACATCCATGGAGTCTAAAAGATACTTTCCTTTACTGACATAATTAGGAAAAACAAGATTTTATATACTGGTTGAGATTAGTTTTCCTGTGTACACTGGATAGGAGGAGTACAGCTTTGTTTGTAAGACTACCCTAGCCTTTGTAGAAGTTCAGACAAACTGGTTTTGCAAAGCTTGAAGTCTGGAAATTCATCATAATACAGTAAAGATTACTTGTGTAAGAACATAACATAATGATAGAGGTCTTTCCCTTCTCTGTTGCAGTATTCCTGACATAAGGGAGTTGCCTGCCAAGGTGACGACCTGATATCAGCCAGTATATCAAAGTCTTTTACTACCCAGGGTATGTGGTACACCTGACGTAAGCAACCAATAGGCGTCGACCATAAAAGATGTATGTGGGCACCACACTCAGAATTGAAGCCCCAAGCAGAGAGACAATCTAAGGGAATGAGTATTAATGCATCCAAGAAAGCCAGGAAGTGGGGGACGGAGGGAGGGTTGGAATACTGCAAAAGTTGGTGGCTTTCCAGTTACCCACCCCTACTGTAAATTTGATATGGGACCCTCCTCCCAGTCTAGTGTCATTACCTCATTCTATCTAATACAGGGAGAAATTTTGAGAAGGCCAATCAGCCTAGTTTCTGCTCCTCCTTTCTCTCTTTCCACTTAAAAAAAATTTCTAACCTTGTTTCCTGCCTTTCCTGTGGGTAGTCTAGTCTGGATACAGATTTGCTGTATCCAGGACTATTTGTGGGCTACTAAGCCCCCAAGCCTTTCTGTGCTGGAGGGAAGCCTTCTAGCTTAATTTTGTTTCTTAGAACTAGCCAGTTTTTTTGTTTCAGCATTTGGTCAGAACTTTGTAAGCACAAAATAAGCTACAAATGACTACAGCACTCAACTTTCCTCACTGTCTAGAGAAAAAACATTTCTAGTACTTAAGAAATAAGCACCTATCCAGGCATGTCTAAGGGGTCAACTCCCGGTGTTTTCTCCTGTCTACCTGATGAATCTGGGCGTCTTGGGACAATGCAGCAATTGCCTCATGTACACAGACAACCCTCTCCTCCTACCACCCAACAATACAACCTGTGAGAGATGCACTTACTTATACAGCCAAACTGGAAGCAAAGCTCTCTTCACCTAAGACTGGACTAGACAAGTCAAGAGGAGAAGGTAAACACTTGCACCACACCACACTCTGCACATAGTCCCTCAAAACCTATACCACCAAAGCACCCACACAGAAAAACAAAACACACACCTACATTCGCGGAGGCTCTCAGTAAAAACCTGCCCAAGCAACAGGAACCTCCAAAGCAGAAACACAAGCAACCTTCACCCCCCCCCCCAACACAACTCAAATGACACATGGCCCACAAGCTCAGTGTGCCACTCAACCACAGCCCATAAGCCATAACCACGTACCCAACACTCTAGTCATACGTGACTATAGTCAGGCACACTGATGTTCCACTCACCAGGCTAAACAAGGTGAAAGTTACTGTCAGCTGCCTGTTGGGTGCCAGGATCCGTCACATAATGCATGCACTCAGGTCACTCCACAACAAGTACAAATATGACTCTGTCATTGTCCATGTTGGTGTGAATGACCTGAGACGTACCTCCCTGGCCTACATGAAAAGAGACATGGAGGAGCTGTCCGATCTTGTAGCCCAGGCAGGTATGACCCTAGCCCTGAGTAGCATCCTGCCATCACCCAGAATGATACCACAGTACAAGGACAAAATGATTGACTTCAACAATTGGCTAAGCTTCTGGTGTCATTCTAAGGGGATCCGGTATCTGTCTGCCTGGGATGACATGATCGACAAACCATGATGCTTTTGCCAGAGATGGCCTGCACCTGTCACCCTTGGGATTCCGGATACTGGCTAAGGCTCTAGCCACCCCTATAGTGCCTTTTTTAGGCAAGGTTCAAATGATAAATTCACCACCGTAACAGGCACAAGCAAGAAGAATCTGAGGGTATTGCTACTCAATGCTAGAATTCTAAACCTCAAAATGCACTCACTCGAGGCACTCCTTAAAATGCAGAACATCGACATCTGTGCAGTGACAGAGACCTGGTTCAAGGCTCCAGAGAGTACTCCTGCATTACCAGGCTGTAATTCATACCACATCTTTCGGCCACCTAACCTGGACCGAAACAGTAAAGGCGGAGGCGTGTCCATATTCATCAAGGATATCCACACCTCCAGGCTAGTTGCTCAGCATAATGCATCTGAGATTATCCAAGTGCAACTAACTCTGGGCAAGACGGCAATCCAAATTGCAGCTTGCTACAGATCCCCCACCATGCCCCAGGATTCCCACTCCGCATTTCTTGATACACTGGAAAATATTAGGGTACAACCTAACACCCTAATAATGGGCAATTTCAACTACCCCACCATTAACTGGGAAAACTACTCATGTACCAACTCTTCTGATCAACATTTTCTGGAATTCATAAATTCCAATGCCTTGGATCAACTTATCCACACCCCCACCAGGGGCAGCAATATCCTAGACCTGGTTATTACAAACATGGGCAACCGGTGCTCCACACCAGAGGTCAATTCCTCGTTGGTCAGATCCGACCACAAGCTAATCACCCTAGACATTCACATCCCTCCCCCACCCCCCATTAGGGAAACCACAGTAAACAATTTCTCCAAAGCCAACTTCACGCTTCTTAAAACAGAAGTGGCAAACTTCACGACACCCATGCTGACGGACAATAGAGGTATGATTGCTGAATCCTACACAAATGCACTTTATAAGCACTTACACGAGTGCATGGATCATGCTATCCTCCAAAAAAAGGAAGCCAATCTGATGGTCCCCAGTCATAAACAAACTCTATAACAGAAGAAAGAAACTGTTGCAAAAAAAAGTAAAATCCCATGACTGGAGAAACTCCCTGGTCAGCCTCAGTAAGGAGCTGAGATCCTCATAAAATCCTCCAAAGCTAGTTACGAAAGCAAAATCACCACTGGCTCTAAAGACAACCACAAAACATTCTATAGCTATGTCAAGAATCTCAATGGCAACACTCAGATCTGCTGTGAGTTACAGCACAATGGCACTAAATATACAGAACCAACTGATATTGCCAACATCCTGGCAGACAGGTTCAGTGCTAACTTTACCCCCCTGTCATCTCCTAAAGGGCCCATCTCCATACCAGAAGAATGCAAAGTTCCTGTTATCACGGCTGCACAGGTAAAAAACACTATCCAAATCCAAGAACACAGCATCCATGGGACCTGACAACATCCCAGGCTGTGTTCTACATGAACTACAGAACAAACTAGCACCCCACCTAAGTACCATGTTCAATCATAGCCTCACCTCAGGCTATGTGCCCACTGAATATGCGCACAGCGACTGTTATCCCACTCCACAAAGGGGGAGCCACCACAGACCCCAGAAACTACCGCCCCATTAGCCTAACGAGCCTGGTCTGCAAGGCTATGGAACGTATCACCATGGAACTTATAAACAATGACATTGGTAATCTCCAAACTCAGGACCCCACTCAGTTTGGGTTTGTGAAAGGCAGATCATGTCTCCTAAACCTGACAGACTTCTTTGAAGCAGTCACGAAAGCCGCAGATGAGGGTAAGGTGGTTCACACAGCCTATCGAGATCTTGCCAAGGCTTTCAACACCACCCCCCACTCTGGAATTATAGATAAACTCACTAAACTTGGTATAAATCCCTATGTCACAAGATGGGTTGCCAACTGGCTCACTGACAGAACCCACACTGTGAAAAGTAGCTGACTCCAAATCAAACTTCAGACCAGTGACAAGTGGAATACCATAGGGTTCAGTCCTTGGTCCTCTCCTGTTTGGTATCTACTTCTCTGAAATACAGGCTAACACAGAAGGTCTTTGGCTAACTAAGTTCGCAGATGACTGCAAACTAGGAGCCATAATCAAAACTCCAAAAGATGTGGACATCCTACAAAAGGGCCTCGCTGAGACAGATGCCTGGTGTCAAAGCCATGGCCTCAAGCTCAATGCCAAAAAGTGCATTGTCATCCCTTTTGGTAAAAACTCTGTACCCATGAACTACCACATAGGCGGTAGTCTACTTAACACCGAAAGTGTGATAAGAGACCTTGGGACACAGGTGGACAGTAGTCTCTCCTTTGATAATCACATTGCCACAGTAGTCAGGAAATCCTTCTACGTGGCACACCTCATCACAAAAGGTTTCTCATCCAGGAGAAAAAGAGGTCATCGTTCCCCTCTACCCGTCACTCATTAGACCCATTATAGAGTACAATGCCCCTTTTGGTATGTACCTCACAAGACATGTACAACAACTGGAAAGGCCACAGAAATACCTCACAAAGAGGATTACCGGCCTCAAACAGATGCCCTACGCAGACAGTCTCAAAAAACTGCAGCTTTACTCCATCACACATCGCCTACTCAGAGGGGATCTCTGCCTAACACACAAAGCTATGTCAAACCTAGAGCTTTTAGACATGCTCCACTTAAGGAAATCCCAATCCCTACGAGCTACACGCTCTAGGGACCTAAATCTTGTCACCACAATAAACAGAACATGCTGGAGGGATAGATTTCTGTCTCAGAGACTTCCCATACTATGGAACAAACTACCTATCTATATCAAACAAAGCTCCTCATTAGCACTCTTCAAGAAAAATCTTGATGACTGGATGGGAGATGGGAAATTCACCCCGGGGATCACTTCTGTGGCTCTGCTCGACAGTGGCACAGGAAAATTATTTTCTTGGGTGGCGAAAGCCAGGGTACCTTTTGGCTAGGCTTATATAGGCCCTAGGGCCAATAGCCTAGTACCTACCTATGAAACTATGAACATATAAGAGAAGAGAAGGACATCCATCATTATGGTAAGTTCTTACACAACTAATCTATGTCTTTCTATTCTTCTGTTGCAGTACTCCTAACATAAGGGAGAGTACAAAAGCTCATGGGGAAAGGGATGAGGGAGTGGCAGAGGGATTTTCTATGAATCCATGGAGAATGGCCATAGCAAACCCTGCCCTGGATCTGGAGATGGAATCCAGCTTACAGAGTTTAGTGAATGTGTGGACAAATGTCCCAAGTAGCAGCCTCTAGGACAGAGTTGGTATCTAAACCCTTCAGGAAGGCCCCGAGGAAGATACTGCCCTGGTAGAATCAGCTTTGGCTGAGTCAGGAAGAACCTTAACATGGTTAGCGTAGCAAAAGGCAATGTATTTGGATATCCAATTGGAGATGGTCTGCTTAGACACAGGCAATCCCAGAGCTCCAGTAAGGAAGGACATAAGTGGTCTGTTTTACTGAAGGGTTTAGTCTTTAGAACCTGAGTTGTCTGTGCACATCCAGGGTGTGCAGGATCCTCTCACTAGTGTTCTGGGGAAAGGGAAAGATGGTGGTTGCGTGAATTGCCTGGTTTAGGGACAATTCATTGACAATCTTTGCCATGAAGGAAGGACTGGTCCACAAGGAGAAGTACAGTTGTGTACGCTTACAATAAATATAGATGTTAGAGTGTATTCACTGTTGCACTCATTACATTTGGGGTAATCTGCTGGCAGGTTGCCCTCAGTCGGCCTGAATATCAAAGTCTTGGGTCCTGCGTCGGTTGCAGTCTCCTCTTCCATGATGTCAGGTCGTCAGGGGTATAAAACATGCAGCACACGCCATTTAATTCAGTTTTTCTTGCCCCAGATGTCAGGTACCCCCCAAATGGGGAGCAAAAATATATAAAAAATAAACAGCAATATATGTAAATGCACTTTTAGCAACATAAACATTACCTTCATTTAAAAGCAAATACACCCCAAAGGCTTTAGAATATAGTGAAGGAAAGAGAAGTTATAGAAAAGGGGGATGGTGGGTGGGTAACCCGGACTGCAACAGTGAATACACTCGAACATCTACATTTATGGTAAGTGTACACAACTGTACTATGTTCTTCGTGTTTCACTGCTGCAGTCATTACATTTGGGTAGAATCCCAAAGCTATGGATGGGAGGATGGAACTAAATAGCATTAGGAGTGGCTATGAAGCCCTGCAGAACTGCAGTGGCAAAGCCTGCCCTGGATTTGGAGAAGAGAGGCAAATGATAATGCTTTGTGAAGGTATGAACAGAGCTCCAAGTAGCAGCTTCTAGAATGTCTTTGGTTGGAACTCCTCTGAGAAAGGCTGTTGAGGTAGAGGCAGCCCTGGTGGAATGTGACCTGATTCCCTTGAGTACAGGTTTACCATGGTGCAAGTAGCAGAAACGAATGCAGTGGCTTATCCACTGAGAAATAGTCTACTTTGATATAGCCTTCCCCTCTGATCCTGAAGTAAATGCCACGAGTAGTTGCGCAGACTTTCTTAGAGATTTGGTCCTGTTTAAGTAGAATCTTAGTTGTCTATGTACGTCCAATGAATGCAAAATCCGCTCCCCCTTGTTCTGCGGATTAGGGTAAAATTAGGGTAAAATGTTGGCAGGTGAATTGTTTGGTTAAGAGCCACACTGGACACCACGTTAGGTATAAAGGAAGGACTGGTCCTGAGGGACACCCAGTCCGGTAAAACGTAATAAAAGACTCCACAGCCATGACAGCCTGTAGTTCTGAAACCCTTCTTGCTGAAGTGATTTCCAAGAGGAAAGCTGTTTCCCAAGATAAAAATTTTATGTCCGCAGTAGCTGCTGGTTCTAAAGGAGGCAGAGTGAGTTTTTCCAGCACAAAATTGAGGTCCCATGCAGGAGTTGGTGATCTTCTGTGAGGCCTTAAATTTATGGCCCCTCTAAGATGCTGTTTTAGCAGAGGATGAGAAAAGAGGTGAGGCTCCGTGTTGTAATGAGCAGAGATGGCAGAGGCATGGATTTTTATTGAAGAAAAAGATAGGCCCTTGTTAAGCATCTCAGTCAAGTATTGTAATGCTCCTGAGAGATATTTGGTTTTGCTGTGTCCGTTCCTTGTGCTTGGTTCCAAGCTCAGAATCTCTTCCGTTTACCAGCATAGGATTTTCTAGTACTAGGCCTACTGGCTTCCAAAATGACATCCATCACAGATTTACTGAGAGGTGTTGTTTGAATAATTAAATGATCAGCCATGCTGCAAGGTTCAGAGTTTGGAGCTGAGTGTGCAGAATTTGATTGTTCTGCTGAGACAGCAGATGAGGTATTTGAGGCAAGTACCAAGGAGGGAGTTGAGACATATTCCTCAGAATTGGATACCAGTGCTGGCGAGGTCAGTCCGGAGCAATCTGGATCATTTTTGGTTTTTCCTGTCTGATCTTTAGTAAGACCTTGGAGAGAAGAGGCAGATGGGGAAAGGCATAGACTGATAAGTTTGTCCAATTGAAGGACAGGGCGTCCACTTTCCATGCTTGTCTGTGATAAGTCCTTGTGCAGAATTTGTCCAGTTGATAATTTTGGGGAGAAGCAAATAAATCTATGTCTGGGCTCCCCCATTTCTGTGTTACCATGCTGAAGACTTGTGGATCCAGTTTCCACTCGTGCGGGTCCAAAAGATTTCTGCTTAGGTCGTCTGCCAGAGTATTTTGTTTTCCTGGCAGGAATTGAGCTTGAAGATGTACTTGGTAAGTCAAAACTGTGTTCCACAATGTCATGGCTAGTCTGCAAAGGGGGTAGGAATGTGTACCCCCTTGCTTATGTATCACATAATTGTGGTGTTGTCCGTCTTTATCAGTAGTTGTCCTGGATGAAGTAAGTCCTTGAAGGCTGTCAGAGCATTCTGAACAGCTAGCATCTCTTTCTGGTTGATATGCAGATGCATTTGTTTTGGGCTCCATATGCCCTGAATGCATCTTCCCGCCAGGTGGGCCCCCCAAGCATAGTCTGATGCGTCTGTAGTTAAGGTTTGGGTGGCAGGAGGTAGAGTGAATGACAGTCCCTTGTTTTGGTGACCTGTCTCTGCCCACCAAAGAAACTCCTGTTGTGGGGGCAGGGAATGAGCAGAATCATTGTTTCCAGACTGTGACAATGTTGACTCCATAAACTTTTTAGGTACCACTGAAGTTTCCTCATATGCAGTCTTGCATATGGAATTAGTAGAATGCAGGATGCCATGAACCCTAAAGCCTGCAGAATTTGTCTTGCAAGATAACTGGGTTTTTGTTGCCATCTGTTTGAAGTATGTTGTCAGTTGCCTTTGTTTGTCTGGCGTAAGGTAAGCCATCTGGGGCAGTTGTATTCAAGCTTGCACCCAAGAATGTAATTATTTGGGAGGGTACCAGTTGGGATTTCTTTTCGTTTATTGTGTACCCTAGGCATGTTGGAAGCTTTTTTACAAACGCCAGATGTTGAAGAAGAATGTCCTTGTTCTCTGCTTGAATGAGACAGTCGTCCAGGTAAGGATAAATTTGTATGCTTCTTTGTCTGCAAAATGCAATTATTGGTGCCAGGCACTTTGTAAAGACCCTGGACGCAGTAAATAAGCCAAAGGGCAGTGCAGAGAATTGGTAATTCAAAAAACCTGCCTTGAAGCGGAGGTATCTTCTGCACGATTCCCTTATTGGGATATGAAGGTATGCCTCTTTTAAGTCTAGAGTCACTAATCAAGTGTTCCTGGCCAGCATAGGCAGTAGCTGTTACAAAGTCAGCATTCTGAATTTTGGAATGTACAGGAATGTGTTCAAAATCGATAAGTCCAGAATTGGACACCAGGCATAGTCTTTTCTGGGTACCAGGAACAGTCTTGAATAAAAACATTGTCCTTTTTCCTGTTCTGGTAATGGCTGAATAGCCCCCATATCTATGAGGGACGCAACTTGTTTCTGAGCCTCTGCCCATTGCTGGCCAACCGTTTGGAATTGGCAAAGTATGGAAATGAAATCTGTACCCCTGGGCTACTATGTCTAATACCCATTTGTCCTGGGTAATTAACTGCCAATTTTGAGCATGAAGTGCTAATTTACCCCCAAGGGGGTTGCCAAAAGATAAGTGCTTGGTGAAGGAAGAGGGAAAGTCACTGAGACTGCTTACTGTAGGGTTGTGCTTTGTTTCCTCCAGATTTGGAGGTGGAAGCACCCCATTGCTTTGACCTGTAAGAACCCTGTGATTGGTATCTAGAGCCTTTTGAGCGCCTGGATTTGCCTTGAGAGGCTCTGCTGGACACAGGAAAGGACCAATTTTTAGTAGGCCAGTGCCTACTGAACCTGGGTGGCTGCACTTGTAAGAAATCTTTTACAGTTTGCATAGATTTTAGCTTTGTCTTCCGTTTTCTTTAAAACCTCTTCTGCTTTATTACCAAAGAGAGTTTCATGCTATCAAGGAGCATCCAACAATTTAGCTTTAACATGATCCGGCAGATTTTGCTCATTGAGCCAGGCATGCCTTCTAATCACAGATCCAGTAACTGCTGCCCTGCAAGAGGCCTCCAAGGAATCAAAACCACATTGCAAAGTATGCTTTCCAACCTGTTCTGCTGCATGCAATAATTCCTGCAATTCTTTATTTTCCACACAATCAGAAATCAACATAATTTTCTATTTCAATAAGCCCATAACATGCTGTTGATATTTAAGCATATGAAATTGGCAGTTTAAGGCCCTAATTACCAAGGTTGCAGACGTATAAACCTTCTTTCCCCATCTATCCAGCGCCCTGGAATCTCTATCAGAGGGGCTAGGATTTTTGGCTGTAGAGGCCTTTACACCTTTTGGACCCTGTGAGATAGTCTCAGGATCGGCAGCAGAAATTTTGAATAGAAATTTGTGGGAGTCAGGAACCCTGTAATATCTATCTGGCTTACCAGGAGCCAGAGGTAGAGAATCAGGAGCCATGCTTGATTCCGAAAACACATCAACAATGTTTAATACAGGAGGTATAGCCAAAGGCCTATGCTGAGGAAGAAGGAGGAAATCCCCAAGCCTCTTTTTTTGATTCAGAGAAATCCTGACTCTCCCAATGAAAATGTTCCTTTAAAGTATGCAAGGTTTCTCCAAAAGAATAATCCTCAGGAGGAGATGCAGATGGGATGGATTGTTCTGCATCTGAATCCTCATAGGGTGGAATAGAAAATTCCTGATCCAAAGAGGAATCAGAAGAAATGGAAACCAGATCTGAAGTTTCACAGTGTCTTGCCTAGGCCTCTTAGCGGGGGGCGTTGGGAACCCCTGATCAAGGTAATTAAGTCCTCAGCCATTTTGATCATCTGTTTTTTAGGCATAGACGCCTGAGCACGTGCCTCATGCTTTGATTTTTTAGACTTAGATGTTTTTGATCTTGTTTTTGAAGCTGGTGTCGGTTTTATATAAAAATGTTGAGGCCTGAAAAAGTACAGTTGTGTACCTACCATAAATGTAGATGTTCAAGTGTATTCACTGTTGCAGTCATTACACTTGGGTTATCCTGCTGGCAGGCGACCCGCAGTCGGCCCGAGTTCCAACGTCTTGGTCCGGCGTCGGTTGCTGTCGCCTCTTCCCTGACGTCAGTGTGCCAGGGGTATAAAAGTTGCAACAGACACCATTTTCTTCAGTTTTTCTTGCCCCAGATGTCAGGTGCCCCCAGATAGGAAGGCTGAAAAGATAAAATTATGCCAAAAAACATGCATATATTACTATAAACATTTCCTTCATCTACAAGCAAATACACCACATAGGTTGTATAGAGTTGAGAAGTACAGAAAAGTCCCAGCAATGAAAAGGGGGATGGTGGGTGGGTAACCTGGACTGCAACAGTGAATACACTCGAACATCTACATTTATGGTAGGTACACAACTGTACTATGTTCATAGTGTTTCACTGTTGCAGTCATTACACTTGGGTAGAATCCCAAAGCTGAGGTTGGGCGGCTGGGTCTAAATTGGATTTGGAGAGGCTACCAGGCCCTGCAGAACTGCAGTGGCAAAGCCTGCTCTGGATTTAGAGTAGAGAGGTAAGTGATAGTGCTTGGTGAAAGTGTGCACTGAGCTCCAGGTTGCAGCTTCTAAAATGTCTTTAGTTGGTACTCCTCAGAAAAGCTGCTGAAGTGGCTGCTGCTCTGGTAGAATGAGGCCTTATGCCCTTAGGCACTGATTTGCCATGTTGTGCACAACAGAAGCGAATGCAGTGGCCTATCCATTTTGAAATTGTCTACTTTGTAATAGGCTTTCCTTGTGATCCTGCAGCATAGGCTACAAACAGTTGCTCCGTTTTTCTGAAAGCTTTTGTTTTGTCCAAGTAGAATCGTAGCTGTCTGTGTATATCCAAAGAGTGCAGAAGTCTCTCCCCTTTATTCTGGGGATTTGGGTAGAAAGTAGGTAAATGAATGGTTTGGTTCAAGGCCACATTGGAGACAACTTTTGGCATGAATGTTGGGTTTGTCCTAAGAGAGACCCTGTCCTGGTGAAAAATGATGAAAGGTTCCACAGCCATTAATGCCTGTAACTCTGAGACTCTTCTTGCTGAAGTTATTGCTAGGAGCAGAGCAGTTTTCTATAAGCATTTTAGATCAGCTGTGCTGGCTGGTTCAAAAGGAGGCAGTGCAAGTTTTTCTAAAACAAAATTGAGATCCCAAGTTGATACTGGTGCTCTCCTTGGGGGTCTTATATTTTTTGCCCCTCTGAGGTACTGTCGTAGTAGAGGATGTGAAAAAAGAAGAAGTTATGTACCTACCATAATGTTCCATGTTAGTTGTCTTCATCTCGCCTTCTTTCTTGCTGGATGGGTTCGGAGCCGATCCTCGGCTCCGACTCGGCCTTTTACTAAAGCTCGAGAGCTATATTCCGGTTCAAGGCCTCCCCTTATCCCACAATGCTAGGCATCAGATATCCAGATCTCGTTTGTAGAGCTAACACCATGGAAAAAACACCTGTTCCCACCACAAGGTTTACCTACAGTGCTACAAACAGAGGAGGACGTAACCTAAAAAAAAAGAGAGTCAACCATAGGAAGAAGGCCTCAAAAGGGATTCTTTTCGGTCCTAACCAGGCTAGGGGGATGGAGGGTGGGACGCAAGAAAGAAGGCGAGATGAAGACAACTAACATGGAACGTTATGGTAGGTATATAACTTCTTAATGTTAAGTTGTCTATCTCGCCTTCATTCTTGCTGGATGGGACAGCGTCCCTAGCACCTTAGCCCTAGGTGGCTCATTGAAACAGACTCTTGAGCACAGTGGAACCAAAATCAGCTCGACTCCTGGAGGTCATACCCAACTTGTAATGCGAAATGAAGGTATGAGGAGTGGCCCATGTGGCTGCAGTAAAAATAGATTCCATTGGAAGTCTAACCTGAAAAGCTACCGACATAGCCAATGCTCTGGTGGAATGAGCTTTTGGTTTTGTAGGGAGTTCTTTATGTCTCAGTTGGTAGATCAAGGTAATAATAGAGGCCAGCCACCTGGACAAGGTTACCTTAGAAACTGGCAGGCCCTGCTTGCCCTCAGCATAGGACAGGAAGAGTTTATCTGATTTTCTTGTCTGTCTGGTCCTATCCAAATAAAAACGTAATTGCTTGTGAACGTCCAAATAGTGCAACTTTTGACCAGCTCTGTTTGAATAATTAGGAAAAAAGACAGGAAGATCAATAGCCTGATTGAGATTTGTCTCCGAGGGTATTTTGGGTAAAAAGGAAGGATTAGTCCTGAGTGAAACTCTATCTTTGTGAAAAATAAGATAAGGAGGACGAATACAAAGGGCTTGAAGTTCCGATACTCTTCTGGCTGAGGTGATGGCTACTAAGAACAGAGTCTTCCAGGAGAGTTACTTTAAGGAACAAGAAGCCGCAGGTGCAAAAGGAGGGAGAATCAAAGAAGTTAATATCAAGTTCAAATCCCACGGAGGGGGGGGCATCTTTAACCGGGGGTCTAAGTAAAATAGTCCCCTTAAAGGCCTTACAAAGTTTGTGGGACATGATACTGGACTCTGATAGGCCAACGTGAAAATTTGCGATAGCAGCCAATTGGACCCTAATGGTGGCAGACGAGGAACCTGCTCGAAAAAGTTCTGCCAAAAAATCTAAAACATTATGGACAGGGGCTGTAAAGGGGTCTATCTTTCTAGCCTCTGCCCAGAAAGAAAAATGTTTCCACTTACTAGCATAAGTCTTCCTAGCAGAAGATTTGTGCAAAGAAAGTATGACTTCACGCACTGGCTGAGAAATATGTGGAAGCCTAGCTAAGGCTGGAAGTGGAGCAACCAAGCTGTGAGGTTGAGAGAGTAAAGGGATTGGTGCAGCCCGCCCGACTGATGGATCAAGAGGTCTGTCACTGGGTCCAGATTACAGGGCTGCTCCAGCAAGTGACGATGCAGAAATGGGAACCAAATTTGTCGAGGCAGTAAGGGGCTATGAGGATCATCCTGGATCCCAATGCGGTCGCTTTCTGAATCAGTTTTGGAATTAAGGGAAAAGGAGGGAATGCATAGAGAAGACCCCGGGGCCAACCGTGAACTAGAGTGTCTCTGGGGAAATCACCTGGGAGGAGAAAGAGAGTGAAGAAGTCGCTGCACTTGCTTTTGAGAGGGGTTGCATAAAGGTCGCAGCAAGGTTGACCCCATCTGCGGAAAATTTTGTCTGCTACTAACTGACTGAGAGACCACTCGTGAGGCATAAAGATTGCTCTGCTTAGCCTGTCCGCTACGACGTTAGACTTCCCGGGGATGTACATTGCTATCAGAAACCGCTGAGTGGAGATCGCCCACTGCCAGAGTCTGAGTGCTTCTCGACATAAGGGATAGGACCTGGTTCCGCCCTGCTTATTGATGTACCACACTACCGACATATTGTCCGTCTGAACTGCAATAGTCTCGGTAGGTCCTGAAGAGCTTGCAACGCTAAAAGCACCACTCTCATCTCCAAGACGTTTATGTGCAGATGGTACTTTAGGGGTTGCCAAGTGCCCTGGACAGTCCTGCCCTGAAAATGCCCCCCCTCCCCAACCCAATCAGGGAGGCATCCGTTGTCACCGTGGCAAACGGAGGAGGAAGGACAAACGGTCTGCCCAGAAAAACTTGAGGGGAGACCATCCACCAAGAAAGGTGGTCTTTGCATGATTGGGTGATTATTATGTTGTGAGACATTGGAAGCTGTTGAAAGGACCATTGGGTAAAAAGCATCCACTGTAAGAATCCGCATGTGAAAACGAGCCAGGGGAAGTAATGTGATTGCTGCTGCCATGAGACCCAAGGTTTTCAGTACAAATCTGGCCTGAATTCTCTTGCACTGTAGTAACGTTTGAACATGTCGGTGAATGTCTAATACTCTTTCTAATGGAAGTTTTGCCGACAGTTCTTTTGTATTTAATATGGCGCCTATAAAGGTTATAGACTGACAAGGCGACAATGCAGACTTTTCGAAGTTTATAGAGATACCTAGCTTGGAGCAAGTTTGGATGGTATAATCCCTGGCTCGGATTAGCTGATGCCTGGTGGAAGCAGTTAGGAGCCAGTAGTCTAGATATGGAAACACCTGGAATCCTCGCCGTCTCAGGTGAGCCGTAACCACTGCCATGCATTTGGTGAACAACCTGGGGGCTGTGGTGAGACCAAAGGGCAGGGCTCTGAATTGATAGTGACTGGCTCCTAGCCGGAAGCGGAGAAACCTCCTGGAGCGTCTGTTCACTCTGATATGGTAGTACGCATCCTGAAGTTCTATGGAGCACATCCAGTTGTCCGGACCCAAAAAGGGTAGAATGGACTGAAGCATGACCATCCGGAACTTCATTCTTTGAACAGATTTGCTTAACCTGCTGAGATCCAAAATGGGTCTCCAGTCCCCTGTTTTCTTTGGTACCAAAAAGAACTTGGAGTAAATCCCGGATCCTTGCTGGTTTGCTGGGACTGGCTTGATGGCTCTTTTTTCTAGCAGTTTTGAAATTTCTAGTACTGCTTGTTCCCTTAGACCGGGTGGAACATCTAGAAGGGATCTGTTTGTTTGCACGGGGGTGTGGACAAAGGGGATTTTGTAACCCTCAGATATGATGGACTGTACCTATTTGTCTTGTGTGAGGAGTCGCCAGGCTTCTGGGTACAGTAACAATCTTCCCCCGACTGCCTCCGAGGGTGGACAGTCGGGCAGCCCCTCAGGGGTGCTGAAAGGGTTTGTCAGAGAAAGCTTCCCTGCTACCTTGATTTTGCGGACCCCCTCTGCCCCTCAGGCGGCATCTATTGTTGTTCCCTCCTCTGCCCCTGGAGGTAAACTCGCCACGTGTGTCAGGCACGAGTCCCTGGGGTTAGCAAATCCACATTTTTTCCACTCTTCTGACCTTTACGGTATGGTCTAGAGGGAGTAGAAAAACGGACTCTCATGGCAGAGAGAGTCTTGCCTTCCTGCTCACACCTGGTAAGGATATCCTTCACCTGTGGTCCAAACAAAGCCGAACCATCGAAGGGGGTATTGGTGAAGGATGCCTTAAAGGGGTCAACAAAGTTACATAACCGCATCCAGGCATGTCTTCTCAAAGCCACACCAGTGCCTGCGGCCCTACTCGCCCCATCGGCTGCATAAGAAATGAGCCGCATGGAGGAGTTGACTATAGAGTAAAGGGTCACAAGCTGGGAGTTGATCTTTTCCTGATACCCCACAGCAGATGGATCCTGAAGGGTATCACCCAGTTCCTTAAGGAGATCCCTTTGAAGGCGGGTGAAATGGCACAGATAGTTCAGCGAAAAAGTCGCTGAAGAAAACATCCGCTTCCCATACCTGTCCATTGTCCTAGATTCTTTATTAGGTGGATGGACAGGTACAGAAGGGTCTGCCAACTCCTTCTTAGTGGCTGCTGCAACCACCATGGCATCAACAGGGACACCCTTTGTAAGAAACTGTTTGTCGGACGGGGCTGTAATGAATTTTGTGGGCCTGCGGGGAGTTGGTTCCACTGTGTCCGGGGCCCTCCACGGCTTCTGAGCCACCACTTCCATGAGCTGGTCGAAAGGCGGAGACACCCAGGAGGTGGAAGGGCGAGAGCCAAACGCATCCAGGTACACCGACTCGCTCTCGGAAGGGTTAAGGGCAGTCCAGTTCCCTCTCTGCCTAAGGATCTCAAGGATGTCGGAGAAGGAGACATCCTCAGAGGGGGACCTTGGGGACCCTTCCGAATCCTCCAAGTCGGGTGTCTGAGGTGACTGACTCAGGGGAGTCAACATGTTTCCTCTTACATTTTCTCTTCCGAGGGGGCTCCTCTGAATGATCAGGGGAGACCTCGGAAGAGGAAGATACACCCAATGGGGCTACCTGGAGCGCCTGTTCTCCATGCTTGTGGTCAGGAGGGTGGACAGAGACCGACGCAGGCACCATAGGAGGAGGAGCCGAAGGGGTCGATCGCGGAGCTGACACCGGAGTCAGCACGCTCCTCATGACCTCAAAGGCGCCCCTATCAGGCAGAGAAGATGGTCCCCGCCCTGAAGAGACGTGAACCCCTCCCGGCACCGAGAGGGACGGCTCCGAGGCCGATGTCGGGGCCGAGCTCACCTGTGCCGAGGCCCCGAGAGGGAGAACAGGGTCGGACAACGGTCCAATGCCACTCGTCCCCTCGAAGCCGACGAGGGAGTCTCAGCGCCCAGATCCCTCCAAGGACAGAACCATTGAAGAGATCGGAGCCGACGAGGGAGCCGAAAGGTGTGGTATCTGCTCAGACATTCCGACGATTCGAGCCCCAACAAGCTCCGGCTCCGAACACAGTGGTAGAGTCGGAGGAGGAACTGTTGAAGACACAGGGATAGCCACAGTTTGTTGAGAAGGGCTAGTCAACATTTTGGCCAGTGCCTGCGACTTAAGGAGCCTACTGACCACCCTCTCCAAGTCATGATCAGATAGCCTGGAGGACAGAGAGGAATGGGATCTATGGCTCCGCTCCGATTGAAGTAATGGAGACCTGGGAGCCGAACGAACAGACTAACGAGGGAGACCTCGAACGCTTTCGGCTCAGAGAAGGCTCCGAAAGCAATGTCGGAGCCGACTGAGGTCTCGAAGTGTCGGCTCCAGCCGGAACCGACTAGGAGGCAGAAGCTCCGCTCGGCGTCGGCTCCAAACAGGGAGCCGACGGTTTGGCGGCCTTTAAGGATTTCCCCGACGAAGGCTTGGCTGGGGATACTTCTGGCTTTAACAAGCCCCTTAAAATGAGCTTATTCCTACGCTTCTGCAGGACTCTCGGACTGAAGGCATGACAGACCGAACAGGAGTCCTGCAGGTGTAGGGGGCCCAAGCAATAAACACAAGAAGTGTGACCGTCTGTCAGAGACATCTTCTGACAGCACGAGTCACACTTCTTGAAACCTGAGACCTTGGTATCTTTAGACAAATTACAGAAGAGATACCAAGGAAAGTTAACTAGTGCTTAAAACAATACACACACACACACACACACACACACACTAGGTAAAACTAACAGTAACAATACCACTAAAATCACAACAGTTATCACTAACAAAATATATATATATATATATATATATATATATATATATATATATATATATATATATATATATCGTACAAGATGACTATAAGACTAGAAAAAGGCAGCTAACTAGGCCTAACACTACCCTAAAGGGTGAGGGGGGGTGAAGAAAACTCTAACAAATGAAAAAAGAGTTTCTAAGTGGGATCTAAAGGGGTACACAATCTAATTAAACTAATAGGGAAGAATAACTAAATATTACACAAAACTGGCAGCAAAAAATACAATAAAGAATTATACGACCTGGAGCCGGTAAAAAAAACGCAGCCTCGTAGCTGAAGCGGCAAACGAGATCTGGATATCTGATGCCTAGCATTGTGGGATAAGGGGAGGCCTCGAGCCAGTAAATAGCTCTCGAGCTTTAGTAAAAGGCTGAGTCGGAGCCGAGGATCGGCTCCGAACCCATCCAGCAAGAATGAAGGCGAGATAGACAACTTAACATCAGGAGGTTCCATATTGTAATGAGCTGAAATGGCAGCGGCATGGATTTTAATTGATGAGAAAGATAGGCCTTTGTCCAGCATCTCAGTTAGGTATTGTAAAATCTCAGGTATATTAGGGACAAGTGGTTTGAGCCCTTGTGTCTGGTTCCAAGCACAGAATCTCTTCCATTTTTCTGCATATGATTTCCTAGTACTGGGCCTCCTGGCTTCTAAAATGACATCCATAACAGCTTTAGAGAGAGGTGCAGTCTGAGTGGCTACATTATCTGCCATGCTGCCAGATTTAAGGTTCTGAGTTGACTGTGCAGAATCTGACTGTTTTGTTGGGTCAGTAAATGAGGAATTTGAGGTAGAGGCTAAGCTGGGCCTTGAGACAAACTCTTTAGGATTGGGTACCAGTGCTGGTGTGGCCAGTCTGGGGCAATCAGGATCACTTTTGGCCTTTCTTGTCCGACTTTTAGGAGTACTTTGGTAAGGACAGGCATCGGAGGGAAGGCATAGACTGTCAGGCCTTTCCAGCTGAATGATAGAGCATCCACTTTCCATGCTTGAGAGTGATAAGTTCTTCTGCAGAATTTCTGTATTTGGTAATTGTGAGGGGAGGCAAAAAGATCTATGTCTGGGCGTTCCCATTTCCTCGTTATCATGCTGAACACCTGTGGATTTAGTTTCCATTCGTGAGGATCCATGAGATTTCTGCTTAGTTCGTCTGCCAGTGTATTTTTTGTTCCTGGCAGGAATTGTGCCTGCAGATGTACTGGATAGGTCAGTGCTGTGTTCCACAAAGTCATGGCTTGCCTGCAAAGGGGGTAGGAATGTGTGCCCCCTTGCTTGTTTATGTACCACATAACTGTGGTATTGCCCGTCTTTATTAACAGTTGTCCTGGATGTAGTAAGTACTTGAAAGCTGTCAGGGCATTCTGTACAGCTAGAATCTCTTTTTGATTGATGTGAAGATGCATTTGTTCCTTGGGCCACGTGCCCTGAATACATTTTCCTGCCATATGTGCCCCCCAGGCATAATCCGATGCATCAGTTGTTATTGTCTGCCTGGCTGTGGGTAAAGTGAAAGGCTGTCCCTTGTTGTGGTGACAGGCCTGGGCCCACCATCGAAACTCCTGTTGTAGGCAGGGAATTAAAGTTATGATTGTCTCCAGGCTGTGACAATGCTGAGTCCAGGCTGTGACAATGCTGAGTCCAAACACTTTTTAGATACCATAGTAGCTTCCTCATATGCAGTTTTGCATATGGAATTAGTAGAATGCAGGATGCCATGAAGCCCAGAGCCTGCAGAATTTTTCTTGCAGGGAGCTGGGTTTTTGTTGCCATCATTTGAAAGTAATGAGTCAGTTGCCTTTGTTTGTCTGGCATGAGATAAGCCATCTGGGCAGTTGTATTTAAGCTTGCACCCAGGAATATTATCTCTTGAGAGGGCACTAGTTTTGATTTCTTTTCGTTTACTGTATACCCTAGGCAAAGTAGCAATCTTTTTACAAACGCCAGATGCTTTAGAAGAATGTCCTTGCTCTCTGCTTGAATAAAAGAAACACAACTCCTCCACTCCTTCACAAATCCAGGTATATAAAAATATACAAATGAAGAACACCAACTGCTGCACGTTTGAATATTTTAATTCTGGTACCTCGGCCTTCGCCTTCTCCTGGAATACAATTTACATAACAAACACCACCCATTTTTAAAGAACATTTTGATTGAATTATTGATGCACCATCCCCTAATTATACAATTAGGCTCACTTTATACTATTTTACAACACCTATCTGGCATCTTTCCCTCCAATACATGAAAATGTACATATAGTTAGTTGGAAAAAATGTGTGTGACAATTAATACATAATATAAACAGTATTTTGGCTTCTTCCTTTCTTCCCTATTTAAGCTTTGATTAATATATACATAAATACTGTTATAAAAAATACATATATTAATTTGCATTTGACCCTAGCGTACAAATCATTCAAAAATTTTTTTTTTTTTTTTAATAACATTTTGTTAACAGACAGTTCCTCTATTCAATTATTCCCTGTTTTTCGAGAAATATGTGGAAAATACATTACACTTCCATATAAAAAAAAATTACTATTGATGGAATCTAGGTTCATTCTCAATTTAAAAACATTGTTTCCCAATGGAATGAATATGGAAGTGTAATGTATTTTCCACATATTTCTCGAAAAACAGGGAATAATTGAATAGAGGAACTGTCTGTTAACAAAATGTTATTAATAAAAAATTTTGACTGATTTGTACACTAGGGTCAAATGCAAATTAATATATGTATTTTTTATAACAGTATTTATATTTATGTATATATTAATCAAAGCTTAAATAGGGAAGAAAGGAAGAAGCCAAAATACTGTTTATATTATGTATTAATTGTCACACACATTTTTTCCAACTAACTATATGTACATTTTCATGTATTGGAGGGAAAGATGCCAGATAGGTGTTGTAAAATAGTATAAAGTGAGCCTAATTGTATAATTAGGGGATGGTGCATCAATAATTCAATCAAAATGTTCTTTAAAAATGGGTGGTGTTTGTTATGTAAATTGTATTCCAGGAGAAGGCGAAGGCCGAGGTACCAGAATTAAAAAATTCAAACGTGCAGCAGTTGGTGTTCTTCATTTGTATATTTTTATATCTCTGCTTGAATAAGGCAGTCGTCCAAGTAGGGATATATTTGAATTCCTTTTTGTATGCAAAATACAATTACTGGTGCCAGGCATTTTGTGAAGACCCTGGGCGCAGTAGATAAGCAAAAGGGCAGTGCAGAGAATTGGTAATGCATTGAGCCTGCTATGAATCTGAGGTAACTTCTGCAAGACTGTCTGATTGGGACATGCAGGTATGCCTCCTTGAGGTCCAAAGTAACTAGCCAAGCCTTCTTGCCCAGCATGGGCAGAAGTTGATGTAGTGTTAACATTTTGAATTTTGGAACATCCAGGAAAGTATTTAGGATTGACAGGTCCAATACTGGTCTCCAGGCTTTGTCCTTTCTGGGTACTAAGAAAAGTCTTGAGTAAAATCCTTGTCCCTGTTCTTGCTGTGGAACTATTTGAATAGCTCCCATGTCCATAAGAGCAGCAATTTATTTTTGTGCCTTTGCCCATTGGTTTTCTGGCAGGTCTGGCATACCTTTTGGTTTTGGAAGCGTGTGGAAGTGGAACCTGTAACCCTGAGAAACAATATTCAGCACCCATTGGTCTTGGGTGATCATGTGCCAATTTTAAAAGGTGCTAGCTTCCCCCCTAGGAGTGCGGTCAAAAGGTAAGTGCTTCACATTTGCAGAGGGAAGTCATTGGGACTGTTTCCTATAAGGTTGTGATTTGTCTCCCCCTCCTTTGGGGGCTGAAGCACCCCATTGTTTAGGTCGGTAGGAGCCTTGAGGCTGAGATCTGCCTCTTGGGCGTCTGCATCTGCCTCTTTGTGGCCTGACACTGGAAAGGACCAATTTTTTGAAGGCCAGTTTCTGCTAAATCTAGGTGGTTGAACCTGTAAGAAATCTTTCACTGTCTGCATTGACTTTGCTTTATCCTCCATTTTCTTTCACACCTCTTCTGCCTTAACACCAAACAAAGTATCATGCTGTAATGGAGCATCCAATAATTTTACTTTAACATGGTCAGGTAAACTTTGTTCTTTCAACCAAGCATGCCTTCGAATAACAGAGCCTGTAACTGCGGCTCTACAAGAAGCCTCTAATGAATCAAAACCACATTGCAGAGTATGCTTTCCCACTTGTTCAACTGCATGCAATAAATCCTGCATTTCCTTACTGTCAGGACCTTCTGTATTTGAAACCATTTTCTGTTTTAACAATGACATGAGGTACTGTTGGTATTTAAGCATGTGAAACTGACAGTTTAAAGCTCTTACAGCTAAAGTAGAAGAAGTGTAAACTTTTTCCCCCATCTGTCCAGAGCTCTGGAATCCCTATCCAAGGGGACAGGATTTTTAGCAGTGGAAGCCTTAACCCCTATTGGACCCTGAGAAATTGTTTCTGGGTCTGCAGCAGAGATTTTGTAAAGAAATTTATGAGAGTCAGGGACTCTGTAGTACCTGTCTGGCTTGACTGGTGCAGGGGGTAAAGAATCAGGAGACAGACTGGATTCAGAAAAAACATCAACAACAATATAAAGCACAGGGGGGATAGCCAGGGGCCTGTGCTGAGGTAATAAAAGGAAGTCTCTGAGCCTTTTCTTGGATTCTGAATAATCCTGTCTCTCCCAATGGAAATGCTCCCTCATGGTGTGCAGGGTTTCCCCAAAGGAATAATCCTCAGGCGGAGAGGCTGAAGAGTATGGACTCTTCTGCATCAGAGTCCTCATAGGGAGGGAGTGAATATCCCTGATCAGAAGAGGAGTCAGAGGAAATAGAAACCTGGTCAGAGGAATCATAATCAGTATCTTGCCTAGGCCTTTTGTCAGGAGGGGGATGGGAACCCCAGATTAAAGTAATAAGGTCTTCGGCCATTTTAAGCATCTGTTTCTTTGGCATAGATGACTGTTCAGAAGAATGCTGTACTTGTTTGCTTGTTTTTAATGGTGTTTTTGACTTTGCCTTTGCTGCTGTACTGGGCTTAATTGTAAGCTGTGAAGGTCTGAAAACACCCTTAGAAGCCGATGCCTGCTCAGCGGCTCCGGACCCATCTGAGGGTATAGTTTCCATAGGCCCAATACCTTGAGTTTCCACAGGCCTCGGTGTCTTCACATGGCTGTCGTTACGGCCTGTGGCTCTGAGGTAGTGGGTGTCAGGAGCTGCGAAAGAGCCCCACTAAGAACCGGCAACTGGCCTAGAAGAGGCTTCGTCTGTTTTGGACCTCGGATGCCTGTCCTTTTCTTTGTCTTTCCGTTTTTTTATAAATTCCGGTCGTCGGTTGTTCTGACGGCAATATGTAATTAAAACTTCGGCCAAAATAATGTACAGCAAAATCAATCAGACGTTTAATAGTGCTTTTATTGAATCTAGCAAAAAACCGACATCTAGTGATGTCATGGTCAGGGCCTAGGCAAGGAATACATTAAGAGTGAAAGTCCTTATGAGGTATTTGCTTCCCACAAGAAATACAATTATTAACTTTTACTGACATCGGTCTGGAGCAAGAAAAAGTTTCCACAATGGGGTACTTAGCTTTATTGAAGACTTCGGTTCTGAAACTCAATTTTGAAAATCTCAGGAGTCGGCCGACCGGCACTTGTGAACTGCTTTTACTTCGGGCACCGCGCGGCAAGAAAGACTGAAGAAAATGGCATTGGTTGCAACTTTTATACCCCTGGCGCAGTGACGTCAGGGAAGAGACGACAGCAACTGACTCCGGACAAAGACTTTGGAACTCGGGCCGACTGCGGGTCGCCTGTCAGCAGAATAACCCAAGTGTAATGACTGCAACAGTGAAACACGATGAACATCACCCTCAGAAGCCTGTGCCTGCTCAGCAGCTCCGGACCCATCCAAGGGAGAGACATCCGCGGGTTCAATACTCTGAGAATCTCGCGGCATACAGGACTCCGCATGGGTCTCGTTAGAGGCCTGCGACTCAAAAGTAGCGGGCATCAGGGGCTGCGAACGCACCTCACTGACTACCGGCGACTGTCTTAGGAGAAGCTTCATCGGTTTTGGACCTTGACGGCCTGTCTCTTTTTCTTTGTTTTTTTTGTGAACTCCAGTAGTCTGATTGCTAACAGATGACATTTCAGGGTAATTAAATCTTGATCTAAAATATTTTGAAGCAAAAATTTACAGACGCTTAATAGTGTGTTGGTTAAATCTAGCACAAAACCGACAGCAAGGCAGGTTATGATCTGGGCCTAGGCAAGGAATACAGTACAAATAAAAATCCTTATGAGGTATATGCTTCCCACAAGTAATGCAATTATTAACTTTTACTGACATCGGTAAGGAGTAAGAAAAAGTTTCCCCAACGGGGTACTTAGCTTTAGTTGAAGACTTCGGTTCTGAAACTCAAATGTGAAACTTTCAGGAGTCGGCCGACCAGCACTTGCGAACTGCTTCTGCTTTGGGCACCGCGCGGCAAGAAAGACGGAATAAAATGGCGTCTGCTGCACGTTTTATAACCCTGACGACCTGACATCATGGAAGAGGTGACAGCAACCGACGCAGTACCCAAGACTTTGATATTCAGGCCGACTGAGGGCAACCTGCCAGCAGATTACCCCTAATGTAATGACTGCAACAGTGAAACACGAAGAACATCCCTGTCTTTGTGGAAAGACAAGAAGGGGGGGGGGGTCATAAAGGCTTGTATATCGGAGACCCACCTGGCAGAGGTAATGGCCACCAAGAGGACCGTTTTCCAAGTGCAGTATTTCAGTGAAAGTACAGTTTTGTACCTACCATAAATGTAGATGTCCGATAGGAATGCATCTGCAGTCCTTACAAATGGGTTGTCCTGTCGTCAGGCAGCCCTTCAGTCGGCCGGATTCCAAAGTCTGGGTCTGGCTTCGGCTGGTGTCGCACTTCACCCGACGTCATTGCGGCAGTTCTTCGGGTATAAAGGCATCAGCCGACGCCATTTTCCTCAGTGTTTCTTGCCCCAGATGCCAGGTGCCCTCTTGGACGGCTAAATTTGGATAAATGCCAAAGTTTCCAAATAGTAGAGAGCAAACACATAAAATAAGCATGTATGTACATATATACAAACAAATACACCATAATAGATCCCCCCAAGCTAGCTGAAGGTTGGCAAATACCCTAGGAGTACCTCAGAGGGGAAGGTGGGTGGGTAATCCTGACTGCAGATGCATTCCTATCGGACATCTACATTTATGGTAGGTACAAAACTGTACTATGTCCTTCAAGGATGCATCTGCAGTCCTTACAAATGGGTAGAATACCATAGCTAAACTAGGGGAGGAGGAAAAGAGTAGAGATTATGGTGTAGTTAGGATCCCTTGCAAAACAGCAGTGGCAAAACCTGCTCGGGATCTAGAGTATAGAGGTAAATTGTAATGCTTGGCAAATGTATGCACGGAGGTCCAAGTAGCAGCCTCTATAATGTCCTTGGTAGCCACTCCTCGTAAGAAAGCTGTGGTAGTGGCTGTAGCCCTTGTGGAGTGAGGCCTGATGTTCTCTGGAGTTTTCTTTCCATGGTAGGAGTAACAAAATCTAATGCAATTTCCTATCCATTTGGAGATTGTTTTGAAATTGGTTTTCCTTCCTTTCCCTTCCTTTCCTGTTGCATATGCTACCAGAAGCTGGTCAGTTTTTCTATTGTTTTTTGTCCTGTCCAGGTAGTAGCGTAATTGTCTATGTACATCCAAGGTATGCAAGAGTCTTTCTCCCCTGTTCTGTGGGTTGGGGAAGAATGTAGGTAGGTGGATAGCCTGATTTAAAGAGACTCTGGATACCACCTTAGGCATAAATGTAGGATTTGTTCTCATGGACACTCTATCTTGATGGAAGATCAGGAAGGGTTGCACTGCCATTAATGCCTGTAGTTCAGAGACCCTTCTTGCTGAAGTTATTGCCAGCAGGAAAGCAGTCTTCCAGGATAAGTATTGTAATTCTGCTGTTGCTGCTGGTTCGAAAGGGGGAAGCGTCAATTTTTCTAGCACAAAGTTCAAGTCCCATGCTGGCAATGGAGGTTTCCTGGGAGGTTTCACATTTTTAATTCCTCTCAGAAACTGTCTGAACAGAGGATGAGAGAAGACGGGAGGATCCAAGCTGTATTCTGCTGAAATAGCTGATGCATGTATCTTGATGGAAGAATAGGACAGGCCTGTATGGAAGAGCTCTGCCAAGTACTCCAGGATGTTGGCTATGTTCGCCAGTGTCACATCTTGCCCCTTTGCAGTACTCCAAATGAGATATCTTTTCCATTTTGCTGCATAATTCTTTCTTGTTGAAGGTCTACGAGCCTCCAGGATTATGTCTTTAACCCTTTGGGATAAATTTGGGTTAATTGCTGTTATGTAATGTTCCAGGCAGTTAGCTGCAGAGTCTTCAGGTTTGGATGCAGGATGCTGTAGTTGTTCTGTGTTAACAGCAATGGGATCAGGGGGAGTGTCCATATTTGTTCCCGAGACATGCTCCTCAGCAATGGATACCAATGTTGTCTTGGCCAGTCTGGAGCTATCAGAATGATCCTTGGACGTTCCTTTTGATCTTCAGAAGCACTTTGTGCATCAAAGGAAGTGGTGGGAATGCGTATGCTGTCAGGTTTTTCCAACTGAAAGATAGGGAGTCCACCTTCCAAGCAAGTGGGTGGTACGTCCTTGTGCAGAATTTCTTTAGCTGGTGATTGAGTGGGGATGCAAACAAGTCTATTTGTGGTAGTCCCCATTCTCTTGTGATGGCTTTGAAGATGGGATGCAGCATCCATTCGTGGGCATCTGTGGTAGTCCTGCTTAGTATGTCTGCTAGAATGTTTTCCTTCCCCGGTACAAAAATTGCTTGTAACTGAATGTTGTAGCTCAGAGCCACATCCCATAGGTCCAGTGCCAGCCGGCATAGAGGATATGAATGTGTGCCTCCCTGTTTGTTGATGTACCACATAACTGTGGTGTTGTCTGTCCTTATCATCAACTGACCTTCTTGGAGAAAAGGTCTGAATGACTGGATTGCCAATTTTACTGCCATCATTTCCTTTAGATTTATGTGCAGGTGCAGCTGGTCTTGAGTCCATAGGCCTTGAATGCACTTGCCCAGCATGTGTGCCCCCAACCGAGGTCTGAGGCATCTGTCGTGATGGTTTGTCTTGGTTGACTGTTGCAGAAGGGCAATCCTGTGTTTGATTGACAGGCCTGAGCCCACCATAGGAACTCTTGCTTCAGGCATGGGATTATTGGAATTTTGGTTTCTAGGCTGTGCTTGTGTTGGGACCACAAATTCTTTAGGTACCACTGTAGCTTTCTCATATGCAGTCTGGCATGAGGGACCAGTATTATGCAGGATGCCATGAAGCCTAGAGCTTGTAGCACATTTCTTGCAGTTAGATGGTTCTGCTTTGTTAATGCCAAGAAATAAAGAGGTAGTTGCTCTTTCTTTTCTGCAGTTAGGAATGCCATTTGTTTTGATGTGTCCAGTTCTGCACCCAGAAAGGTTATTCTTTGGGATGGAATCAGCCTTGACTTTTTTATATTGACTGTATATCCCAGGGCTTGCAGCAGGTAAATGACTCTTTGTAAGTCTTCTGTTAGCTTGCTTTTGTTGTCCGCTTGTATCAGGCAGTCGTCCAGGTAGGGATAAATTTGAATCCCCTGAAGTCTGCAATGAGCGATTACTGATGCCAGGCATTTCGTGAACACTCTGGGCAGTAGATAAGCCAAAGGGCAATGCTGAGAATTGATAATGCTCTGATCCTGCAAGAAATCTGAGGTATCTTCTGCAAATTGGTCGTATGGGGACGTGCAGGTATGCCTCCTTGAGATCTAGAGTTACCAGCCAAGACTCCTTGCCCAGCATGGGAAAAAGCTGCTGTAGGGTCAGCATTTTGAATTTTGGAACAATGAGGAATGTGTTTAAAGCGGACAGGTCTAGAATAGGCCTCCATTTGTTTTCTTTTCTTGGTACCAGGAAGAGTCTGGAGTAAAATCCCTTTCCTTGCTCCATAGATGGTACCTTTTCCACAGCTCTCATTTTTAATAATTGAGATATTTGCTTTAGAGCTTCTGTCCTTTGAGTAGGTGGTAGGTTTGGCATTCCTCTCTTTCCTGGAAGAGTATGGAAGTGGAACCTGTAACCTTGGTCTATAGTTTGCAAAATCCATTTTTCTCTTGTGATGCAATGCCAGTTCTTTGAAAATAAGGATAGCTTTCCGCCTAAGGGTGCTTCCAGTTGTTCCCTGGTAGGCGGTGCCACCGCCAAGTCACTGTGATTGAGTTGTTGTAGTGGTGGTGGCTGCATCCGTGCCTCGCTGGTTGTTACCTTGCCACTGGCGTCCCCTGTAGTCCCCTGGATTGGTTTCTGCCTCTAGAGCGCCTATTCCTGCCTCTTTGTGTCTTAGAGGAGTCCGGAAAGGACCAGTTCTTGGAGGGCCAGTTCCTGCTAAACCTTGGAGGTTGAACCTGTAAGAAATCTTTCACTGTTTGTACAGATTTTGCCTTCTCTTCCATCTTTTTTAGTACCTGCTGTGCAAGGGAACCAAATAAATTGACCTTGTCCATGGGTGCATCCAAAAGCTTTGATTTGACATGGTCTGGTAATGCCTGTTCTTTTAACCATGCATGCCTCCTGATAACTGTGCCAGTCATGGCTGATCTAAAGGAAGCCTCCAGTGCATCATAGCCACATTTTAAAGAATGGTTACTAACCTGCTGTATGTTATGTACCATTTCTTGAACATACTTTTTATCTAAAGATTCTTCAGAGGACAGTTTTTTAGTTAACTGGTCAAGCATAAACTCTTGATATTGAATCATATGAAATTGGCAGTTCAAAGCCCTAGCTGACAAAGTAGCAGAGGTGAAAACTTTTTTACCCCATCTCTCTAAGGACCTGGATTCCCTTTCAGAGGGGAGAGGGTTTTTAGTAGAAGTAGCTGCTACAGCTTTAGGGCCCTGGGAGATCGTCTCTGGATCTGCAAAAGGAGCCTTGTATAAATGGTGATGAGTGTCCAGGACCCTGTAGTACCTATCGGGCTTAGCAGGAGCCGGAGGTAATGAATCAGGAGCAGTGCAAGCATCATTAAATGCATCATCTACAACAGAAAGAACTGGAGGTATAGCTAAAGGCCTATGTTGTGGCAAATGTAGAAAGGTCCTAAGCCTTTTTCTGGAGTCTGAGAAATCTTGGCCCTGCCACTGAAATTGTTCCCTCATAGCATGCAAGGTTTCCCCAAAGGAAAATTCCTCAGGCGGAGAGGCTGAAGGGATGGACTCTTCAGCATCAGAGTCTTCGTAAGGAGAATAAGGAGCCTCAGGAGGGTCTGTATGTTCTGAGTCATCAGAGGAATCATCTGTGGATACTGGCTCAGGGGGCTCTGCTCTAGGCCTCTTTTCTGGAGGAGGGAGAGAGGCCCTATCTGGATGAGGCTGGGATCCACGGATTAAAGAGATGAGATCCTCAGCCAAAGAAAGCATGTGGGAGCTGGTGCTGGGCCTGTGAGAGGGGGGTTTGGCAGGCACCGTTTTTGATGCTTTGGCTGCTTTAGCCCTGGCAAAGGCCTTAATAGACATTGCTGCAGGAGGCCTAGCAGCTCCACGTGCAGGGGTTGAAATATCCAGGGGAATGGTGTCTGATAATTCCTGTGAAACCGCAACAGAAGGAAGGGTTTCAGAAGCCGATTCTACCAGGTTAGAAGAGGCCTCGGTAGAAGGCATGGTTTCGGCTGAAGAAAGAACCGCTTGCTCGGTTTTGGCCGAAACCGAGACACTCGCGGTTTGCTTAACCGCGGTTTCGGCCGAAACCGCGGACCACGAGTGTCGGTTCTTTTCTTTGCGTTTTTTGGTAATTTGCGTTGTCGGAGGATCCGACGGCATAATATAGGCAAAATCAGAGCCGAAAATCTGTTCAGCAAACTCCGACCGACGTCTAAGCGTCCGCTGGTTAAAAGAAGCACAGGCTAGACAAGCTGCTACGTCGTGGTCTGGGCCTAAACAATGTATGCAGTAGGAGTGGAAATCTTTATGAGGTATTTGTTTCCCACAAGATAAACAGTTATTCACTTTCTCTGACATCGGCTGAGGCAAGAAAGAGTCCCCAACGGGGTACTTAGCTTTTTAGAAGTCTTCGAAGTAATATTCGGTAGTAGTAATCTCTGGATCTGACCGACCGGCACTTGCGAACAGCTTCTGCTTCGGGCGCCACACGGCAAGAAAGACTGAGGAAAATGGCGTCGGCTGATGCCTTTATACCCGAAGAACTGCCGCAATGACGTCGGGTGAAGTGCGACACCAGCCGAAGCCAGACCCAGACTTTGGAATCCGGCCGACCGAAGGGCTGCCTGACGACAGGACAACCCATTTGTAAGGACTGCAGATGCATCCTTGAAGGACATCTAGAAGAAGCTGGTTCAAAAGGTGCTTGAGTCAACTTCTCTAGCACGAAGTTGAGATTCCAGGGTACAGCCACAAGTCTCCTGTGGGGGGGGTCTTATATGAAGGATGCCTTTAAGGAATTGTTTTGCTTCAAATCTGGAAGCTAAGAGTGGAGCTATTGGCAGACAAGCAGAGATAGCTGACAAATGAGCTTTAATGGAAGAGTATGCTAATCCTGCATTAAGCAAGTTACACATATAGGACAGGACCATAGGTGGATCCACCTTCAATGGGTCCTGGTTCCTAGCCAGACACTAGATGGAGAACCTCTTCCATTTGGAGAGGTAAGACTTTCTAGTAGTAGGTTTCCTGGCCTCCTGCAGGGCCTGAAGCACGTCCGCAGAGTAAAGATGTCTGAACGGGATCAGTGCTCTATCACCCACATGGTCAGTTGGAGATTTTCCAAATGTGGGTGGAGGAGTGAGCCCTTGTTCTGTGCTAGTAGGTTCACTCTATGGGGGCAATTTGTGGTGATTGCCCTTGGCTAGGTGAAAGAGAAGGGGGAACAAATGCTGTCTTGGCCAATAAGGAGTCACCAGCACTAGTTTTGGCTTTTCCTGTTGGACTTTCAACAGGACTTTCAGAATGAGTGGAAAGGGAGGGAACGCATACAGGAATTTCCCCTTCCAGGAGATTGAAAGGGCATCCACACTCCATGCCTGAGGATGGTATTCTCTGGCACAAAACTGAGGGATCTGTTTGTTCATGGGGGAGGCAAACAAGTTTTTTTGAGGCCTAGATTTTGAGGCTCTGGATTGCCTGCATACGAAAGTTTGCTTGGCAGAGTAATTCCTATGACAATTAGAGACAGGGGATACCAAAATATGCTTAAGGTCTTTAAGTTCTTTACATTTTTCTTTCAGAGATTTGAAGAGCTCTGCAGAAGGCTTCCCAAACAGGACAGCATTATCCAAGGGAGCATCCATCAGTTTTGCCTTGATTTCCTCAGGTAGAGGCTGGAGCCCAAGCCAGGCAAATCTTCTGAGGGCAGAAGAGGAAGCAGCAGCTCTAGAGAAGGCTTCTACAGCTTCATACGTGCACTTCATAGAATGTCTGGCTACCTGAGAAGAAGTGGCAAGGAGGGAGGATGCCAGGGTCTTATTTTCAGAATCAAGCATGTCGGAAATCAGTTTTGAAATTTGGGAAATAGTTGTACTTGGTCATGTGTGTTGGATAGTTTAAAGTGCTGAAGGCCAGGGTAGCGGAGGTATAGATATTCTTTCCCAGCTGCTCCAGCTGTCCGCTATCCTTATCTGAGGGCAGCAGGGGGGAAGAAGAGAGCGATCTGGAGGCCTTATCAGAGGCAACAGATATTACAGATGGATCTGCAGCAGGGGCCTTGAAAAGAAATTGGCAGTCCGTGGGTACTTTTCAGTACCTGCCTGATTTTTTTTGAGCTGGAGGCTGAGAGTCCAGGTGGGTAGAAGGGGATGCAAAGGCATCCAGAAAGGCAGGTGTTACAAGAGGGATGGCTGAAGGGCTTGAGTACTGTACCTGGAGGAGGTCATAATAATGCTTCTGGGCCTCAGATATTTCTGTACTGTCCCATTTGAAGTAGTCAAGCATTTTGGATATAGTCTCCCCAAAAGAAATGTCTTCCATGGGGGAATCTGCTCCATTAGAATCCTCTTCAGGGGAGACAATCTAATGGAGAGGAGATTTGGGAGTAATAATCCAAAGAATCATCCTCCTCGTCAGAAGAAAAATCCTCCTCTGAGGTAGGATGGGGCCTAGGTCTCTTCAGAGGAGAAGGCCAGGCGGAGGGGGAAGCAGGGTGGCCTGATTGAGGCCTAAGCACCATAAAGGCCTTAAAGAGGCCATGTGAAAAGTTCAGCTACTCCTTCTGTGGATCGGGGGGGACATGCTTGTTATTTTTCCTCCTTCTTTACAGGCATATCTATGCGGTGCAAAGGACAACCAGACGTAGGCCTACATTCTACAATATCAGAGTCCACATTCTCCCTAACAATTACCTGAGTTACTCCCCTAGGGCTCCTCTGACACAAAAAGCCATCAGAGACCAATGTCCAAAAAGTCTCTAAGGATGTGCAAATGTCGGGAGCCAAGGCGGCTTGTGAAGTGGGCTCACCCTGTGGGTCCGGATCTTGGTTGGCATGCGTCTCCAAGCTCTTATGCACGTCAGGAGAGATGTCCGACTCGAGAGGCACAGCTTTGGTTTCAGACCTCTTTTTTTTGGCCTTTTGTTTAGCAGGCTTTGTCGTTGGGTCTGGAGGGGATCCCATCTCACACTCTTTGATAGACGCTTAAAGCGTTGGTTTTGTAGGTAGATCGTGAGGGAGGATAACCAACTTTGGAAGGTCTTCATTACAAAGGACTGGCAAATGGAACAGTTTTTGTGGTCATCCTATGGGCCGAGGTAAAAAAAGGCACTGTGTATGACTATCTTTATGTGGAATCTGTCTTCCAGTCACACTTCCCGTTTCTGGAGGACATGAACCTCAGTAAAGAAAAAGGTAGCAAAAAGACAAAAAAGGTTTCCCCAATGGGGTACTAACGTTAGAAAATCAGCTATTCTGACAGCAGAGCACCTTCTGGGACTGGCGATCTGACTGGTGGCAAAGAAGTTCTGAGGATGGTGCATGCATACATCTCTTTTACAACAGACATATGTTGCTGGCCTACGTCAGACATACCATGCACCCTAGGTAGTAAAAGACTTTGATATACTGGCATATGTCAGATCACCATCGCCTTGGCAGGCAGCTCCCTTGTGTCAGGAATACTGTAACAGAAGAATACAAGGACATCACGAGTTTTCCATAACAGAAATTTTTCCTACACCCTTGAGGGTAGTTTGAGGGGAGGAAATGTAGAGTTTTTCCAATATACAATACACTTCCCATGGGGCAAAGGGTGTCTATACAGTGAGCGTAAAAAGAAAGGAACGCCACCAAAAAGCACTACAAATACAGAGTAAAGATAATAAAAAAAAAAAAACTCTAAAGACTCTTGGAAAAAATCTATTTAGGACCTTTACTAAAAGTACAGTTGTGTACCTACCATAAATGTAGATGTTCGAGTGTGATCACTGTTGCAGTCATTACACTTGGGCTATCCTGCTGGCAGGCTACCCGCATTCGGCCTGAATTCCAAAGTCCTAGTCCGGCGTTGGTTGCTGTCGCCTCTTCCCTGACGTCAGTGCGCCAGGGATATACAAGATGCAGCAGACACCATTTTCTTCAGTTTTTCTTGCTCCAGATGTCAGGTGCCCCCAAAAGGTTAGGCTAAAAATAATGCTTATAAAAAAGCATGCACTAACATAAAAGTTACCTTCATCTACAAGTAAATACACCACATAGGTTATATAGAATAGAGAAGTACAGATAAGTCCCAGCAAAGAAAGGGGGATGGTGGGTGAGTAACCTGGACTGCAACAGTGAATACACTTAAACATCTACATTTATGGTAGGTACACAACTGTACTATGTTCATCATGTTTCACTGTTGCAGTCATTACACTTGGGTTGAATCCCAAAGGCGGCTGGGTCTAAATAGAATTAGGAGTGGCTATGAGGCCCTGCAGAACTGCAGTGGCAAAGCCTGCTCTGGATTTAGAGTAAAGAGGTAAGTGGTAGTGCTTTGTAAACATGTGCACTGAAGTCCAAGTTGCAGCCTCCAAAATATCCTTGGTTGGTCCTCCTCTGAGGAAGGCTGCTGAAGTGGCTGCTGCTCTGGCTGAGTGTGGCCTAATGCCCTTAGGCACTATTTTGCCATGCTGTGAATAGCAGAAATGAATGCAGTGGCCTATCCATTTAGAAATAGTCCACTTTGAGATAGCCTTTCCTTGTGATCCTGCAGCATATGCCACTAGAAGTTGCTCAGTCTTTCTGAAAGCTTTAGTTTTGTCCAAGTAGAAGCGTATCTGTCTGTGCATGTCCAAAGAATGCAGAAGTCTCGCCCCTTTATTCTGTGGGTTTGGATAAAAAGTGGGCAAATGAATGGTTTGATTAAGAGCCACACTGGACACTACACCTTAGGCATAAATGTTGGGTTCGTCCTTAGAGAAACCCTGTCCGGATGGAAAATAATAAAAGGTTCCACAGCCATTAATGCCTGTAACTCAGACTCTTCTTGCTGAAGTAATTGCTAGGAGCAGAGCTGTTTTCCATAAGAATTTTATCTCTGCTGTGTTGGCTGGCTCAAAAGGAGGCAGTGTGAGTTTTTCCAAAACAAAATTAAGGTCCCATGTAGGTATCGGTGCTCTCCTTGGAGGTCTTATGTTTTTGGCCCCTCTGAGGTACTGCCTTAGCAGTGGATGTGAAAAATAGACGGTTCCGTATTGTAATGAGCTGAAATGGCAGAGGCATGGATCTTAATCGATGAGAAAGATAGACCTTTGTCCAGCATCTCAGTTAAGTATTGTAAAATCTGAGGAATACTTGGAACAAGCATGTCAAGTCCCTGTGCCTGGTTCCAAGCAGAGAATCTTTTCCATTTTTCTGCACAAGATTTTCTGGTGCTGGGCCTCCTGGCCTCCAAAATAACATCCATAACTGCTTTAGAAAGAGGTGTGCTTTGAGTGTTTATATTATCTGCCATGCAGCCAGATTTAAGGTTCTGAGTTGGCTGTGCAGGATCTGATTGTTTTGTTGGGTCAGTAGATGAGGAATTTGAGGTAAGGTCCAGGCTGGGCCTTGACACAAGCTCTTTAGGATTGGATACCAGTGCTGGCGTGGCCAGTCTGGAGCAATCAGTATCATTTTTGGCTTCTCTTGTCTGATCTTTAGGAGTACCTTGGGGAGGAGAGGCAGAGGAGGGAAGGCATATACTGTAAGGGTTTTCCAGCTGAATGATTGAGCATCCACCTTCCATGCTTGTTTGTGATAAGTCCTTGTGCAAAATCTCTGTAGTTGGCAGTTGTGTGAGGAGGCAAATAGATCTATGTCTGGGCATCCCCATTTCCTTGTTATCATGCTGAAGACTTGTGGATCTAGTTTCCACTCACGAGGGTCCATGAGGTTTCTGCTTAGTTTGTCTGCCAGAGTATTTGTCTTTCCTAGCAGGAATTGTGCCTGCAGGTGCACTTGATAAGTCAATGCTGTTTTCCACAAAGTTATGGCTTGTCTGCAGAGGAGGTGGGAATGTGTGCCCCCTTGCTTGTTTATGTACCACACGACTGTAGTATTGTCCGTCTTTATCAACAGTTGTCCTGGATGGAGTAGGTCCTTGAAGACTGTCAGGGCATTCTGTGCATTTGGCTTGCAGGCCACGTGCCCTGAATACATCTTCCTGTCATATGGGCCCCCCAGGCATAATCCGATGCATCTGTTAGTGTCTGCCTGGCTGTGGGTAAAGTGAATGGCTGTCCCTTGTTGTGGTGACAGGCCAGTGCCCACCATCGAAACTCCTGTTGCAGGCAGGAATGAGGGTAATTAATGTTTCCAGGCTGTGGCAATGTTGAGTCCAAACACTTTTTAGGTACCATTGTAGCTTCCTCATATGCAGTCTTGCATATGGAATTAGCAGAATGGAGGATGCCATGAAGCCCAAAGCCTGCAGAATTTTTCTTGCCGGTAACTGGGTCTTTGTTGCCATCTTTTCGAAGTAAGAAGTCAGTTGCCTTTGTTTGGCGTGAGATAAGCCATCTGGGCAGTTGTATTTAAGCTTGCACCCAGGAATATTATCTCTTGAGTGGGTACTAGTTTCGATTTCTTTTTGTTTACTGTGTACCCTAGGCAAATTAGTAATCTTTTTACAAACGCCAGATGCTTAAGTAGAATGTCTTTGCTCTCTGCTTGAATAAGGCAGTCGTCCAAGCAGGGATATATTTGAATTCCTCTTTGTCTGCTAAATGCAATTACAGGTGCTAGGCATTTTGTGAAGACTCTGGGCGCAGTAGATAAGCCAAAGGGCAGTGCAGAGAATTGGTAGTGCATTGAGCCAGCTATGAATCTGAGGTATATTCTGCACGTTTGTCTGATTGGGACATGCAGGTATGCCTCTGAGTTCCAAAGTTACTAGCCAAGCCTTCTTGCCCAGCATGGGCAGAAGCTGCTGTAGTGTCAACATTTTGAATTTTGGAACGTCCAGAAAAGTGTTTAGAATAGACAGGTCCAGTATTGGTCTCCAAGCTTTGCCCTTTCTGGGTACCAAGAAAAGTCTTGAATAAAATCCTTGTCCCTGCTCTTGCTGTGGTACTGGCTGAATAGCCCTCATGTCCAAGAGAGATGAGATTTGCTTTTGTGCCTCTGCCCATTGATTGTGTAGCAAGTCTGGCATACCTTTTGTCTTTGGAAGAGTGTGAAAGTGGAACCTGTAGCCCTGAGAAAAGCACAGTTTTGCACCTACCATAAATGTAGATGTTCGAAGATCCACATTGCTGCAGTCATAACTTATGGGTAGTCCGCTGTCCTCGGTCAGCCCGAATGCCAAAGTATTAGGCTGACGTCGGTCATGGGCGCTCAGATCTGACGTCAGAGCGTCAAGGTATTAAAGCGCATGACCGACGTCATTTCCTCAGTCTTTTCTTGCCCCAGATGTCAGAAGGCCCTAAAAATAAAGGCCACAGCCAAAAATAGAATAACTCCCTAAAACCATGTACAAAAAACAGCTACAACCCAAATCATACCACCACTCCAAACTACAGAGGGGAAGGAGGGAGGGTAAATTGGACTGCAGCAATGTGGATCTTCGAACATCTACATTTATGGTAGGTACAAAACTGTACTATGTTCTTCATCTCACATTGCTGCAGTCATAACTTATGGGAAGAATCCCAAAGCAGAGGTAAAGGGAGGCTGGCAAAATCATAAAGCATTGGGGGCTGCCAAAATGCCCTGCAAGATTGCAGTGGCAAATCCAGCCCTAGATTTGGAATAAAGAGGAAGATGGTAATGTTTAGAAAAAGTGTGCACTGAACTCCAAGTAGCTACTTCCAAAATATCTTTAGTAGCTACCCCCCTTAAAAAAGCAGTAGAAGTGGCAGTAGCCCTAGTGGAGTGAGGCCTGATTCCAGCTGGAATCTCCTTACCATGGTGAGAATAACAAAAAGCAATACAAAAGCCAATCCACTTAGAAATAATTTGTTTTGAAACAGGTTTCCCCTGAGAACCCAAAGCAAAAGAAACAAACAACTGCTGAGACTGTCTGAACCCTTTAGTCTTGCTCAAATAATAACGCAACTGCCTGTGAATATCCAAAGTGTGCAAAATTTTCTCCCCTTTATTTTGGGGATCTGCATAAAAAGTAGGCAAATGAATAGATTGGTTCAAGACCACATTTGAAACCACTTTAGGCATGAAAGTAGGGTTAGTACGCAGAGATACCCTGTCCTTATGAAAAATTAGGAATGGTTCAACTGCCATTAGAGCCTGTAATTCAGAAACCCTTCTAGCAGACGTAATGGCCAACAAAAAAGCAGTCTTCCAAGACAAAAACTTTAACTCAGCTGTAGATGCAGGTTCAAAAGGAGGTAAAGTAAGTTTTTCCAACACAAAATTGAGATCCCAAGCAGGAGTAGGAGCTCTACGCGGGGGTCTTATGTTCTTTGCCCCCCTAAGGAATTGCTTAAACAAAGGATGAGAGAATAATGGTGGATCACAGTCATAGTGAGCAGAAATGGCTGCAGCATGAACTTTTATAGAGGAGAAAGACAAACCCTTGTCCAATAATTCTGTAAGATATTGAAGAGAAACACTCAAATCAGGCCTGGAAACATCAAAGCTCTTTGCTTTGCTCCAAATAAAAAATCTCCTCCATTTATCAGCATAAACTTTCCTTGTACTAGGCCTCCTGGCCTCCAAAATAACATTCAAAACTTGTTGAAGCTGCGACCCTCCAGGTTCTAGAACAGAATATGCCAGGCTGTTAGATGCAGGGACTGAATCCTGACATTGAGAAAATGATTGCCCTCCTGAGTCAAAAGGTGTGGAATCAAAGGCAAAGGGTAAGGAGGTTCCCGTACTAAACTCCTCAGCAGAGGGTACCAGTGCTGTCGAGGCCAGTCTGGAGCTATTAGAATCATGGAGGGCTTGTCTTGTCTGACCTTCAAGAGAACCTTTGGAAGAAGAGGCAGAGGAAAGGCATAGACGTGAAGATTGCTCCAACTGAATGATAGAGCATCCACTTTCCAAGCTGTGGAATGAAGCATCTTTGTGCAAAACTTTGGCACCTGGAAATTTAGTGGAGAAGCGAACAGATCTATGTCTGGAGTCCCCCATATCATTGTCAACTGTCGAAATACATGAGGATCCAATTTCCACTCGTGGGGATCCACTATCCGTCTGCTCAAAACATCTGCTAAGGAGTTCTGTGCTCCTGGCAGAAACCTTGCTTGAAGAGTGAGTTGCAAACTGAGAGCAGTCTCCCACAAAATCATAGCTTGTCTGCAAAGAGGGTACGAATGGGTTCCCCTTGCTTGTTGATGTACCACATGACAGTTGTGTTGTCTGTTTGAATCAACACCTGCCCTGGGAGAAGTAAATCCTTGAAAGCCATCAATGCAAACTGGACTGCTAACATTTCCTTCAAGTTGATATGTAAATGTTGAAGTCTGGCAGGCCACGTGTCTTGAACCCATTTTCCATTGAGGTGTGCTCCCCAGGCCTTGTCCGAGGCATCCGTCGTTAAAATCTGACTCGCCTCTGGTCGGGTCACAGAGAGTCCCTTGTTTAGGTGACATTCCTGAGCCCACCACAAAAATTCCTTTTGAATGCAAGGTATTATCTGAATGACAGTGTCCAGATCTTGGCAGTGTTGTGTCCATACATTTTGAGATACCATTGTAGCTTCCTCATATGCAGTTTGGCATTGGGAAGCACCAGAATACAAGATGCCATGAACCCCAAGGCTTGAAGGACTGTCCTTGCAGTCAGCCTGGACCGTAGAGACAATTGATGGAAGTAAAGTGTAAGATTCTTTTGCTTGTCCGGGGTCAAAAGGCCATCTGGGAAGCTGTATTCAGTCTCACACCCAGAAAGCACATTTCCTGAGAGGGTACTAGACTGGACTTTGTTTCATTCACAGAATACCCTAGGCACCTTAACACTGTCATAACATACTGCAGATGGTGAAGAAGCTCGTGCTTGTCTTGAGCAAAAATCAGGCAATCGTCCAAGTAAGGATAAATTTGTATTCCTCTTAACCTGAAGAAGGCTATCACTGGAGCCAGAACTTTTGTGAATACCCTGGGCAGTAGATAAGCCAAAGGGCAATGCAGAGAACTGATAATGTAAAGTCCCAGCCAAACGCAGGAATCTCCTGCAACTGAGCCTGATAGGAACATGAAGATAAGCCTCTTTGAGATCCAGAGTTACCATCCAGTGATCTTTGCCCAACAGAGGCAGAAGTTGTTGCAACGTCAACATTTTGAATTTTGGAATGTCCAGATATGTGTTGAGGATAGATAAATCCAAGATTGGCCTCCAAGTGTTTCCTTTCTTTGGTACAAGAAATAGGCGAGAGTAAAATCCGAGGCCCACTTCTGACAGAGGGACCTGCTGTATAGCCCCCATTTGAAGAAGTAAAGAAATCTGTTTGTGAGCCTCTAACCATTGCTGAGGAGGAACGTCTGGCATGCCTTTGAAAGGAGGCAATGTGTGGAAATAAAACTTGTAGCCTCGGTCTATAATGTCCAACACCCATTTGTCCTGGGTGACTAGAAACCAATTTTGCTTGAAGAGTGCCAACTTTCCTCCCAAACGAGCTGCCAGACAGGAAGGATCTGGCAGCTGAAGATGCAGGTCATTGGGCCTGTTTACGAAAGGACTGGCCCCTGCCCTCACCTGTAGATTGTGCTGGTGAACTCCACGGCCTAGGCCTGAAAGAACTCTGAGCTCTGCCCCTACCATGCCTAGATCTACCCCTAGACTGTGAATCAGAAGAAGGGTAAGTCCAACCCTTAGCAGGCCAGTTCCTGCTAAACTTATGGGGCTGCACCTGCAAAAAATCTTTAACAGTCTGCATAGACTTAGCCTTGTCTTCCATTTTTTTCAAGACAGACTCCACAGGAGAACCAAACAAAATTTCAGACTGCAAAGGAGCATCTAAAATCCTAGCTTTAACATGCTCTGACAAATTCTGATCCTTAAGCCAGGCGTGCCTGCGAATAACTGAACCAGTGGCAGCCACCCTGGAGGAAGCCTGCAAAGCATCAAAACCACACTGCAAAGCATGCTTACCCACCTGATCAGAGGCATGTACCAAATCCTGTAATTCCTTACACTCTATGCCCTCTGCCAAAGCATCCATTTTAGATTTTAACTGAGTAAGGAGAAAATTCTGGTACTTCAACATATGAAACTGGCAATTCAAAGCCCTCATTGCTAAAGTGGAAAAGGTATACACTTTCTTACCCCACCTTTCCAAAGCTCTAGCCTCCTTATCCAAAGGAACTGGATTCTTTACAACAAAAGCCCTGACACCCTTAGGTCCCTGGCTAATAGTTTCTGGATCGGCCCTAGGGCTTTTATACAGATATTTATGAGCCTCAGGCACTCTGTAATACCTATCTGGCTTAACTGGCGCAGGAGGCAAAGAGTCTGGATTAAGGGAAGCCTCAGAGAAAACGTCTTGAACAACATCCAAAACAGGAGGTATAGCCAAGGGCCTATGCTGTGGTAAAAAAGTACAGTTTTGTACCTACCATAAATGTAGATGTTCGAAAATCCACATTGCTGCAGTCCTTACTTATGGGTAGTCCGCTGTCCTCGGTCGTCCCGAATACCAAAGTATTAGGCTGACGTCGGTCATGGGCGCACATCCCTGACATCAGAGCGTCAGGGTATAAAAGCGCATGACCGACGTCATATCCTCAGTCTTTTCTTGCCCCAGATGTCAGAAGGCCCTAAAAGAAAGGCCACAGCCAAAAAACAGAGTACCTTCCCAAAAGATATGCCCAACTACAGCCATCACCCAAACCATATAACCATGCTAAGCTACAGAGGGAAGGAGGGAGGATTGGACTGCAGCAATGTGGATCTTGAACATCTACATTTATGGTAGGTACAAAACTGTACTATGTTCTTCATCTCACATTGCTGCAGTCCTTACTTATGGGTAGAATCCCAAAGCAACGGGAAAGGGAGGTTGGAAAAATCATAAAGCATTAGGGGCTGCTAAAATGCCCTGTAAAATTGCAGTGGCAAATCCAGCCCTAGACTTAGAATAAAGAGGAAGGTGGTAATGTTTAGAAAAGTATGTACTGAACTCCAAGTGGCTGCTTCCAAAATATCCTTTGTAGCTACCCCCCTTAGAAAGGCAGTAGAAGTTGCAGTAGCTCTAGTGGAATGAGGTCTGATCCCAGTCGGAATCTCCTTACCATGATGGGAATAACAAAAGAAATACAAAACCCAATCCATTTAGAAATAGTTTGTTTCGAAACAGGTTTACCCTGTGAACCCAAAGCAAAAGAAACAAACAACTGCTGAGACTGTCTGAACTCCTTGGTTCTGTTCAAATAATAACGCAACTGCCTGTGAATATCCAAAGTATGCAAAATCTTCTCCCTTTATTTTGAGGATTTGCATAAAAAGTAGGCAAATGAATAGTTTGGTTTAAGGCCACACTAGAAACCACTTTAGGCATAAAGGAAGGATTAGTACGTAAAGATACCCTATCCTTATGAAAAATCAAGAAAGGCTCCACTGCCATAAGGGCCTGTAATTCAGAAACCCTTCTTGCAGAAGTAATGGCCAACAAAAAAGCAGTTTTCCATGACAAATACTTTAACTCGGCCGTAGCTGCAGGCTCAAAAGGTTGTAGAGTAAGCTTTTCCAACACAAAATTGAGATCCCAAGCAGGAGTAGGAGCTCTACGTGGGGGTCTTATGTTCTTTGCCCTCTGAGAAACTGCTTAAACAAAGGATGAGAGAATAAAGGAGGGTCACCGTCATAATTAGCCGAAATGGCTGCAGCATGAACCTTTATGGAGGAGAAGGACAAACCTTTATCTAATAACTCAGTAAGATATTGTAAGGAAGCACTCAAATTAGGCTTGGAAACATCAAAGTCCTTCCCTTTGCTCCAAATAAAAAATCTCCTCCATTTATCAGCATAAACTTTCCTTGTACTAGGCCTCCTGGCCTCCAAAATAACATTCAAAACTTGTTGTGGAAGCTGAGAACCTCCAGAATCTAAAACAGAATATGCCAGGCTGTTAGATGCAGAGACTGAATTCTGACATTGAGAAAGTGATTGCCTTCCTGAGACAAAAGGTGTGGAATCAAAGGCAGAGGCCATGGAGGCTCTCGGACCAAACTCCTCAGTAGTGGGTACCAGTGTTGTCGAGGCCAATCCGGTGCTATCAGGATCATGGATGGCTTGTCTTGTCTGGCCTTCAAGAGAACCTTGGGCAGAAGAGGTAGAGGTGGAAAGGCATATACATGAAGATTGTTCCAACTGAATGACAGAGCGTCCACCTTCCAAGCTGTGGGATGAAACCTTTTTGTGCAAAACTTTGGCAACTGGTAATTTAGTGGGGAAGCGAACAGAGCTATGTCTGGAGTTCCCCATGACACTGTCAACTTTTGAAATACCTGAGGATCCAATTTCCACTCGTGAGGTTCCACTATTTGTCTGCTCAACACATCTGCTAAGGAGTTCTGTGCTCCTGGTAGAAATCTTGCCTGAAGATTGAGGTTGTAACTGAGAGCTGTTTCCCACAAAATCATCGCTTGTCTGCAAAGAGGGTACGAATGAGTTCCCCCTTGCTTGTTGATGTACCACATGACAGTTGTGTTGTCTGTTAGAATCAACACCTGCCCTGGGTGAAGTAAATCCTTGAAAGCCATTAATGCAAATTGTACTGCTAACATCTCCTTCAAGTTGATATGCAAATGTTGAAGTCTGGCAGGCCACGTGTCTTGCACCCATTTCCCATTGAGGTGTGCTCCCCAAGCCTTGTCAGAGGCATCCGTTGTTAGAATCTGACTCGCCTCTGGTCGGGTCACAGAGAGTCCCTTGTTTAGGTGACATTCCTGAGCCCACCACAAAAATTCCTTCTGAATGCAAGGTATTATTTGAATGACAGTGTCTAGATCCTGGCAGTGTTGTGTCCATAGATTTTTGAGATACCATTGAAGCTTCCTCATATGCAATTTGGCATTGGGAAGCACCAGAATACAAGATGCCATGAACCCCAAGGCTTGAAGGACTGTCCTTGCAGTCAGCCTGGACTGTAGAGACATTTGATGGAAATAAAGTGAAAGACGTTTCTGTTTGTCCGGGGTCAAAAAGGCCATCTGGGAAGCTGTATTCAGTCTCACACCCAGAAAGCACATGTCCTGAGAGGGTACTAGACTGGACTTTGTTTCCCACCATCACATACCGTAGATGCTGAAGAAGCTTGTCCTTGTCTTGTGCAATAATCAGGCAATCGTCCAAATAAGGATAAATTTGTATTCCTTCCATCCTGAAAAAGGCTATCACTGGAGCCAGAACCTTTGTGAACACTCTGGGCACAGTAGATAAGCCAAAGGGCAATGCAGAGAACTGATAATGTAAATTTCCAGCTCGAAAACGCAGGTACTTCCTGCAACTGGGCCTGATAGGAACATGAAGATAAGCCTCTTTTAGATCCAGAGTTACCATCCAGTGATCTTTTCCCAGCAGAGGCAAAAGCTGTTGTAATGTCAACATTTTGAACTTTGGAATGTCCAAATAAGTGTTGAGGAGAGATAAATCCAAAATCGGTCTCCACGTGTTCCCTTTCTTTGGTACTAGAAACAGGCGGGAATAAAACCCTAGACCCACTTCTGAAGGAGGTACTGGCTGTATGGCTCCCATGTGAAGAAGTAATGAAATCTGTTTGTGAGCCTCCATCCTTTGCCGAGGAGGAATGTCTGGCATACCTTTGAAAGGAGGCAATGTATGGAAATAAAACTTGTACCCTTTGTTTATAATGTCCAACACCCATTTGTCTTGGGTGACTAAAAACCAATTTTGCTTGAAGAGAGCTAGCTTTCCTCCCAAAGGAGCTGCCAGGCAAGAAGAATCTGGCAGCTGAAAATGCAGGTCATTGGGCCTGTTTACGAAAGGACTGGCCCCTACCCTCACCAGCAGATTGAGCAGGCGAACTCCAGGTTCTAGGCCTAAAGGTACTCTGAGCTCTGCCCCTACCACGCCTAGATCTACCCCTAGACTGGGAATCAGAAGAAGGGTACGTCCACCCCTTAGCAGGCTAATTTCTGCTAAACTTAGGAGGTTGGACCTGCAAAAAATCTTTAACAGTCTGCATAGACTTAGCCTTGTCCTCCATTTTCTTCAAAACAGACTCCACAGGAGGACCAAACAACACTTCGGACTGTAAAGGGGCATCCAGAATTCTAGACTTAACATGTTCAGATAAATTCTGATCCTTAAGCCAGGCATGCCTACGAAGAACTGAACCAGTGGCAGCCACTCTAGAAGAAGCCTGCAAAGCATCAAAGCCACACTGCAAAGAATGTTTCCCCACCTGTTCAGAAACATGCACCAAATCTTGCAATTCTTTACACTCTATGCCCTCCGCCAAAGCATCCACTTTAGATTTTAGCTGAGAAAGGCAGAAATTCTGATATTTCAACATATGAAACTGGCAATTTAAAGCCCTCATTGCCAAAGTAGAAGAGGTGTACACCTTCTTACCCAATCTGTCCAAAGCTCTAGCTTCCTTATCTAGAGGAACCGGATTCTTTACAACAGAAGCCCTAACACCCTTAGGCCCCTGACTAATAGTTTCTGGGTCCGCCCTAGGACTCTTATATAGGTATTTATGAGCCTCAGGTACCCTATAATACCTGTCCGGTTTAACTGGTGCAGGAGGCATAGAATCTGGATTAAATGAGGCCTCCGAAAAACATCCTGAACAACATCCAAAACAGGAGGAATAGCCAAGGGTCTGTGCTGTGGTAAAACAAGAACTCTCTAAGCCTCTTTCTGGAATCTGAGTAATCCTGTCCTTCCCACTTAAAATGTTCCCTCATAGAGTGTAAGGTTTCTGAAAATGAAAAATCCTCTGGAGGGAAGCAGAAGGAGTAGAGTCCTCTGCATCGGAATCCGAATAAGGAGGAAAATCTTGAATATCCTCAGCAGAAGACTCAGAATCATCTGAGGCCTGCTCCAAAATTTCCAACTCTGGCTCTACCCTGGGCCTCTTATCAGGAGGGGGCATGGAACCTCTAATTAAAGAAATCAAATCTTCTGCCATTTTAAGCATATGCTTCTTAGGTACAGACCCTGAAGAACCAGAACTAACTCCAGAAGAAGGCAAAACAGTCCTGCCCTTAGAAGGAGCCCTAGAAACAGTAGCAGAAGGCCTAACCCCCTTAGGCAAAGAAGGGAGAATAGTAACCTGAGAGGCCCCTTCAGCCTGACCTGACTCCTGTGATGCCACATCCTGTAAAATCAAGGTTTCCCCCTGAGATTCAACAGAAACTTCAGCCGGATCCACCTGTTCCACTGCAGTCTCTAAAGGCCCGGCGTCCGAAATGGACGAATCATCCTGTCTAGGCTTTACAGATTTGTCTTTACGCTTCTTGGAAGCGGCGCGGAGGAGCCGACGGCATATTATAATTACACCGCTTGCCAAAACTAACCTAGCGCAATCTAGCCTTCTCTTAATAGTGCGCTTATTAAACCTAGCACAAAACCGACACCCAACTACGCTGCTCGGTCCCAAGCAAGGGATACAAAGCGAGTGGTAAACCCTATGCGGTATCTGCTTCCCACAAGAAATTCAATTATTCACTTTTTCTAACATCCGGTAAACAACTGTGGCAAGAAAAAACAAAATGCTCCCCAACGGGTACTTAGCCCAACTTGGTATGTCTGAAACTCCGAAAACGAAAAATTTCAGAAAGCCGAACGGCACTTGCAACGCTGCTTCTGCATCGGACCATGCGGCAAAAAAGACTGAGGATATGACGTCGGTCATGCGCTTTTATACCCTGACGCTCTGATGTCAGGGATGTGCGCCCATGACCGACGTCAGCCTAATACTTTGGTATTCGGGCCGACCGAGGACAGCGGACTACCCATAAGTAAGGACTGCAGCAATGTGAGATGAAGAACATCAAAAATTCCCTAAGCCTCTTCCTGGAATCTGAGAAATCCTGACCTTCCCATTTAAAATGCTCCCTCATGGAATGCAGGGTTTCTGAAAAAGAAAAATCCTCTGGAGGAGAAGCAGAAGGAGTGGAATCCTCTGCGTCTGAATCAGAATAAGGAGGAAAATCCTGAATGTCTTCAGCCAAAGACTCTGAGTAATCTGAAGCCTGCTCCAAACTTTCCATTTCTGGCTCCACCCTAGGCCTCTTATCAGGAGGGGGCATAGAAACCCTGATTAAAGTAATTAAATCTTCTGCCATTTTAAGCATATGTTTTTTAGGCACAGAACCTGCAGAGCTAGGACTGACACCTGTGGAAGGCAAACCAGGCCTGCCTTTGGAGGGCACCTTAGAGACAGAAGGAGAAGGCCTAACCACCCTAGGTAAAGAAGGGAGAACAGTAACCTGAGAGGCCCCCTCAGCTTGACCTGACTCCTGAGAGGCCACATCTTGCAAAACCAACGTCTCCCCCTGAGACTCAGTTGAAACTTCGGCCGGATCAACCAAATCCACCGTAGTGTCTAAAGAACCGGCGTCCGGATTGGACGAGTCAACATGTTTGGACTTTAAAGATATATCTTTGCGCTTCTTCGCGGTAGCGGGCGTCGGAGGATCCGACGGCATATTGTAATTACACCGCTTACCGAAGACAAGCCTAGCACAATCTAGCCTACGTTTAATGGTGCGCTTATTAAACCTAGCACAAAAGCGACACCCTACTACGTGGTTCGTCCCAAACAAGGAATACAAAGAGAGTGGTAATCCCTATGCGGTATCTGTTTCCCACAAGAAATACAATTATTCACTTTTTCTGACATCCGGATGTAACTGAGACAAGAAAAAACAAAAATATTCCCCAACAGGGTACTTAGCCCAACTTGGTTTCGGTCTGAAACTCAGAATACGAAAATCTCAGAACGCCGAACGGCACTTGCAAACGCTGCTTCTGCTTCGGACCATGCGGCAAAAAAGACTGAGGAAATGACGTCGGTCATGCGCTTTAATACCTTGACGTTCTGACGTCAGATCTGAGCGCCCATGACCGACGTCAGCCTAATACTTTGGTATTCGGGCCGACCGAGGACAGCGGACTACCCATAAGTTATGACTGCAGCAATGTGAGATGAAGAACATCTATATTCAAGACTCATTTGTCCTGGGTGATAATGTGCCAATTTTGTGAAAAAAGTGCTAGCTTTCCCCCTAAGGGTGCTGCCAAAAGATAAGTGCTCGGCCTTGGCAAGTCATTGGGACTGTTTCCTATATGGCTGTGACTTGTCTTCTCCGCTTTTGGAGGTAGGAGCACCCCATTGTTTAGGCCTGTATTAGTCTTGGGGCTGAGATCTGCCTCTAGGGCATCTGTATCTGCCTCTTTGTGGCCTGTCTGACACAGGAAAGAACCAATTCTTAGAAGGCCAGTTCCTGCTAAATTTTGGTGGCTGAACCTGTAAAAAACCCTTTACTGTCTGCATAGATTTCGCTTTATCCTCCATTTTCTTTAACACCTCTTCTGCCTTAACACCAAACAAAGTATCATGCTGTAATGGAGCATCCAATAATTTTGCTTTAACATGATCAGGCAGATTCTGTTCCTTAACCAAGCATGCCTTCGAATGACAGAGCCTGTAATAGTGGCCCTGCAAGAGGCCTCCAGTGAATCAAAACCACATTGCAAAGTATGCTTTCCCACTTGTCCAACTGCATGCAATAAATCCTGCATTTCCTTGTTTTCAGCACATTCAAAATTTGTCAACATTTTCTGTTTTAACAGTGACATTAAGTATTGCTGATATTTGAGCATATGAAACTGACAATTTAAAGCCCTTACAGCCAAGGTAGCAGAAGTGTAAACTTTTTTCTCCCATCTGTCCAGTGCTCTAGAATCCCTATCAGAGGGAACAGGATTTTTTGCAGTGGAAGCCTTGACCCCTTTGGGACCCCGAGATATAGTTTCTGGGTCAGCAGCAGGGTTTTTATATAGAAATTTATGTGAATCTGGAACCCTGTAGTACCTGTCTGGCTTAACGGGTGCAGGGGGGTAGAGTGTCAGGAGACAGGCCGGACTCTGAAAATACATCTACAATGTCTAGTACAGGTGGAATAGCAAGAGGTCTGTGCTGAGGAAGTAAAAGAAAATCTCTGAGCCTCTTCTTAGATTCTGAGTAATCTTGGCTCTCCCAGTGAAAATGCTCCCCTCATTGTATGCAGGGTTTCCCCAAAAGAATAGTCCTCAGGAGGAGAGACTGAAGGGATAGATTCTTCAGCATCAGAATCCTCACAGGGAGGAAGAGAGTATCCCTGTTCAGAAAAGGAATCAGAAGAAACTGAAACCTGATCAGAAGAATCATATTCAGTGTCTTGCCTAGGCCTCTTATCAGGAGGGGGATGGGAACCCCTGATCAAAGTAATTAGGTCTTCGGCCATTTTGAGCATCTGTTTCTTAGGCATGGAAGTCTGTCCAGGAGAATGCTGCACTTGTTTGTCTTTAAAGCTGTTTTGGTCTTTGCCTTGGAAGCTGAAGTTGGCTTGATGTACAACTGTGTTGGTCTGAAAACACCCTCAGAAGCCAATGCCTGCTCAGCGGCTCTGGACCCATCTGAGGGAATAGTTCCAAATGTCCAATACCTTGAGTATCCAGAGGCCTAGCTGTCTCCACGTGGGAGTCGGAAACGGCCTGTGGCTCTGAGGTAGCGGGTGTCAGAGGCTGCGAAAGCGCCTCACTGAGAACCGGTGAATCAGCGACTGGCCTAGTGGAGGCTTCATCGTCTGTTTTGGACCTCGGATGCCTGTCCTTTTCTTTTTCCTTGCGCTTTTTATGAACTCCGGTCATCAGCTGTTCCGACAGCATTAAATAATTAAACCTTCGGCCAAAGTAATGAAATGCAAAATCGTACCGACGCTTAACAGTGCGTTGGTTAAATCTAGCTCATAACAGACAACTAGCAACGTCGTGGTCAGGGCCAAGGCAAGGAATACAGTAAGAATGAAAATCCTTATGAGGTATTTGCTTCCCACAAGAAATACAATTGTTAACTTTTTCTGACATGGGTCTGGAGCAAGAAAAAATTTCCCCGAGGTACTTAGCTTTATTGAAGACTTCGGATCTGAAATTCGATTTCAAAAATCTCAGGAGTCGGTCGACCAGTACTTGCGAACTGCTTTTGCTTCGGACACCACGCGGCAAGTAAGACTGAAGAAAATGGCGTCGGCTGCATCTTATATACCCCTGGCGCACTGACGTCAGGGAAGAGGCGACAGCAACCAACGCCAGACCAGGACTTTGGAATTCAGGCCAACTGTGGGTAGTCTGCCAGCAGGATAACCCAAGTGTAATGACTGCAACAGTGAAATACGATGAACATCAATTGTGCAGGCCCATATCAGAAATCTGTTCTAGATAATAAAGTACTGAATAAATTAAAGCCAAACAGAATTCAACTTTTTTCTCTAATGCCCAAATTGAAAAGCAAATCCATTTTGTTTAGTATACTTTCTTACCTCTGGGCTTCTGTGTAGACAGAAGGAAATGGATGACCATATTAAGGGAAAATACCTCCCTGGCCATCACAACTTCACAGGAGATTAGTAGGCTAATTGCCCTACAGCCTTTTGAGACTATGCATTCATGCCCTAATTTTCCCATTTATCAAAGCAGACAGACTAGAATGGTCTTGGTATATCCCTGTGCGTTTGAGAATCTACAAGGTGCCCTGTCCATGAGTGACAGAGGTGACAAGCCAGGGTTAACTTGCAATTTCCTATCCATTGGTCCAAATGCATTTGAATAGGCAGAGAAGAAAGTACAGTTTTGTACCTACCATAAATGTAGATGTTCGAGTGCTCATACAGCTGCAGTCATTACAGATGGGTTATCCTGCCATCAGGCGGGTCCTCGGTCGGCCGAATTCCAAAGTCTAGGTCCGGCGTCGGTTGTCGTCGCTTCTTCCCTGACGTCAGTGCGGGCAGGGATATAAAAGAGGCAGCCGACGCCATCTTCTTCAGTTTTTCTTGCCCCAGATGTCAGGTGCCCCCAAGGAGGAAGGCAAAACATAAATTTATGTACTCATGCAATATAGAACAATCAAAAAACATTAGTTGCAAGCAAATACACCATAAAAGAATACCCCAAATAGGTTGTATGAGAAGGTGTTTGTCATAAGGCCTGTCCTAAGAGGGGACGGAGGGGGGGTAACCTGGACTGCAGCTGTATGAGCACTCGAACATCTACATTTATGGTAGGTACAAAACTGTACTATGTTCATCGTGCATACAGCTGCAGTCATTACAGATGGGAAGAATCCCAAAGCTAAGTAGGGGTGGCAGGCACTAAGTGGAACTAGGAAGAGCAAGGATGCCCTGCAAGACTGCTGTGGCAAATCCTGCTCTAGATTTAGAGTATAGTGGAAGGTGATAGTGCTTGGAGAAAGTGTGCACTGAACTCCAAGTGGCTGCTTCCAAGATGTCCTTGGTAGGGACCCCCCTGAGGAAAGCTGCAGAGGTAGCTGTGGCCCTGGTGGAGTGGGATCTGATGCATGTAGGCACAGTTTTTCCATGAAATGAGTAACAAAAGCGTATGCAGTGGGCTATCCATTTTGAGATTGTCTGTTTGGAAATAGCCTTTCCTTGAGCACCTGTAGCATAGGACACAAAGAGTTGCTCGGATTTCCTGAATGGCTTTGTCCTGTCCAAATAATAACAAAGTTGTCTGTGAATGTCCAAGGAATGTAGTAGTCTTTCCCTTTTTGTTTTGTGGATTAGGATAAAAGGTAGGTAAGTGGATAGTCTGATTCAAAGCTACACTGGATACTACCTTTGGCATAAAGGTAGGGTTGGGTTCGTAAGGAAACTCTGTCCTGATGGAAAATGATGAAAGGTTGCACTGCCATGAGGGCCTGTAGCTCCGAAACCCTGCGTGCTGAGGTGATAGCCAGAAGGAAGGCTGTTTTCCATGACAAGTATTGTAGTTCTGTTGAAGAAGCTGGCTCGAAGGGAGGAAGGGTCAGCTTTTCCAATACGAAGTTGAGGTCCCAAGCAGGGACTGGTGGTTTCCTTGGGGGTTTTATATGCTTTGCCCCTCTGAGGTACTGCTTTAAGAGAGGATGAGAGAATAAAGGAGGTTCTGTGTTGTATTGTGCAGAAATGGCTGAAGCGTGGATTTTGATGGAGGAGAAGGAAAGTCCACTGTTTAACATCTCAGCTAGGTACTGTAAAATTTGAGGTAAATTTATTACCCAAGGATTCTGGCCCTTTTCTTGATTCCATGCACAAAATCGTTTCCATTTGGTGGAGTAGGCTTTTCTAATAGAAGGTCTTCTGGCCTCAAAGATGACATCCTGCACCTCCTTGGAGAGGAGGGCCTGTTGGGAAAGCAAGGAATTCTCCATGCAGCTAGATTTAGGGTTTTGAGCTGGCTGTGAAGGGTTTTGTAGTTGTGCTGGGACAAGAGAAGAGGGACTAGAGGTAGGATCCATGGTGGGGAATGTGTCAGGCTCTTCAGGAGCGGATACCAGTGTTGTCTTGGCCAGTCTGGAGCAATGAGAATCATTTTCGGCCTCTCTGCTCTGGCTTTTAATAGAACTTTGGGCAGCAGAGGAAGAGGCGGAAAGGCATAGACTGTCAACGTTGTCCAATTGAAAGAAAGTGCGTCCACTTTCCAGGCCTGTGGATGATAGGTCCTTGAACAAAATTTTTTCAACTGGTAATTTCTGTGGGTAGCAAAGAGATCTATGTCTGGCTGTCCCCATGCCCGAGTTATCTTTGTGAAAACTTGAGGATGCAACTTCCATTCGTGTGGATCTGTCATATTTCTGCTTAGGCTGTCTGCCAGTGTGTTTTCCTTCCCTGGCAGGAATTGTGCCTGTAATTGAATTTGCAATTCCAGTGCTGTGTTCCATAGGGTCATGGATTGCCTGCACAGGGGGTATGAATGAGTTCCTCCCTGTTTGTTTATGTACCACATCACTGTGGTGTTGTCTGTCCTTATCAATAGCTGGCCTGGATGCAGTAGGTCTTTGAAGGTCATAATAGCATTTTGCACGGCTAGCATTTCCTTTTGGTTGATGTGTAGGTGCTTCTCTTTTTGGGACCATTTTCCCTGAATGCACTGATCTGTCATGTGTACTCCCCAGGCATAGTCTGAGGCGTCTGTTGTGATGATTTGAGTTGCTTGAGGTACACAGAAAGGGAGACCTGTGTTTCTTTGGCATGCTTGTGCCCACCACAGAAATTCCTTTTGAAGGCATGGAATGAGTGGTATAATTGTTTCCAAGCTGTGGCTGTGTTGAGACCATAAGTTTTTTAGGTACCATTGAAGTTTCCTCATATGCAGCTTTGCACATGGGATTAGTAGGATGCAAGATGCCATGAATCCCAGAGCCTGCAGGACTTTCCTTGCAGTCAGCCTGGTGAAGGTTGCCATTTTGATCAAGTATTGAGACAGTTGCCCTTGTTTCCCTGGCATGAGGTAGGCCATCTGGGTGGTTGTATTCAAGCTGGCACCCAGGAAAATTATTTGTTGAGAGGGTATTAGTTTTGATTTCTTTTTGTTGACTGTGTATCCCAGAAAGTTCAACAGTTTTATTACAAACGCCAGGTGTTTCAGTAGTATGTCCTTGTTGTCCGCTTGGATCAGGCAGTCGTCCAGACATGGGTAGATTTGTATTCCTTGTAGTCTGCAGAAGGCGATTACTGATACCAGGCATTTCGTAAACACTCTGGGCGCAGTAGATAAGCCAAAGGGCAACGCAGAGAATTGATAATGGGTTGAACCTGCAAGAAATCTGAGGTATCTTCTGCAATCTTGTCTGATAGGGACATGCAGGTATGCCTCCTTGAGATCCAATGTTACCAGCCAAGACTCCTTGCCCAGCATGGGAAGAAGCTGCTGTAATGTGAGCATCTTGAATTTTGGTACCTGTAGATATGTGTTTAGGATGGATAGGTCTAAGATAGGTCTCCAATCTTTGTCTTTCCTTGGTACCAGGAATAGTCTGGAATAAAACCCTTGACCTTGTTCTTTTGCAGGTACCTCTTGAATCGCTTTCATGTCCATGAGAGCTGAAAATTGTTTTTGTGCCTCTGCCCTTTGATTTTGTGGCAGGTTTGGCATGCCTCTCATGTTTAGAAAGGTGTGAAAGTGGAACCTGTAGCCTCTGTCTATAATGTCCAGAATCCATTTGTCTTTTGTAACAATATGCCAATTTTTTGAGAATAATGCCAGTTTTCCGCCCAAAGGTGCTGCCATTAAAGCTGTGCTTGGCAGGTATACGGGGGAAGTCATTGTGTCTGTTTTCTAAATGACTGTGATCTATCTTCTCCACCTCTTGGGGTTGGTGCTTGCCACTGTCTGGCTCTGAAAGATCCTTGAGGTTGCCCTCTACCCCTTGGGCGTCTGTATCTGCCCCTTTGAGGTCTGTCCGTGGCTGGAAAGGACCAACTTTTTGAAGGCCAGTTTCTGCTGAAACATGGAGGTTGTACCTGCAGGAAATCTTTCACTGTTTGCATTGATTTCGCTTTTTCCTCCATTTTCTTTAGTACCTCCTCAGCTTTAACACCAAACAATACATCTTTTTGAAGAAGTGCATCTAATAATTTAGCTTTGACATGATCTGGTAAGGCTTGCTCTTTGAGCCAAGCAAGCCTGCGTATAACAGACCCCGTAACAGCAGCTCTACATGAGGCCTCTAAAGCATCAAAACAACACTGCAAGGTATGTTTACCCACTTGCTCTGCACCATGCAACAAATCCTGCAACTCTTTTAAATCTGGTTGTTCTGGTTGTGTCATTTTGCTTTTCAACTGAGATAACAAAAACTGTTGATACTTTAACATATGGAACTGACAGTTTAATGCCCTCATGGTTAAAGTGGCCGAGGTGTGCACCTTTTTCCCCCACCTTTCTAAAGCTCTGGAATCTCTCTCTGAAGGTAATGGGTTTTTAGCAGTAGAGGCCTTAATTCCCTTGGGACCCTGTGAAATAGTTTCTGGGTCAGCAGTATGGCTTTTGTATAGGAACTGGTGAGAATCAGGAACCCGGTAATACCTGTCTGGTTTAACAGGAGCTGGAGGCAAAGAATCTGGATTAAGCCTGGCTTCTGTGTACACATCATCCAATATATCTAAAACAGGAGGGACAGCCAGGGGCCTATGCTGGGGGAGCAAAAGAAAATCCCTGAGCCTTTTCTTGGAATCTGAGTAATCTTGGCCTTCCCAGTGAAAGTGTTCCCTCAATGTATGTAGGGTTTCCCCAAAAGAGTAGTCCTCAGGGGGGGAGACCGAGGGAATAGACTCCTCTGCATCAGAATCTTCGAAAGGAGAATAGGCATAATCCTGGTCCTCAGAATGTTCAGAGGTAATAGAGGCTTGATCTGAGGAAGGGTAGTCTTCCTCTAATCTGGGCCTTTTGTCAGAGGGGGGTTGAGAACCCCTGATAAGAGTAATCAAATCCTCAGCCATTTTGAGCATCTGTTTTTTAGGCATGGGGCCTTGAGAGGGTGTCTGAGGTCCCTGTTTTTTGATTTTCATGGCTGCTTTAGATTTAGTGAAAGCTTTAATAGAGAAGGAGGAAGGCCTGAAGACACCTTGAGAAATGGCAGGCCTGTCTAAACTCTGAGTTTCCCCGCCAAGAGTGGCATTGGTATCTGCAGTAGAAATAGGGACCGAGGAGCCTGTGACCTCGGGCACTAAAGACACCGGTAATGTAGTGTCATCGGTACTCAGGGGCTGCGTAGGCACCTCGCTGAGAACCGGAGAACCGGTAGTCGGCCTTAGCGTGGTGCCAGTAGTCGGTGCGGACCTCGTATGTCGGTCCTTATCTTTGCGTCTTTTACTCAAAACTGGAGTCGGAGTATCCGACGACATAATATAATTAAATTTTTTACCAAAATAGTGAAGGGCGAACTCCGCCCGGCGCTTAATAGTGCGCTTGTTGAATCTAGCACAAAAACGGCAGGCTGAGACGTCGTGGTCTGGGCCTAAGCAAGGTATACAGAAAGTGTGGAAATCCTTATGCGGTATTTGCTTCCCACAAGAAATGCAATTATTAACTTTGTCTGACATCGGTCTGAGGCAAGAAAAGTTTCTCCAACGGGGTACTTAGCTTTCAAGAAGACTTCGGCTGAAATATTTTCGTAAATCTCAGGAGCTGGCCGACCGGCACTTGCGAACTGCTTCTGCTTCGGGCACCGCGCAGCAAGAAAGACTGAAGAAGATGGCATCGGCTGCCTCTTTTATACCCCTGCCGCACTGACGTCAGGGAAGAAGCGACGACAACCGACGCCGGACCTAGACTTTGGAATTTGGCCGACCGAGGACCCGCCTGACGGCAGGATAACCCATCTGTAATGACTGCATCTGTATGCACGATGAACATCTCTGCTTCACATTTTTTAACCTATTTGTTGAAATGGTAAGCAAACTGAACGTAACTGTCCCTTCTCAGAGGTGATTCAGGAGCACTGCCTAGTTAAGTGACTTAACTCAAAGTTACAAAGTCAGATGAAGGTGGAGTGAAATCAAACCCTGTACCCTGGGCACAGCTGTTAAACTGAAAGCCTCATGGTCAAAATGGGGCTTGCCAGACATGTGAGTTAGCAGGGTTTACAAAGGCCTCAGCCTGTGAAACTTCTCCAGAACGTGAAATCAGAGCAACTGGAACTAGACTTGTCAAAGCTAATATGGGGCTAGAACAGTGACGTTGGCCTTGCTCACTTTGTCTTTTGGTATTAAATTTGGAAATCAGGGGAAAGGAGAAAAGGCATGCAATACACAGGAATGAAACTCCTAGAGCAGAGCATTCCTTGGCCACTGTTCCCTGAACAGTAATCAGGGAAAAGTTGTCACTACACTTGGCTCTCGTCAAGAAAGCAAATAGGCTGCATTGTGGTCCCCCCAATCATCATTCCACTAGGGGGACTATTCATGCAGTATCAGAAGGCTCTGCTGACATGTCTGTTAAAGTGTTGCCTTCTCAATGAATGTAAACACCAACAAAAAAGATATCAGAGGACATGGTTCATTCCAATAACCTCACTCACTGCCTCTAAACCTGGGGGATAAGACAGCGAGTCCCCATTCACTTGAAGATATAACCCACTATCTTCATGCTGCCACAAGGCATTGCAAATCACCCCTAGAGGAAGGGAATCTTGAAAGGCCTGAGGGCAAGCAGCACTATCCTCATTTCCAGGACACTGACATCCAGACTTGGCTTCACTCTGACTATGCATCTTGGAGTAAACGCTCTTGAAAATGTCCCCTCTACTCTAGGGCTGAGTCATCCTTGGCGATAATCAGCTGGACTTTTGGAATTTGGAAGGGACTTCCTACAAATAATGATAAAAACAGTAAGCCATCATGCCAGGTGCCTACGACATACCTCGCAAATTTTGATTTGATCCATCATCAAGTCTGAGCACTGGCTCCATTGAGTCTGTACAGTCTGCTGGAAAATTCATGTGGTACCTCGCACTGTACTTCACAAACAGTTCTGGAAAACTCATGACTGACATAATGAACGCTCTGATGCACATGACCACTGATACTGTTCTGGAATGCCAAATCTCACACAATCTTAATAATGAGAGGAACTCTGTCTTGGGGCTACTAGCTTTGCCAACAAGGGTTAAAAATATTAGTGGCTGCATCCAAGACTTGGCAAGATTTACTCTGATCCACAAGGACTCAGACTGCTGCAGAAGAGAATATGACAGCCATCAGCTTCTCTGAAATCTGACTGGCCAAAAGTCAGTTATCTAGACATGGAAAGGACAAGCCTGGAGCTGACAACAGATGGACCCTATGTGGATGTGCAAGAGAGTACAGTTGTGCATATTTATCATAAATGTAGATGTTCAAGAGTATTCACTGGTGCAGTACAGAGAATAGATTCCCTCCTTCAGGAGCAGACCAACACCCTATCCACTGTCACTACATTTGGGGATCATAGTAGTTGACCGGCACCATGATCTCAGTACTTTTCTTGACCCTAAAGGTAGAAGGCCTCCAGATTGTCCCTGAGGTCAAGGTTCTAGGACCCTGCAATTTAGGAAGAGGAGAAGTAGAAAAGATGGCTAACCTGAATGAAATGGAGAGGGGGGGTGAGGGAAAAGTTACTGCAACAGTGAATACACTTGAACATCTACATTCATGTCAAGTATACACAACTGTATTATGTTCTTCATGTTTCACTGGTGCAGTCCTAACTTGTGAGACAATTCCAAAAGTTTAAAGGAAGGGAGGACAAAAGATTAAAAAGAGGGGAGGATGCCCTGCAAAATGGCAGTGGCAAATCCTACCCTAAAGATGGAGAAAGCAGAAATATGGTAATGTTCGGTAAAGGTGTGAACTGACGTCCAAGTTGCTGCCTCCATAAAAAATGCAGTAGAGGTAGTGGCAGCCCTGGCAGAATGTGAACTTATAGCCTCAGGGGGTTTCTTGCTATGATGGCTGTAACAGAAGAAAATGCAGTGGGAAATCCAATTGGAAATGGTTAGCTTGCAGACTAATTTGCTCTCAGAGCTACGGCAAAGGCCACTAACAGTCGGTCTGATTCCCTGATACTCTTGGTTCTAAGTAGTAAAGCCGATGCCTTTGTACATCCAAGGAATAAAGGATCCCTTCCCCTTTGTTCTGGTGGTTGAGAAAGAAGGTAGGCAAATGTACGGATTGATTCAACAAGGTCTCTGTTTCCACCTTTGGCATAAAGGAAGGGATAGTCCCAAGTGAGACTCTACCTGGGTGGAAGGCGATGAAGGGTTCCACACACATTACAGCCTGAATCTCACAAACTCTACTGGCTGAGGTGATAGCTAGTAAGAAGTCTTCCAGGTAAAAAATGTTAACTCAGTGGAAGCAGCTAGTTCGAAGGGTGAAGTGTCAGTTTCTCCAACACAAAACTGAAATCCCAGGGGTGGAACTGGAGGCCTTGTGGGGAGCCTAATATGAACAACCCTCTCAGTATCTGTTTCACAAGGGAGTATGAAAAAGAGAGGAGGTTGCGATAGCTGAAGCATGGATTTTTATGGAGGAGTAAGAGTCCTTCGTCAAAAAGAGACTGTCCAAATAAGGCAGGATGAGAGGAATCTTGGCTACACGAGGGTTTTCTGCTGTTTTTCTGCATCAAAGGGTGAATCTTTTCTATTTTGCAGAGTAAGACTTCTTTGTGCTAGGTCTCCTGGCCTCTTAGAATAACCAAGACCTGTTTTTCCAGGAGAGATTCCTTAAATGAAATCAAAGTATCATAAATGCTAACAATGTGAGTGTCCGCAGGGTGGAGTGTACAATCTTGCCCTTGTCCTGTGTTAATAGGGCCATTCTCTGTGCCAACTGCCATGGTTCTGTGCTGGTCAAGCTTATTAGCAAAGGTTACCAATGGTGCATGGACCAGTCTGGGGCTATTAATATTACCCTTGACCCCTCTTATCTTCAGCAATACCCTGGGGAGCAGTGGTAATGGAGGGAAAGTACAGAAGAAAAGGCCTGTCCAAGTGAAAGAGAAAGCATCTGTCCTCCAGTCTGACTTCACTTCGTCCCTGGAGCAAAACTTTTTCAGGTAAACATTTTCTTTGGTGGCAAAAGGCTCCATCACTGGTACACCCCATTTTTGGCTATGTTGAGAAATACTTCCCAATGCAGATGCCACTCATGGGGGCCTGACAAGCTTCCGCTGAGGCGATCTGCTAGTTGGTTGTGTACACCCGTTAAGTACTGTGCCATGAGGTGTAAACTCAGGCAGTGAGCTGGTTCTCAAATATCCATTGCTAGGCAGCAAAATGGATGAGTGGGTCACCCCATTTACATACCAAATAACGGCGGTGTTGTCTGTCTTCACTACTAGCACTCCTGTTTTCCATTCCTTTTGGAAGGCTATCAGGCCTTTTTATACTGCCAAACGTTCTTTTACATTTATGTGTTTCCCTGAACTTGGAAGTCCCATTTTCCTTGAGTCTGGAGGCAGCTGAAGTGGGCTCCACAGGCCATTTCTGATGTGTCCATTGTCAGTTTGCTCCTGAGGGATGAATCTGAAAAGAAGACCCAAACTGAGGAAGAAAACCTGGACCCACCAGGTGAATTCCTTCCTGAGACAAAGGATCAGCTTTATCTTTGTTGCGAGAGGCTGTGAATGCTGGGACAACACATTCTTGAGTTACCACTGAAGTTTTCCTCATAGGTAGTCTGGCCACAGGAATTATGAGAACACAACAGGTCATGTAAACCAGGGCCCTGAGATACACCCTGGCTGTGAGGTAATTCTGGCCATTACTTCCTTGAAGTATAGCATCAGGAAAGCAACCTTGTCTGGAGGTAAGAAGTCCTTCTGGAGGGCTGAATCCAATACAGCTCCCAGGAAAACAATCCCGGATGTGGGGTTTGAGATTTCTGTGCAATTATGGTGAATCCCATGGAGGTTAAATTTTTTTTGATAAACAGCAGGTCCAATCTGAGTTTTTCTGGGTTTGTTGCCTGCAAAGCTCTCTCCAGCCAAGATTGTGCTAGACAGTCAAGAGGAGAAGGTTAACACCTGCACTACACCTCAAGCAACACATAGCCCTTCAACACCCACACACAGCAACATTAACCCACATATGTGGAGGCCCTTAACATTAACTTGCCTAAGCAACAAGGACTTCCAAAGCTGAAACGCAAACAAACACCAGTCACAACCAAAGTGACACATAGCTCACAACACCAGTGTGCCACCCAACAATAGCCCATAAGGCAAGACAATGTACCCAACACTTTAGTCATAGGTGACTATTGTCAGGCAAAGTGATGTCCCACTCATCAGGCTGAACAAGGAGAAAATTACAGTCAGCTGCCTGTCGGGTGCCAGGATCAGCCAAATAACACATGCACTCAAGTCACTTCACAACAAGTACAAATATGACTCTTCATTGTCTATGTTGGAGTGAATGACTTGAGACGTACCTCCCTGACTACACGAAGAAAGACATGGAAGAGCTCTCAGATCATGTGGCCCAGGCAGGTATGACCCTAGCCCCGAGTAGCATCCTGCCTTTGCCCAAAATGTTACCACAGTACAAGGACAAAATGATTGACTTCAACAATTGGCTAAGCTTCTGGTGTCATTCAAAGGGGATCCAGTATCTGTCTGCCTGAGAAGACATGATCGACAAACCACGATGCTTTGCCAGAGATGGTCTGCACCTGTCACCCCTGGAATTCAGGTTACTGGCTAAAGCTCTTGCCACTCCTACAGTGCCTTTTTAGGCAAGGTTCAAAGGATAAAACCACCACCGTAACAGATACAAGCATGCAAAATATGAAGGTAATGCTACTTAATGCTAGAAGTCTAAACCTCAAAATGCACTCTCTCGAGGCACTCCTAAAAATGAAGAACATCGATATCTGTGCAGTAACTGAGACCTGGTTCAAGGCTCCAGAGAGCACCCCTGCAATACCAGGCTACAACTCTTACCACATTTTTCGGCCACCAAACCAAGACCGAAACACTAAAGGTGGAGGAGTGTCCATATTCACCAAGGATATTCACACCTCCAGGCTAGTTGCCCAACACAATGCAACTGAAATTCTCCAGGTGCAACTGACACTAGGCAAGACTGTAATCCAAATTGTAGCTTGCTACAGATCCCCCACCATGCCCCAAGATTCTCACTACATCTATCTAAATATACTGAAAAATATTAAGATACAGCCAAACACCCTAATATTGGGTGATTTCAACTACCCTGCCATTAACTGGGAAAACTACTTGGGTACCAACACCTTTTCCCAACGGTTCTTGGAATTCATAAATTCCAACGCCCTGGATCAACTAATCCATTGTGCTACCAGAGGGTCTAATATCCTAGACCTGGTCATTACCAACATGGGAGATAGATGCTCCACACCAGTGGTCACCAACTCATTGGTCAGGTCTGACCACAATCAAATCACCCTTGACATCCACATCCCACCCCCCCAGTAAGGAAACCTCCGTAAAAAAATTCTCCAAAGCCAATTTCATGCTACTCAAGTCACAAGTGACAAACTTCATGGCACCCATACAGACGGGGTCTAAAAGTTCGACTGCGGAATCCTACACTAAGGCACTGTACAAGTACATCCCCTCATGCATGAATTGTGCCATCCCAAATAGAACCAAGATGCTCTCTTCCAAAAAAAAGGAAGCCAATCTGGTGGTCCCCTGCCATAAACAAACTATACAACAGAAGGAAGAAACTGTTGCAGAAAAGAAGAAAATCCCAGGATGCAAAAAAACTCCCTTACCAGCCTCAGTAAGAAGCTGAGATCCCTCACAAAATCCTCAAAAGCTAGTTATGAAATTAAAATTGCCAAATATTCCAAAGACAACCACAAAGCCTTCTATAGTTATGTCAAGAATCTGAATGGCAATGCTCAGATCTGCTCTGAGCTACAACAGAATGGCATTAAATATACTGATCCCAAGGATATCGCCAATATCCTGGCAGATCGATTTAGTGCCAACTTCACCCTCCTCTCACCCCTAAAGGGCCCATCTCAATACCAAAAGATTACCAAATTCCGTTAATCATGGTCACACAGGTAGAAACTGCACTCTCCAAAGCTAAGAATACAGCATCCATGGGACCAGATGACATCCCGGGCTGTGTGCTACATGAACTACAAAGTGAACTGGCACCTCACCTAAGAGTCATGTTTAATCACAGCCTAGAAATTGCACTCTCCAAAGCTAAGAATACAGCATCCATGGGACCAGATGACATCCCGGGCTGTGTGCTACATGAACTACAAAGTGAACTGGCACCTCACCTAAGAGTCATGTTTAATCACAGCCTCACCTCAGGCTTCGTGCCCACTGAGTGGAGCACAGCTACAGTTATCCCACTCCACAAGGGGGGAATCCACCTTGGATCCTGAGAACTACCGTCCCATCAGTCTGACGAGCCTGATCTGCAAGGGCATGGAACGCATTATCATGGAACCTATAAACAAAGACATTGGCAACCTTCAAACACTGGACCCCACCCAGTTTGGGTTCGTGAAGGGCTGATCTTGTCTGCTGAACCAGATTGACTTCTTCGAATCGGTCTCCAGAGCTGTAGACTAGGGTAAAGCGGTCCACACAGCCTATCTGGACCTCGCCAAGGTCTTCGACACCATCCCCCACTCTGGAATCATAGATAAACTTACTAAGCTGGGCATAAATCCCTACATCACTCGATGGGTTGCCAACTGGCTTACTGACAGAACCCAGACTGTAAAAGTAGTAGACTCCAAATCCAGCTCCAGCCAAGTGGAGTACCTCAGGGTTCAGTCCTGGGACCGCTCTTGTTTGGCATCTACTTCTCTGAAGTACAGGCCAACACTAAGGGACTCTGGCTAACAAAGTTCGCAAATGACTGCAAACTGGGAGCCATTATTGAATCCCCAAATGATGTTGATATTCTACAAAAGGGCCTTACAGAAACAGATGCTTGGTGCCAGAGCCATGGGCTCAAGCTTAATGCCAAGAAATGTATAGTTATCCCCTTTGGGAAAAATCATGTACCCATGAATTACCACATAGGTGGCAGTACACTAAACACCGAAAGTGTGATGAGAGACTTAGGGACACAGGTAGACAGTGGTCTCACCTTCGATAACCACATTGCCACAACAGCCAGGAAATCCTTCTATGTGGCACACCTCATCACTAAGGACTTTTCATCCAGAAAAAAGGAGGTCATTGTCCCACTGTATTCATCCCTCATTATACCCATTATACAGTAGAATGCCCAGTTTGGTATGTACCTCACAAGACATCTGCAACAGCTGGAAAGGCCGCAGAAATACCTCACTAAAAGAATCACAGGCCTAAAGCAGATACCATATGCTGACCATCAAAAAAAAAAAAACTCCAGCTATACTCCGTGGCATATCGTCTACTCAGAGGCGATCTCTGCTTAACATACAATGCCATGTCAAACCCTGAGTTGTTGTATATGTTCCACTTAAAGAAATCCCAATCCCTCAGAGCCATATGCTCCAGGGATCTAAACCTTGTCATCACAATGAACAAAAAGTACAGTTTTGTACCTACCATAAATGTAGATGTTCGAGGATCCACATTGCTGCAGTCCTAACTATTGGGTAGTCCGTCCGTCGGGCCCGAATACCAAAGTATATGGCTGGCGTCGGTCAGGCGCGTAGACTGACGTCAGTGCGTCAGGGTACTAATGCGCGATGACCGACCATATCCTCTCCCTTTTTCTTTCTTGCCCCAGATGTCACCCTAACCCTAAAAAGACAGGCTATATATACCAAAAATAAAAATATAATATATAAAATCATCATCATATACATATAACTACACAACCACCCCTAAACACAGGGGAAGGAGGGAGGAGGAGGGTAATGTGCATCCAATGCAATGTGGAACACCTTATGGGTAAAGGAATGGTACAAAACTGTACTTCTTGTCATTCATCATTAGTGCAGCTAGCCTAACTATTGGGTAGAATCCCGTAAGGGAGGCTAAAAAGGCTGGCAAATCATAAAGGAGCTGACAAAATGCAAATAGCTGCTTGTAAAGCTGTGGCAAACCAGCTCTAGACTTAGGAGAGAGTATGCTGGAGAAAGTGAGAGAGAGCAAAGAAAGTAGCTGCCTCAAAATAAAAATATCAAAATATTGCCACCTGGTAAATGCCCTAGAAAATAGCCTGCAGGCAGTAGGAATAGTGAAATGAGGCTGGAATCCAGCTGGAATCTCCTTGCCATGATGGGAATAACAAAACCCTATGCAAAAAAAAAATCCACACTTTAATTTGTTTTGCTTGACACAGGCTTGCCAAAACTCAAGCAAAAAAAAAAAAATTGCTTAAAACTGCTTAAAAAAAACGCTTAGTCCTGTCAAAACGCAAAAGTGTGCAAATATCTTGTAGTTCTTAAGCAAATCCTTTCCTCAAATTAAAAATGAATACTGCAAGCAGGCAAATAGGTAGTAATTTGGTTACACTAAAGGAAGGATTAGGCCGCACGGATAAGGATCCCATTAGGAATACCAAGGGCTATAACTGCCACAAAACCCAAAAAGGGTGAGTAAGCTATAAGGGCCTGCAAGTCTGAAAGACTTCTTGCAGAGTAATAGCCAACAGAAAAGCAGTAGCCAAGCACAAGTATTTCAAGAGTAAGGTACAAACTTGGCTCAAAAAGAGTAGGAGTAGGTTTTTAGCACAAAAAAAGGATCCCAAGCAGGCTTTCCTTGAGCTCTACTGGGGAAATTATATTCCTTGCTCCTAGAAACTGGTCTTGAACAACAACTGAAACGAATCAATGTGGAAGACAAATATCAGAGGGAGAATATTGCTGCATGAATAATTCAGAAAGAAGAGGAAGAGAATTGTCCAGTAACAGAGTAAGATATTGAAGAGCCACACTCACTCCCAAAAATCTAAAAAAATCTCCATTGTTTGTTTGCTGTCCCAAAATAAAAAATCTTCCACATTTTTCATGCCACAATTTCCTTTTGTCTCTTTGTCTAGCTTCTTGTTAAATTTAAAAACTTGTTGAGGAAGATGCTTAGATGAGAAGATCAAGAGAGTGAAGCTTGACATTGAGCAGAGAGAGAAGAAGAGAAGATGCAGATGAGCATGACCCCGAGCTTCTGAGATAACAGATGTGGAATCAAAGGTAAAGGCCAGGGTACCTCCGAGGCCAGACTGGAGTAGAGGGTACCAAATCATCCTGGGCCAATCTGAATCTGACTTTTCAGAAACCTTTAGGAGCTTGTCTGACCTTTGGTTAAGACATTGGAAGAAGGAAAGAGGCAGAGGTGGAAACATGAAGATTTCTCCAACTGAAAGAAAGAGCATCCACTTCAAAACTTTCCTGAAAAAAAGTTTGAAAAGATTTTTGTGGCAAAGGTGGAGTGGGTGGTTTTAGTAATGACAACATGATCTTCTTCTTTCCACTGTTCCCATGAAATACATGAAGATCCAGTTTCCATTTGTCTGCTTCACACATCGGATAGGTGAGAAACACATCCTACACACATCTGCCTGAGAGTTCTGTACTCCCGCTGCATAAGAGAGTTCATAGCTGTTCTTGCTTGCCTGTGATCTCATAAAATAGAATTGTTTCCCCTTAGAATATGTTGTAGTTGTCCCCTGTTTTGTTGATGTACATTATGACGGAAGTGTATTTGTAACAAACTCTTAACAACTCCTAAATGTTGATGCACTCCTTGAAGCCATTAATGCAAACTGGACTGCTAATGTCTCTTCCATGTTGATATAGTCTTCATGGCAGTTTGTCGCACTTGTATCTTCTTTCCACCTGTCAGCATGACAAGCTCCCAGGCAGTCAGTTGTAGCCGGCATCTAATCTCGGGAATCTGACTGTTCCTTTTCCGGGTCACACCAATCCCTTGTACAGGTGTCCACAAACATTCAGTGCAAGGTCCATACATTGAGAGATAAGGTATCCAGTGACAGTGTGTGTCAAATTGGCATGTCTAAGCATCCATGCATTTTTGCCATATACCCTTGCAGATGCCAAGAACCAGAATGCAAAAAGGAATGATGAGAGAAAAGTTGAAGACTGTCTGTCCAGTTGATCTGTTGATTGTGTAGACTAAGAAGAGAAGGGGGGAGAGAAGATTCAGTCTGGACTGCTGCTGTAGATGTCTTTATTTAGTACACAACTTGAGGCCAGAGAGCACATTGTACTCAGTCTCCACATGCTACAGAAGGTATCTTAGATTCCACTAGAGAATACTCCTCACAGAATACTGATATTCTTCTTAGCATAGCTATGCTATAACTTATCTTTTGAGGAGTAGAAGGTTTTCCTTTTCTTGAATCAGAAGGCAGGAGTTTTCAGCAGACTGAAGAAAGAAACTCCTTTTAGCCTGAAGTAAGCCATCACTGCAATGAGAATTGAGTGGAATATGGAGAGAGAAATCCCAGAGAATGAAAATGAGAATTTCCAGAAATGATAATATCCTGAGACAGCTCAGCATAGAGGTAAGCTTGCAACTTAGTGGTAGCTGCCTTGTAGTGTAAACAGCAGAGAGAGTTTACATTCCAGAAAAGTGATCTTGATAGAGTTGTGAGGTGAAAGCTGTCCAATAACGATAGAATGGTATTATTGGGAGAAGTAGTATATTTCTTTGAGGGGAGATAAAATTCAGGGCCCCTCTTGGTGTTTTGGTTCTGGCGTACTGGCTAAATGGCTGAACTCTGATACAGGGACATAGAAATTTGCTTGTGAGCTGGAGTAACATAGAAAAGGGCTTGTGAGCTTAATTGAACCTTTGTGGAGGAAATTTTCCTTATGCAATTCGTAGGAATGAAACAATGAATCCATCTGGGCTCTGTAACTCCCAACCATCTTGCTGGGTGAATCTAACTTAAGTAATCTCCCATTGAGACTGAAAAGATCAATTCTACGTGCTGCCAGGATGAAAGGGTCTTGAGGCCCAGACCCTTACTGGAGCTGCTGAGCAGGTCAGCACTCTGCAAATGACCCTAGCCCTACCCCTACCAGCCCTAGATCACCCCTTAACTGAGCAGCCAGGCTTCCAGGCCTAGACCCCCCTTCTCCCTTGAATAGCTCTGCCCCTACTTCTAGCCTTGCTACTAAACACTGGGAATCTCCAGCAAAAAATAGCCATCCCTTGTGTTCCACACTTTTTACTACACTGCTTTTTTCTTTAACAGTTCCACACTTTAACAGTTTGTCACATCAGGTCCAAAAAACTTTCCACAGGCTAAAGATGCTTCACATGATCAGACAAAAAGCATGCTCCTCACTCTTGAAATCCTGCTAGCAGCACAACTAGCCATGCCCAGCTACTCCACCAGGCCTCGACCAGAACTAGTGGCAGCTGCTCAGAACAGCCAAAAGAACTGCTTCCCCAAACACATTGTACAAGAATAAAACCACAATGCAAGAAAATTTACCACCTTCCGCAGACTCATGAATTAAAATTCATTTTAGCAAATAAAACCGACAATTCACAATACTTAGTGAAAAGATCACTATTTGGTATTAATTTATGATCCAGATTAACACTTTCCCCAAACTGACAATTCAGCCTACTGTTTGCTTGGGTTAAGGGTTTTAACACCTTTCTTTCTTAGATCTATCTTCTGTTTTAGAGAAACAGAGGAGGCTGAACTAGGTTTTAGGAAAGACAAGTTTGTAACAGGAGCAGGGCCAGGTTTCTGGTCTGCTTTAGGAGGAGCTTCAGGCAAGGAAAGCCTTCAGGGTTCTGGGCTCCCAAAAAGGCTCCCAACACATTAACAGGAGGAGGGGCCTCTAGGACAGATCCTAGGGGTAATTCAAGAAAGTGCTCCCTCAAGCCATTCAGAGTAATCAGTATAAGGAGGGCCTATGCCCTAAAAATCATCAAAGAGATCCAGAGGATCCTCTAAGGAGGCTCAGTCAGAGGGAAATCTCTGGAGAAATCATGCCCTCAGGATCAGAATAAGGAGGATAAGTTGCAAGTCTTCCACAGGAGACTCCAGGGAAGGAGAACACTGTTCAAACTACAGAATCTCTATAAGGAGGATACTCTGAAAGAGGAGAAAACTCAGAACCTCTAATCATACTAATCAAATCTTCTGCCATTTTAAGCATATGTTTCTTAGGCACAGAACCTAAAGGGCTAGGAGAAGGCCCCACTGAAGCTAAACTTACCTAACTCTGAAGAAGTAGAAACAGAAGAAAGGTAGGCACACTCCTTCTACTGAAGAGAGAGAGAAGGCCCACCTCCTGAAGACCTGGCCCTGGCTGCGAAGAGAGGGAAGAGCACATCCTGGTAACAGTAGCCAGGAAGCTCCTTCCTGAAAGAAAACCTCCCCCTCCCCCTCAGCTGAGCCTACTTCTGAAACAGTAAAGAAAACTTGCCGGTTCATCAACTCTAGCTTCGCTAATGCTCGCTGTTCTTTTTTTTTTATTATAACTGAGCCTTCAACTAGCATCAGGACGGGGTGACTTCTACGCAACAGCGACCTGGACTAGTGCGGTGGCATTTTCCACTTGCTTAATGCTTTTTAGGCGAAAATCATTAACTTACAACAAGCCCGGTACATTACAGCGCAAATCAAACACCTCAGGTATACAGTCCTTCCTGGCATTCCCTCCCCGTTGTAAAAATCTGTTACAGGCAATACAGTTAATGGAGTACTTCTTCATGCTGGAGGGATAGGTTCCTGACCCAGAGACTCCCCAATACTCTGAAATGGACTGCCCATACATGTCAAACAGAGCACCTCCTTGGCCCTCTTCAAAAGGAACCTTGATGATTGGATGGGAGATAGGAAATTCACCCCGGGGATCACGTCAGTCGCCCTGCTAGACAGGGGTCCAGGGAAGTAAAAATTGTGGGAAGAAATAACCAGGGAATTGTTACTGCTAGGCTTGTATAGGCCCTAGGGCTGATAGCCTAGTACCAACCTATGAACCTATGGATAAGGCAATTGTCCAAATGGGTAAAGCTGAATTCCTTTTGTTCTGCCGAAGGCTACTAGAGGGGCTACCCATTTCATGAAGACCCTGGTTGAAGTAGACTATCCACAGGGAAGAGCACAGAACTGATAGTGCCTAGTACTTGCTCTGAAGCGTAAAAAGCTTCTATAGCATTCTTCTACGAGGACATGAAAGTATGGTGACCAAGTGAGCATCAGGAAGAGATAATGGGTAGAAGTTTTTTTTTTTTGTTTTTTTTTTTCTTGATCTTGAATTTTGGGACCAGCAGGAATTGGGCGAGTCTTAGCAGGTTTAGTATTGGCTGCCATGTACCTTCTTTTCTGTGTACCAGGAAGAGTCCAAAGTATAATTCTCTTCCTTGTAGGTGTTCTGGTACTGGTTCTACAGAGCCATGGGTGCACAGTAACTACTTGGGCCAATGCCTCTTTTCTTTTGGTGGAATGTCTGTGAACCAAGGAATGCCTGAATTTGAGCTTGTAACCCTTTGAAATAATGTTTAGCACCCAAATGGCCTCTAGTAATGTGAGCCTAGATTCTGTGGAATAGTGACAGCCTGCCTCCTATCTTGGGAAGGGAAAGTGCAATAGGGAGACAGGGAGGGGAGGGGGCAGGGAGTGCCATGGCTGAGTCACTGATGCTCCCTGGCAGGGGTCTGCGAGTGTGAGCCTACTGGCCTAATCAGCTCTGAATGCCACTGCTTGGGCCACTGGCGTAGTCTTTGGCTCATTTCCTTTCCCCACAAGGCTTTCTTTACCTAGCACTGGGTTGGGAAGGAAAGGACCAATGTTTTGTGGGGTAGTTTCTTTTGCAGGGAGGAGGCTTGACCTGAAGAAAGTTCTTAACAGTCTGCATGGACTTGGCCTTGTCTTCCATTTCCTCGAGTACAGCTTCAGCCTGGGTTCCATTTCCTTGAGTACAGCTTCAGCCTTGGGACCAAAGAGAAAATCTTTATCCAAAGCAGCGTCCAGGAGGTTGGATTTGACATGGTCTGGGAGGGACTGTACTCGCAAGCTAGGCATGTCGTCTTATGATAAAGTACAGTTGTGTACACTTACCATAAATGTAGATGCTAGAGTGTATTCACTGTTGCAGTCATTACATTTGGGTTATCTGCCTGCAGTAGCCCTCAGTCGGCCTGATTAACAAAGTCTTGAGTCCTGCGTCGGTTGCTGTCCCTTCTTCCATGACGTCAGGTCGTCAAGGGTATAAAACATGCAGCCGACGCCATTACATCAGTTTTTCTTGCCCCAGGTGTCAGGTGCCCCACTAATGGGAAGCAATTAAATCTATAACACAAGGATATACTGCCAACAAAAAAGCAAATACACCAAAAAGCTTTTTGAGCATAGTAAGTGAGAGTAGAGATATAGCCCAAATAAGAAAAGGGACTGTTGGAAGGGTAACCAGGACTGCAACAGTGAATACACTCGAACATCTACATTTATGTAAGTGTACACAACTGTACTATGTTCATATTTCACTGTTGCAGTCATTACATTTGGGTAGATTTCCAAAGCTAAGGTTGAGAGGAGGAATTTAAATAGAATTAGGACCAGCTATAAGCTCCTGCAAGACTGCTGTGGCAAAACCAGCTCTGGATTTAGAGAAAATTGGCAAATGATAATGCTTTGTGAAAGTATGTACAGAACTCCAGGTAGCAGCTTCTAGGATGCTCCTTGTAGGGACGCCCCTGAGAAAGACTGTAGAGGTAGATGCAGCCCTGGTTGAATGGGGTCCGATGCCCTGTGGGATAGGTTTTCCATGGTGCTTATAGCAGAAATTAATGCAGTGGCCTATCCATTTTGAAATGGTTTGCTTTGAAATAGCTTTCCCCTCTGTCCCTGCAGCAAATGCCACCAGCAGTTGATCAGATTTCCTTTGAGGTTTAGTCCTGTCCAAGTAGAATCTAAGTTGTCTGCGCACGTCTAAGGAGTGCAGTATCCGTTCCCCTTTGTTCTGTGGGTTAGGAAAGAAGGTAGGAAAATGAATGGACTGGTTAAGAGCCACACTGGATACCACCTTGGGCATGAAGGAGGGATTGGTTCTGAGGGACACCCTGTCTGCATGAAAGATGATGAAAGGCTCCACTGCCATACGGCCCTTTAACTCGGATACCCTTCTTGCAGAAGTGATTGCTAAAAGGAAAGTTGTTTTCCAGGAAAGGAACTTTAAATCTGCAGTAGCAGCTGGCTCGAAAGGAGGAAGACTGAGTTTCTCCAAAACAAAGTTAAGGTCCCAGGCTGGAGCTGGAGCTGGAGCTCTCATTAGTGGTCTTAAATTTTTGGCCCCTCTGAGGAACTGCTTGAGCAGTGGGTGACAGAAGAGGGGAGGCTCTGTGCTATAATGAGCTGAAATGGCTGAGGCATAAATCTTGATGGAGGAAAAGGGCAAGCCCTTATGAAGCATCTCAGTCAATTATTATAGAATCTGAGGTAAATTGGGCACTGCTGCGCTCATCCCTTGAGACTGGTTCCAGGTACAAAATCTTTTCCATTTTGCAGCATAAGATTTTCTAGTACTAGGCCTCCTAGCCTCTAAAATGATATCCATCACTGAGTTACTGAGGGGTGGTAAAGGAGAGATTAGGTGATTAGCCAGGCTGCTAGGTTCGGGGTTTGCAGCTGAGGGTGCAGAATCTGGTTCTCCTGCTAAGACAACAGGGAAGAAGTCTGAGGCAGGTGCCATGGGGCCAAGCATGACACACTGCGCAGGAGGGGTACCAGTGTTGGCGTGGCCAGTCTGGTGCAATTTAAATCATCCTTAGCTTGTCCTGTTTGATCTTTAGTAGTACCTTGGAGAGCAGAGGAGGAGGAAAGGCATACTGTTTTTTCCATCTGAAAGACAAAGCATCCACTTTCCAAGCTAGTTTGTGGGGAATCCTTGTACAAAATTTGTCCAATTGATGGTTCTGGGGGGAGGCAAACAGGTCTGTATCTGGGCTCCTCCATTTGCTTGTCAACATGTTGAAAATCCTTGGCTCCAGTTTCCACTCGTGTGGGTCCCTGAGGTTTCTGCTTAGTCCATCTGCCAGTGTATTTAGTTTTCCTGGCAGGAAAAGTGCTTGTAGATTCACTTGGTAGGCTCAAGGTTGTGTTCTACAATGCCATGGTTAGTCTGCAGAGGGGGTAAGAATGTGTACCCCCCCTGCTTGTTTATGTACCACATGACCGTGGTGTTGTCCGTCTTTACCATTAGTTGTCCTGGAAGAATGTGGTCCTTGAAGGCTGTCAGAGCACTCTGTACAGCTAACATTTCCTTTTGATTTATGTGTAGGTGCATTTGACTTGGGTTCCATTTGACCTGAATGCACTTCCCTGCCAGCTGAGCCCCCCATGCATAGTCTGATGCATCTGTTAAGGTTTGGGCGGCAGGGGGTAGTGTGAATGGTAGTCCCTTGTTTTGGTGGCAGGCCTCTGCCCACCAAAGGAACTCCAGGCGAAGACAAGGTACGACAGGAATCATAGCTTCTAGAGCCTTTGAATATTGGCACCATTGCAGTTTCCTCATATGCAGCCTTGCATATGGAATTAGAAGAATGCAGGAGGCCATGAACCCCAAGGCCTGCAGTATTTGCCTTGCAGATAACTGGGTTTTTGTGGCCACTTGTTTGAAGTAGGTTGCCAAACGAGTCCGTTTCTCTGGCGTGAGGAAAGCCATGTGGGAAGTTTTATTCAAGCTTGCTCCCAGGAATATAATTTGTTGACAGGGTACCATTTCTTTTCGTTTATCATGTACCCCAGACAAGTCAGTACCCTTTGAACAAAGGCCAGATGATTCAAAAGTATGTCCTGGCTTTCTGCCTGAATTAGACAATCGTCCAGGTATGGATATATTTGAATATTTCTTTGCCTGCAGAATGCAATGACTGCAGCTAGGCACTTTATGAATACCCTGGGCACAGTAGATAAGCCAAAGGGCAGTACAGAGAACTGACAGTGCATGTTGCCTACTTTGAGGCGTAGGTATCTTCTGCAACACTCCCTGATAGGGATGTGCAGGTATACTTCTTTTAAAGTCTAGTGTTGCCAACCATGCATCCTTGCCTAGCATAGGAAGCAGCTGGTGAAGAGTCAGCATCTTGAATTTTGGAATCATGAGAAAGGTATTTAGAGTAGAAAGTTCCAGGATAGGACACAATGTATTGCCTTTTCTGGGTACCAGAAAAGGTCTCTAATAGAAACTTGTCCCTTTTCCTCTTCTGGAACCAACTGAATAGCCCCCATGCTTAAGAGAGAGAGTACTTCAGTTTGGGCCTCTGCCCACTGATTTGGGGGTAGATCTGGCCACCAGCTTGGTGTTGGTAAGGAGTGGAAGTTAAATCTGTATCCTTGGGACACTATATTTAAAACCCATTTGTCCTGGGCAATGAGTTTCCAGTTTTTGGCCTGCAGATCAATCTTTCCGCCTAAAGGAGCATTCAGTTGTGAAGTGCGTGGAAGGTTTAAAAACACGGCATCTACTGGAAGACCTCTTGACCAATGGGAATGCTCAGCTGGGGGCGATAAGATTTTATCAGGCCTCCGTGGTATTGCTTCCATGGTGTCAGGAGCCTTCCATGCATGCTGGACAATGAGCTAGATGAGCTCTTCGGCCGGCATGGTAATCCAGGAGGTAGGGGGCCGAGCATGAAAGGCCTGCAGGAATACAGATTTCTCAGAGGAAGGATTAGAGGACTTCCAGTCACCCCTCCAAGGATCTAACGGATGTCACCGGACACCTCATCAGAAGGTGACCGTGGGGACCCCTCCTCGTCATCAAAGTCCGTATCTTCAGTCAACGACTCCTCAGTGGAGTCCATGTGCTTCCTCTTGCACGATGCTTTGTGTGGTACTTCTTCAGTGGGAGGTTCTGGGGAAGACTGCAAAGAGGGGGTCTCTTGAAGAGGAGGAACCTAAGGCCTTTGTGCCCTGTGCCCGGCAGTTGTGGCTTTTGAGAGTTGCAGCACAGACGGGGGTAGAGGACTCCGACATGTGGGGTTTGCCAGCAGAGGCAAGTGCCCTCTCCATCGCCTGGAAGGCTGGCCCACCCAAGGAGGGATGGGAGCCCGGAACAGAGCACGACAACCTTGGGACCGGGGTCACACCCCGCCCAGACGAGCCGACCCCCAGACCAGGAGTCTGAATAGGACTGTGAAGTGTGAAAGAGGGAGGATTCTTGGAGGGTGCCATAGAAAAAAAATTGGCGTGGAACCAAGAATGCCCTCCCCCACCGCACAGCCACTGGCCTGAGAAGAGCCCAATGCCCAGTGCACCGAGGGCCACAAGGACGACTCCAGCTCCAAAGCAAGTTCCACTATTGGAGTCGGAAGAAGGGAAGCTGCTGTTACAGTAATGGGCTTTGATACTTGGGTGGAAGTCGAAGGAGGAGTGTATGTTGGAGTTTGAGGAGATGTACGTTCACCTGACTAAGGGAATGTGGACTTCAGGTGAGAGAGACCTCTGGCCATAAGCAACTGGTCAACAAGCCGCAACACATCTTGCTCAGAGTCTCCTGGTCAACCTCATGCAGAAACCTGAGGGTGATTCTGGACTTTCTAGAAAAGGCCTATATTAGCTACCAACAAATGGATCCAAGGAAGGACAGTACTTGGTCCTTGCTAATTGGAGAGGCGCAGAGCCCAGAACCAAGGACGTCTGCACCAAAGAAAATGGTATGGAAGTAGTCTGCGCTGAGGACATCAGCGCCATAGCAGTTAAAGCAGTCTACACTATAAAAGCAAGTGTCTGCACCGATGGGTATGGTGTCACTGAGGAAAGTGTCTGCACCGGTAACAAAGACTGTACCGAAAAGGACTGCGCCAAAGAATATATCAGTGCTGAAAGTGTCTGCACTGTGGAGGACAGAAACGGCATACTCGGAGCCGAAGGGGACTGTACCATCGGTGCCGAAGGGGATTGTACCTGCATGGACAGTGCCGGTAAGGGCTGTGACGGAACGGTCGAAGCCGTAATTGTCTGCACCGGGAACTCCGGTGCCGGTGTCGATAAGGAGGACATGGCTGGAGCCAGAATCAGCTGAGGTGGTGCCAAGCCTGGAGCCGACAGGGTCACAGGTGGCAGCGTCGAAGCAGCACTCAATTTCACCTTATGAGTCGACTCCCTACGATCTCCAGAGGGAGATGAAGGGAATGACATCGATGAGGAAGAGAAAGAATGCCTCTTACGGGGTTTAGCAGGAGGGGGTGAGTCCTCCAACCCAGAAATAGCCTCACAGAAAGGAGATTTGAGAAGACTTTTCAAGATCAATTTGTTCTTTCTCTCATTAAGAGTTCTGGTCAAAAAACTTCTAAAAATCCCACACGGGGGATACACAGTAAGGTGGGAGACATTCAGACAATAGACACAAGTTATGGCCATTGGAAAACGGTAACTTACGGCCACAATCCACTGCTTAAAGCCAATGCTACTTTTCTTATCCGACATAATGATGTGGAGAAGAACAGTACCAAAAAGAGAAGGAAAGGCTACCCAAAAGGGTAAGAGAGAAGGCAGAAGGATTACCAACGATGGTAATGAAGAATTACCTGAAAGGTAAGAAAAGGGTAATAAAGAGAAATAGACTAAAGGGAGAGAGTCGTAAGGATACAATAGGGTAGAAGAATAATACCAGAAACTGTTTGAAAAAATTTAAAGTAGAAACAATATATAAAACTTTCAAAAAAATTAGACACTTAGCTGAAGAGAATGGCTTGACACTCTGTACAGCAACGCGGCAAACAAGATCCAGGGTAACAGGGAGCAGAGCATTCTGGGTAGGACCTTGGCTCGAGAGTTTTTGACTGACGCGAGCTTGATATTTGGCTGGCTCAGTTCCGAGGGTGGAACCGATAACCCATCAGTAAGGAATGAACGAAGATTAACAACATCAGATTGAGTATTTTGTTGTTTTTTTAATATTTACTATTAAATATACTTAAACCTTTCAGTGTGGCTGATCTGTCCAGAGATATTCAAGTTCTGGGAGTACTTGCATATTTACTTGGTGACACTGCAGGACACTCCTAATAGCCTTGCTTTTGGTCAAACTACTGTTTGCATTAACAGTAATATTACACAGTAAGACTGGACACCCTTTAAGGGCCTTAAAGTATTTGATAAGGAGTGCCTCACGGCAGGGGAAAAGTACAGTTTTGTACCTACCATAAATGTAGATGTTCGAAGATCCACATTGCTGCAGTCCTAACACTTGGGTAGTCCGCTGTCCCTCGGTCGGCCCGAATATCAGAGTATAAGGCTGACGTCGGTCAAGGCGCATTTGACTGACATCAGAACGTCAGGGTACAAATGTGCATGACCGACGTCATATCCTCAGTCTTTTCTTGCCCCAGATGTCAGAAGACCCTAAAAAGAAAGGTCAAAACCCATAGACAGCAACTAAACAACCAACCAGCCTAACACCAAAAATATGTACAATATATACAATATATACAATTATACCTCAGATGGATAACCCAACCCACACAACCACCTCAAACTACAGAGGGGAGGAGGGAGGGTTTGGACTGCAGCAATGTGGATCTTGAACATCTACATTTATGGTAGGTACAAAACTGTACTATGTTCTTCATCTCACATTGCTGCAGTCCTAACACTTGGGTAGAATCCCAAAGCAGAGGTAAGGGAGGATGGCTAAACTATAATGAAGCAGGAGCTGCCAAAATGCCCTGCAACACAGCAGTGGCAAAACCAGCCCTGGATTTAGAGTACAGTGGAAGGTGGTAATGCCTAGAGAAGGTATGCACTGAACTCCAAGTGGCTGCCTCCAAAATATCCTTAGTAGCCACCCCCTCAAAAAGCTGTTGAAGTGGCAGTAGCCCTAGTGGAATGAGGCCTAATCCCAGCTGGAATCTCTTTGCCATGATGGGAATAACAGAAAGCAATGCAAAATCCAATCCACTTAGAAATAGTTTGTTTTGACACGGGCTTGCCCTGAGAGCACAAAGCAAAAGAAACTAATAACTGCTGAGATTGTCTGAACCCTTTAGTTCTGTCCAAATAATATCGCAACTGCCTGTGTACATCTAAAGTGTGCAAAATCTTTTCCCCTTTAGTTTGGGGATTTGCATAAAAAGTAGGCAAATGAATAGTTTGGTTTAAAGCCACACTAGAAACCACTTTAGGCATAAAGGAAGGATTAGTACGTAAAGATACCCTATCCTTATGGAAAATTAAGAAAGGCTCAACTGCCATAAGGGCCTGCAATTCAGAAACCCTTCTTGCAGAGGTAATGGCCAACAAAAAAGCAGTCTTCCATGACAAATATTTCAACTCAGCAGTAGCTGCAGGCTCAAAAGGTTGTAGAGTGAGTTTCTCCAACACAAAATTGAGATCCCAAGCAGGAGTAGGAGCCCTTCGTGGGGGTCTTATATTCTTTGCCCCTTTAAGAAATTGCTTGAACAAAGGATGAGAAAACAATGGTGGATCACAGTCATAGTGAGCTGAAATTGCTGCAGCATGAATCTTAATAGAAGAGAAGGACAAACCTTTGTCCAATAACTCAGTAAGATATTGAAGAGCCACACTTAAATCAGGCTCAGAAACATCCAAATCCTTAGCTGCACTCCAAAATAAAAATCTCTTCCATTTATCTGCGTACACTTTCCTTGTACTAGGCCTTCTAGCTTCCAAAATCACATTCAAAACTTGTTGTGGAAGTTGAGACCATCTATGGTTTAAAACAGAATATGCCATGCTGTTAGGTGAAGAGAGTGAAGTTTGACACTGAGCAAATGACTGTCCTCCTGGGACAACAGATGTGGAATCAAAGGCAAAGGCCACGGAGGCTTCTGTACTAGACTTCTCAGTAATGGGTACCAGTGCTGTCGAGGCCAATCTGGAGCTATCAAAATCATCCTTGGCTCGTCCTGTCTGGCCTTTAGAAGTACCTTTGGGAGGAGAGGCAGAGGTGGAAAGGCATACACATGAAGATTTTTCCAACTGAAAGAAAGAGCATCCACTTTCCAAGCTGTGGGATGAAACCGCTTTGTGCAAAACTTTGGCAGCTGGTGGTTTAGTGGAGAAGCGAACAGATCTATGTCTGGAGTTCCCCAGGACACTGTCAAATTCTGAAATACATGAAGATCCAGTTTCCACTCGTGGGGATCCATGATTTGTCTGCTTAACACATCTGCTAAGGAGTTCTGTGCTCCCGGCAGAAACCTTGCCTGAAGACTTAGTTGTAAACTGAGAGCAGTCTCCCACAAAATCATTGCTTGCCTGCATAGAGGATAAGAATGAGTTCCCCCTTGCTTGTTGATGTACCACATGACAGTTGTGTTGTCTGTTAGAATCAACACCTGCCCTGGAAGAAGTAAATCCTTGAAAGCTATTAATGCAAACTGGACTGCTAACATCTCCTTCAAGTTGATATGTAGATGCTGTAGTCTGACAGGCCACTTGTCTTGTATCCACTTTCCGTTTAGATGAGCTCCCCAGCTTTGTCTGAGGCATCTGTCGTTAAAATTTGACTCGCCTCTGGCCGGGTCACAGAGAGTCCCTTGTTTAGGTGACATTCCTGAGCCCACCACAAAAATTCCTTTTGAATGCAAGGTATTATTTGAATGACAGTGTCCAGATGCTGGCAGTGCTGTGTCCATACATTTTGAGATACCATTGCAACTTCCTCATATGCAGTTTGGCATTGGGAAGCACCAGAATACAAGATGCCATGAACCCTAAGGCTTGAAGGACTGTCCTTGCAGTCAGCCCGGACTGAAGAGATAGATGATGGAAGTAAAGGGAAAGATTCTTTTGTTTGTCCAGGGTTAGACAGGCCATCTGGGATGCTGTATTCAGTCTTACACCCAGAAAGCACATGACTTGAGAGGGTACTAGAATGGACTTTATTTCGCTCACAGAATACCCCAGGCATCTTAGCACTGCTATCACATATTCCAAATGACGAAGAAGCTCGTCCCTTCCTTGAGCCAGAATCAGGCAATCGTCCAAATAAGGATAGATTTGTATTCCTTTTAGCCTGAAGAAAGCTATCACTGGAGCCAGAACTTTCGTAAATACTCTGGGCAGTAGATAAGCCAAAGGGCAATGCAGAGAACTGATAGCGAGAAGTCCCAGTCCGAAAACGCAGATATTTCCTGCAACTTAGCCTGATAGGAACATGAAGGTAAGCCTCCTTGAGATCCAAAGTTACCATCCAGTGATCCTTGCTCAGTAGAGGTAAAAGCTGTTGTAACGTCAACATTTTGAACTTGGGAATGTCCAGATAAGTGTTGAGGATAGATAAATCCAAAATTGGTCTCCACGTGTTCCCCTTTTTTGGCACAAGGAACAGGCGAGAATAAAATCCTAGGCCCCTTTCTGGCATAGGAACCGGCTGTATGGCCCCTATTTGGAGTAACAGAGAAATTTGCTTGTGAGCCTCTATTCTTTGTTGAGGAGGAATGTCTGGCATGCCTTTGAAAGGAGGCAAGGTATGGAAATAAAACCTGTAACCGTGATGTATGATATCCAGTACCCATCTGTCTTGGGTAATCAAACTCCAATTTTCTTTGAAAAGTGCCAACCTTCCTCCCAAAGGTGCTGCCAGGCGAGAAGGTTCTGGCAGCTGAAAAGGTAGGTCATTGGGTCTGTTTACGAAAGGACTGACCCCTGCCCTCACCGAAGACTGTGCAGGAGAACTCCCTGTTCTAGGCCTGAAAGAGCCCTGACCTCTGCCCCTGCCACGCCTAGATCTACCCCTAGACTGGGAATCATAAGAAGGATACGTCCACCCTTTAGTAGGCCAATTTCTACTAAACTTTGGAGGCTGAACCTGCAAAAAATCTTTAACAGTCTGCATAGACTTAGCCTTGTCTTCCATTTTCTTTAAAACTGCCTCAACAGGAGAACCAAACAAGACATCAGATTGCAAAGGGCATCCAAAATCCTAGTTTTAACATGGTCAGATAAATTTTGATCCCTCAGCCAGGCATGCCTGCGAAGAACTGACCCAGTGGCAGGCACCCTAGACGAGGCCTGAACAGCATCAAAACCACATTGCAAAGAATGCTTACCCACCTGTTCAGAAACATGTACTAAATCTTGTAACTCTTTACAATCAATACCTTCCGCCAGAGCATCAACCTTAGATTTCAACTGTGAAAGGAGATAATTTTGATATTTCAACATGTGAAATTGGCAATTCAAAGCTCTCATGGCTAGAGTGGAAGAAGTACAAACTTTCTTTCCCCACCTATCCAAGGCCCTGGCCTCTTTATCTGCCAGAACTGGATTCTTGACAACAGAAGCCTTAACACCCTTAGGCCCCTGGCTAACAGTTTCTGGGTCTGCCCTAGGACTCTTAAAAAGATACTTATGAACTTCAGGCACCCTGTAATACCTATCTGGTTTAACAGGAGCAGGAGGCAAAGAATCAGGATTAAGAGAAGCCTCTGCAAACACATCTTCCACCACATCCAGAACAGGAGGTATAGCTAAAGGCCTATGCTGGGGTAAAAACAAAAATTCCCTAAGCCTTTTCCTGGAATCAGAGAAATCCTGACCTTCCCATTTAAAATGCTCTCTCATGGAGTGAAGGGTCTCTGAAAAAGAAAAATCCTCAGGAGGAGAAGCAGAAGGAGTAGAATCATCCACATCAGAATCAGAATAATGAGAATACTCCTGCAAGTCTTCAGCCGAAGACTCAGACACATCCGAAGCCTGCTCATAATCCCCCAACACAGGTTCCATCCTAGGCCTCTTATCAGGAGGGGGCATAGAGCCTCTAATCAAAGTAATTAAATCTTCTGCCATTTTAAGCATGTGCTTCTTGGGCACTGAACCTGAAGAACTAGGAGTGACACCCACAGAAGCAAAACTAGACCTGCCTCTAGGAGAAGCCTTGGAAGCAGAAAGAGAGGGCCTAGACACCTTAGGAAGGGAGGGGAGTACAGTTACCTGAGAAGCCCCTACAGCCTGACCTGCCTCCTGGGAGGCCACATCCTGTAAAAACACAGTTTCTCCCTGGGACTCCAGAGAGGCCTCCGTCGGAACCACCGGTTCCACTGAAGCCTCTAAAGAACCGGCGTCCGGTTCGGACGACTCCTCTAACCTAGGTTTAACTGCCTTGTCCTTGCGCTTCTTTGAGGAAGCCGGCGACGGAGCATCCGACGGCATATTGTAATTGCACCGCTTCCCAAAGACCAACCTGGCACAATCCAACCTACGCTTTATAGTGCGTTTATTGAACCTAGCACAAAAACGACACCCAACAACGTCGTGCTCAGGTCCCAAACAAGGTATACACAAATTATGGTAATCCCTATGCGGTATCTGTTTCCCACAAGAAATACAGTTATTCACTTTTTCTGACATCCGGTAAACCACTGAGGCAAGAAAAAACCAAAATATTCCCCAACGGGTACTTAACCAACTCTGACTTCGGGTCAGAAACTCCGAATTAGCAAAATTTCAGAACGCCGAACGGCACTTGCAACACTGCTTCTGCATCGGACCATGCTGCAAAAAAGACTGAGGATATGACGTCGGTCATGCGCATTTGTACCCTGACGTTCTGATGTCAGTCAAATGCGCCTTGACCGACGTCAGCCTTATACTCTGATATTCGGGCCGACCGAGGGACAGCGGACTACCCAAGTGTTGGGACAGCGGACTACCCAAGTGTTAGGACTGCAGCAATGTGAGATGAAGAACATCTACCTTATAGTCTGGGCAGAAGGGGGCATAGCTAATAAACCTGTGCCAGCCTTTCCCAGGTGTGTGTGTGGGGGTGGGGTGGGGGGGGCAGCTACTTGGGCAGGGACACAAAGCACTGGTTGGACAGAGAGGGTGCAGGATGTCTTGGCTTGGTCACTCAGCTGCAATCTTAATTCTATAGCTGTGCCAATGGGGAGTCTTATGGGGGATCTGGAGAAAGAGGGAGGCACCAGCCCCGGACTAACAGTGGTCTCTATGCGGTCTTAATGGAAACTGCACTTGATGCAGAGAGCTGCATCTGGAAATACTGTGTGTGTACTTGTCATATTCCCAGTGCACGTCCCCCACTGGTGCAAGTGGTGAGGATTTAAGCTCCTTGACAACTGGGCCAGTGGTGAGGCATCACAGGAGCATACAATTCCTTGGAAAATTTGGAGAAGGAAGGCTAAAAAAAACTCAGATCCTAGAATCAGCTTGCCTTCTCATTATACTTAACCTCAGCAGCAGAAGTCGAAAAACTAGTTCTTTATTCAAAATTTAATTTCTGACACTCTTTGGGAGGTTTTGAAAATGCAGCCAGGCAAACGAGAATGCAGCAGACTTGGATGTGACATCAGTAGTTATATGCACATTTTAAGCAATGAAGTGTGACTTGAAAAACAGCAGAACCCAAATTACACAAAACAGATTTTTCCTCACAACAGCAACCAACGCCAAAACTTTCCTCATTCTCACAAGTAGCCATAATAAATTTTCATGCCTTGTTTGTCAGAAGGTGTTGGCTTAGTGTTAACTGAAAGTGGAACAGCAGCTGAATTCATTAAAGCAATAGCTGCTGGATCAGCTCTAAGAAGAGTGCATAAAAAACTAGACTATAGAGGGTTCTTCTGTTTTTTATCTTTTTTTTTTTTTTTTTTAAATAGAAGAAGCAGGTTGATTATCAGGGAAATTACAGGAAGTGGCAAAAATATCCTAATAGGAAGGGTTCTGAACATTCTGGTTGTAGCAAATCATAATACTTTGAGGGACTGAGAATCATCATTTCCCAACAGAAAGAATGGACTCATTCTGGAAATAGTCTAGTCTAAAAAAAAAACAATAATTCAATAGGACTGACAAAGGCCATACGCTCCTCAAAATCAGAATCTAAATTCTGAGGAGAAACCACTTTATCTGTCCCAGTGCTATCATTCTGAATTCAACAATATTAACCTCTTCTGAAAATGACAAACTTCTTTTTCTTTTAACAGAAACAGCCATACAATAGGGGTTCCCAGCCTGCAGAAAATCCTGAGCTAGTAAATTACTCCTATCCAGTGTAACTCAGACAGGAGAAGACATACAATTCAGTTTTTTTTCCCTATTTGGCTGGACTTCTGAAAAAACAGAGTTGCTAGCCACAGCTTCCCATAGAAAAGGGCACAATCTTCTGACTGACAGAAACATTATCTGCACTTTTTTTTTTTTTTTTTTTTTAAATAAGGCCAACAACAGTGGCTATCCCCTGCCCACCAAGGGCACTCCAACAGCTGCAGAAAGCAAGTCCAATCCTTGGCCCATGATGGCTGTAGGATTACACCAGAGAGAGAACCAGTTTTGGACACTCCATAGTTAACTACCTGCAGCTGAGACAGTTCAGAAGTCTGCTGTGCTGGCAAACACTTTTAATTCATTTTTTTTGTGTGGCTGGAAGTTGGTATCAAGGAACCAGTAGGCTTTTCAATGGTCAAGCCAAAATTATACAAGATTCCTAGGTAAACTTATCAGCAACAATCAGTAAAACCAGTTAAGTATCAAAAAGTGCCCTCCCCAGAAAAAAAAACACACACACATACAGTAAAGAGAACTTAACACATGCACCCCAATCCCCCTAAAACAAAATTAGTTTAAAACATCTTTCAACTTTTTAAAACAAAGCAAATAAATGCAAGTGACACTCACATATGCAACAGCATAAGGTACACAAGATTGTCAGTCATTTTTTTCCCATCTATAATTAACTTGGAGTACATAAAAAATAAGTTATTTTTTCCCCTGAAGTGAACTCATCTTTCCAGCCAAGGTACAGCTTTAGGCACATGTCAATATTCTGAAACCTGTAGAAGGGAGTTTTCTCTTCTGTAGCAGGAATGCTCTTAAGGGTTTGGTACCCAAACTGACTAACCTGTTTGGGTGCATAGATGCATTCAAGCTTTAAAAGCTGGCCAGTTGTTATGCCCTTGGCAGGACAAAATGCATACAGCTTAGGCTACTGCAGCAATGATCAAGTTAAGAACATATACTGTTTAGTCCTAGTGCCTTTCATTCATTCATTCAGCTATGAACAACTACAAGTTATCAGTTAATGCACTGTAGCTACTCTGTACCTTTCTTATAACAGGGTCATCTGTGGTAGTCACTGTATGGAATATCCTCTTGATGCTCTTCAGAGGTTTTTCAGTCCTTGTTGTTACTCTGTCAAAAGCCTTGTCGTAGTACTCCAGGGAACCACAGCACTCACTAGGTCAGAAAAAAAGAAAAGTGTCAGTTGTCATTAGAATTACAAAAAAGACTTTTGGCTAATCAAGAATGATCTCTTCTTACAAGGCAGTATTGCAGTGTTTCATTACTTAAAAGGCAAGCATCTAAGTCTCAAGCATTCAAAGTTTATAATCCCATCAACATCCAACAGTATGCAGTACAAGAAAAAATAAACTTCCAGCTTAACACTCTACTACATATAAAACTGCACACGCAGTGAACAGCAAACTGGCCTCCAAACCTATTTTGATGTTAAATCCTGTGATCTAAAACATCTACATGAATTAAGGAGAACACAAATCAGGCAACTGTTCAGTTGACAGGTTCTTCAGTTTAAAGATTCAAGTCCCGTCTTCCTCTCTATAGCCTAGCAGTCTCTCAGAGAATTTCCTGCTTGTACTTTTTCATCATGCATGTTCTACATTATTTGAAGATGGTGAGTGGTTTTGACATATAAACAGCAGAGTTAAAAATACATTAACGGCAGACTCTGAAAGACAATTGTTTAAACAGCACTTGCAACAGAACAACAGAGCACATGATACAAGGTACTAGGCTCACATGCAAAGGTTGAAAGCAAACCTCAAAGATCCCTCCTTCCTTTCCAATTAAAATAAGGTCTTTGAGACCATGTAATGGATTACAATGCTCAGATAAAAATAGTCTTGAGTTGGGGGGATTCAAGGGGTTTGGAACCAGACTATTTTGGGCTACCATGCAGCAGTAAGACAGTACAGTGGAAGGAGTGATGAACAAACCAGTCCAACAACCTCCTCTTTTACTTACTAAACAGTGAAGTACCTGGACAAGTCAATAATGTAATGGAGCCCTGGAAGATGCTGGAACTGACAAAGAAGCAGGATTCAATTTCAAATCAAAGGCAAGAGCTTTGATCCCCTTCACTTGTTAAGTGATCACTTCCAGCAGCATGCTCCCACTTCACAGCCCTGTGTAAAAGTACATTCACAAAGTGAAATCATCACCATTGCGAATGGGCACCTCCTATCAAGGCTCCAGTGATACAAAGCAGCAGTCAGGTCAAGCCAGTGTACGTCTCAACTACTCTGCAAATAACTATTTATCTGCCCTAAATAGGGGAGCTTGCTGCTAGGAAACCTCGCCCCCTTGATATTCTTATTAGTCTCTAACCCTCTCCTTCTCCTTGATATACTCTCTCTGTAAAATCTCCCCTTTTTCCACTCATCACTACCAGCTCAGACTTCTCTCTACTACATACTCATGCTTTCCCTGTGACTATACAGTCATTCCCTTTCATCTCCTACACTTATCCCTCTTCAGTGGAACTGTTTTTTCTCTCTTAGTAGTATCCCTCGGTGTCCACTTTACACTAGGCAACCTTTTCTATACCTACATTTAAATTTGCAGCTGCTGTCCCTCTCACTTACCTGCTTTTTGATCTTTGGAGATAGTTTTTTTTTTGTGTCTGTAGGGCTAGTCCATTCCAAGGGTGGGTGCAGGACTATCCTGTGCTAGGTTTGCTGGCCTAATATTATGCTACATCCCTGCCCCCTTCCCTCCACTCTATTCCACTTCATATCTCCCAAGGTTGGAGAATTTAAATTTCCGAGTTGCTCTTGGCCGCCATTTCTGATCCCCTTCACCTGTTAAGTGATTGCTTCCAGCAGTGTGCTCAGAATTCTTTTCTACCTCCACATTTGGGAATGTATGTAAAAGAGCTGTGCTATTTCCAGGCATTTATGCTGTAATTGCTGTTTTATACAATAGTGTTTACATAGAGATTTAAGCATAGCATAAGACTTATTTGTAAAGTTCTTCTATTCTATGTTTATGTGTTGTAGTTGCATTAGGGATGGAAGGAAAGTATACATTAATGCTAATAATTGTGGATATTGTTGTTTTGCTGTGGCCAATACCTTTGCGTTTTGAACTCTAACATCTTATCAACACTTGAAGCATAATATCCTAATCCTTAAAGCTCCTATGTACTTATGCAACATTTGAGCAACAACAACCCAATGTTTAAAGCTCCTATGCCCCTCTGAAAGGCTTTTCAGATATTGGCCCATATTGTAGAATAGAATATCAGTAGTGAGTGTCCCTCATGATATTGCATATCTACAGTTTGCTGTAACCGTACAGTATTAGTTAACTTAACCACGTGCGGTTAATGGCTCTATCAACAGAATTCATATTTTAGTTCACAACTAGAAGCTGCTCTGAACTGTGTTTCCTATTACTGATAGATAAACTAAACATTATTATTATATAAATGCTTGTGGCACGAGTGTTCCCATGTCCAAACTGTATGCTACTTGTACTATCTGCTAGTAATGTCCCTTTATGCTAATTGCGTTGGCTGAAGCCATTGTTTTCTACAGGTTATAGCCAGTAAGATCTACTACTACCATAGCAGTGACAGTGACTTAAATCCAACAATTGCATCGTTATATACTTTTTTTCACTGACATTAATGGTTAAGTACAACCTTATCGCACTTTATCTTTACCTAGCTTCATAGCCCTGTGTAAAAGTACATTCACAGAGTGAAATCATCACCACTGCAAACGGGCACCTCCTATCAAAGCTCTGGTGATACAGAGCAGTAGCTAAGTCAAGCTAGTGTACATCTCAACTACTCTGTAAATGACAACTATTTATCTCCCCTAAATAGGGAGCTTGCTACTAGGAAACCTCAGCCCCTTGACATGCTTATTAGTCTCTAACCCTCTCCTTCTCCTTGATATACTCTCTCTAAAATTTTCCCCTTTTTCCACTCATAACCATCAGCTCAGACTTCAGGATATGTACGAAGGTAGTGTGACAGCAGTGACGTCTGCGGTGGGAGTGACGGATGTGTTTAAGGTGGAGGTGGGATTACATCAAGGATCAGCTCTGAGCCCTTTCTTATTTGCAATGGTGATGGACAGGTTGACAGACGAGATCAAACAGGAGTCCCCGTGGACTATGATGTTTGCAGATGACATTGTGATCTGCAGTGAGAGTAGGGAACAGGTAGAGGAGACCCTGGAGAGATGGAGATGTGCTCTAGAGAGAAGAGGAATGAAGGTCAGCAGGACTAAGACAGAATATATGTGTGTAAATGAGAGGGAGGATAGAGGAATGGTGAGGATGCAAGGAATAGAGGTGGCGAAGGTGGATGAGTTTAAATACTTGGGATCAATAGTTCAGAGTAATGGTGAATATGGAAAGAGAGGTGAAGAAGAGAGTACAGGCAGGATAGAGTGGGTGGATAAGAGTGTCAGGAGTGATTTGTGACAGACGAGTACCAGTAAGAGTGAAAGGGAAGGTCTATAAAGGGTAGTGAGACCAGCTATGATATATGGGTTGGAGACAGTGGCATTGACAAAAAGGTAAGAGTTAGAGCTGGATTTGGCAGAGTTAAAGATGTTAAGATTTGCACTGGGTGTGACGAGGGTGGACAGGATTAGGAATAAGTATATTAGAGGGTCAGCCCAGGTTGGAAGGTTTGGAGACAAAGCCAGAGAGGCAAGATTACGTTGGTTTGGACATGTGCTGAGGAGGGATGCTGAGTATATTGGGAAAAAGATGCTAAGGATGAAGCTACCAGGTAACAGGAAAAGACGAAGGCCTAAGATAAGATTTATGAATGTGGTGAGAGAGAACATGCAGGTGGTTGGTGTGACAGAGCAAGATGCAGAGGACAGGAAGAAATGGAAACAGATGAACCGCTGTGGCGACCCCTAATGGGAACAGCCGAAAGATGATGATGATGACCATCAACTCAGACTTCTGTCTACTACGTACTCACGCTGCTTTCCCTGTGACTATACAGCCATTCCATTTCATCTCTTACACATCCCTTTTCAGTGGAACTGTGACTTTTCTCTTAATAGTATCTTTCAGTGCCCACTTTACTCTAGGCAACCTTTTCTATACCTATATTTAAATTCACAGTTGCTGTCCCTCTCAACTACCTGCTTTTGAATCTTTGGAGATTTTTCTTTGTGTCTGGAGGGCTAGTCCATTCCAAGGGTGGGTGCTACCCGCTCCATTCGTCCTCCACTTCGCTCTGGGCTCACTCCCCTACCCAACTTCCGTTCCCACCCACCCCCACTTTCATTACATTTATACTTGCACACCACACACACAATCAACACTCACTTCCACCCACACACACAATCAACACTCACTTCCACCCAGTAACCCAATTAACCCACACACACAATCAACACTCACTTCCACCCAGTAACCCAATTAACCTATCACATATCACCACACCCCATCCACAGCACAACTACCTCACCCTCTAATTATTAGCACAATTGCTTACTTAAGGTCTCCACATACTCCAACTACTTATCCTCACAACACTACTATGTCCCCTACTATAAATACTCACATACTAAATACCATAATGTTTACAGTCACAAATATCACGCTCTTCCAACTCACAGCCCTCTCTTCTTACCACACACCACTACAAATCAATATCTCCCTCCCTTGGCAAACTGCTACCACTGACTATCACACTGAAGCTCCCAGCATACACATAGCTCCATGCCTCTTCAGATCCTCCCACACTCACTATTACCTCCACAAAGTACAATCACTCAAATACAAGACCACACCTCGCTAAAACACACCATTACCCATAAGTTTAGCAAACTGTGCCTCCATTTACTAACTAAACTATCATGTTGTGGAGACATGCACCCCAATCCTGGTCCCAACTCTTTACCAAACTCAATCCCTGACCACATTACCCATATTATCCATAGACATAAGGCCTCCTTCCTCTTCCTTAACATTAATGTAAGAAGTATCTCAGATAAAACTCATGAACTCTATGTCCTACTAACTCTATACAAGCCCAATATTGTATTACTGACTGAAACCCAGCTAAAACCAGAAATCAATAGCAATGAAATAACAGCGCCAGGCTAAAACATCGTGCACAGGGACAGAAAAGGTAAACAGGGTGGATGTGTAGCACTACCATTCCAAGGTCATCTCAAGTTGGAACAACTTGACGCTAATATTCCAGACATAGGTAATGCAGAACTCATCTTTACACTGTTAAAGCTAAATCCCAATAAACACATACATACTATAGGCTGCTACTGCCTACCTGGCAACATTTCCAGCATGGAAAACCTACTAGAGTGAATCTCAATCTTCCTCTCTCATGAAAATATCTTATTAGGAGATTTTAATATAGACTGGCATAACTCCATCTACCCACATCAACCTCCATGAGCTCACCTAAATTATCACATCCCTCCACCTGGACTGGATACTTGCATCTGATTCCTCACTCGCATCTCTAGCAGGCTGTCTGCCAAACAGCCTTAGCTACAATCAGGCTACCTTCCTTCTTAGAAAAAGAACTCACCAAATAAACCAGACAACCTTTAGAGTATTTAGAAACAAAACAAAGTTCAAGCCAGATGACTTCATAAATGCACTAAAAAGTTGCAATAGGAAACCACTAACATCACGGTCACTAGATGAGGCAGTCCACTATTTCAACTCAACTTTCCTACAAATATTAGACCGTCATGCAGGCACCAGAACCATTACAAGAAAGACTAAGTATGCCCCCTGACTAAGGTGACAAAATCCATCCTAAAAGGCAGAGACAAAGCATGGATACATTTCCACAAAAACAAATCCCAATCAACAAAACAAAACTACTCAGAGGTCCGTAATAAAACCAAAAAAACTAATTAAATCTGACAAAATTTACTACTACCAAAACCACCAAGAAAAACATATCCACAACCCTCAAAAATTCTGGGCCTCTATAAATTCTGTACTGCATCCTGGTAAGTCCACTATCCCTACACCTACTACAATAAACAACCAAGAGAACATCCCCACTCAATTCAATAAAATTTTCACCCACAGCAACTGTGACAACCCTGACCTGCCACCCATACAAAGTAGCTCTAGCCCACAGGATAATTCCACACACTTTACCCTGCATTCAACATCAACCAAATCTATTTTCAAAACTCCACCACAAACAAACCAACCACCCTGGCCATTGACAATCTACCAGCAGAATTCCTACAGCTGGCCGCAGATGCCATATCCTATCCTATTGCTATTCTAACCAACAGATCTATAACAGAGTGTAAAGTACCCAATATATGGAAAAATCTCCCATGTAATACCATTACACAAGGGCGGTAATTCTTTTGAACTCAATAACTACTGACCAATTGCTATTTTATCACACTTATCAAAGATTCTGGAAAGAGTGGTTCATACCAAACTCATGGACTTCCTCTTAAAAAACAACCTATCTAAAAATCAGCATGGCTTTAGACCTTTCCACAGCACCACACCAGTTCCCAGTTCTAATGTCCTTCTCCAAAACAAGGGACAACTAGTTTCTGCCATTTTTTAAGACTTGTCTAAAACATTCAACATGGGCAGCAGTAACAGTCTACCTAACACACTAAGCACCCCCTCTATATCATGGTTCAAAAGCTACTTATTAGGACACCAACAAGCAGTGAAATGGCAGAACCAACCAACCTCTCTCTTGCCAGTAACCATAGGTGTCCCTCAGGGCTCCATACTTGGCCCGCTACTCTTCTCTCTATTTACCAAACAGCACTCATCCTCCACACCCAATGCTTCAGTAGTACAATATGCCGATGACACCACCCTCATATGCACAGTGCACACATTAGGCGCGCTACACTCCCTCACACAACAATCCTTCTCACTGAAACATGGTTCTCAAACTCCCAGCTAATCCTAAACCAAATAAAACAAAACTTCTTTTCAGTGCTTGTAGATCCCCTCCCTCCTATGACACCTTCACCATCATATCCAAAAATAAAATTACAATCACTCCTACCTCCCACACTAAACTCTTAGGTGTAGAAATAAACTTCAACCATAAGTATGACATTCATATAGCCCAAACTATCAAGAAGGTTCACAAAAAACTTGGTCTCCTTTATCACAAGAAAATTCTCACTAAGCAAACCAAAACCACCACAGCCAGGACACACCTGCTTTCGACCCTCCTCTATGCATCCCCAATACTAATCCACCTCTGCAAAACAGACTATACAAACTAGAATCCTGTTATAACAAGATTGCTAGATTTGCTACTGAGACCCCAAACAGGTCCCATCGCTACGTAGCTCTCAAGCAACTGGGCTGGCTTGAGCTACCACAGCTACTTAAACTCAATTGTCATTGGCACACAAAATATACCATCATCCAACTAAAACTCCAGCACTACAGAATTTAATCACACCTTACTCTACTACTAGAACCTTAAGATCCAGTACCCAAAACCACCTAGATGTCATCAAACATACCGAGGCAGGGAAATCTCTTTTCAGCTATTCTATTTCTAAAGATTGGAACTCCTTACCTTTCCACCTTACCTCCATATGCTCCACCAATCAATTCAAAAAGCTCCTCAAAGCACACTATATGAACTCCTGGTTATGCTCCCGTGATTGCCCAAGCTAGACACTACTGAACCACTTATTCCCATTTAAACCTAATCTCAATGTACCCCGGAGTGTAAATACTCTTCTTAATCTGTTTTTTTATAAATACATCGACACATGTATGAAATATTCATTATTTTTATTAAGTATCATATGTATCTTGTAAGGGAAATATTATATTGCGACTACCTACATATGAAACTATATTCCAATGTTCCTTATCAGGTTTTTTGCTATATGTTATGTTATGCCATCCATTAGGTATTACCAGATATCTATGTTGTATAACTTGTTGATGTCTACCTTTTAATATGTAATTTTTATTTGGAGATTTTCTCCCTGGGCCTCCACTGAAAATGGACCTGTGCCAATTGGACTTCCCCGGTAAACAAATGTAAAATAAATAAATAAGTGCTCTCCTTATGAAATTTACACATTAAATTAATTTATGATGAGCAGGTGACTGAGAATAAGGATGTATTTTTTTTTTTCTTTTTTAACTTAAAACTTTAAATATTTTAAAAGGGGCAAGAAAACCTTTCCAAATATTATGGGAGTTTAATCATTCCAGAAAGCCTTCTCTTAGCAAAACAAATCTTCAAAGCAGACCAGATGAAATTTTCTCTGGACTCCACTTAGAACAACCGCCCTAAGCCTCATTACCAAGGCCAGGGCAGGCAGATGGATATGTTGAAATGGATGGACTATGTGATGCCCTAACACTGGCACAGTAATCAAAAGCCTCAATCCTAGCCACTAGCAACAGTAGGGGACACGCACACTGGGAGGATGACAAGTACACACACAGTAAAGTGCAATTTCCCTTAAGAGCACACAGAGACCACAGTCAGTCTTGGGGCTGTTTCTACCTCTTTCTCCAGATCCCCTTATAAGGCTCCCCACTGGCACAGCTATAGAGTTGAGATCTCAGCTGAGTGGCCAAGTCAAGACTTCCAGCACCCCCTCTAACTAGTGCTTCGTGTCCCTGCCCAAGTAGCTGACTGACACACACACACACACACACACACACACACACACACACACACACACACACACACACACACACACCTGGGGAAGGCTGGCACAGGTTTACTAGCTATGCCCCCTTCTGCCCAGACTGTAAGGTATTTCGGACTGCCACCAGCCACTCCTCATCAGCTACTTTAAGGCCCTTAGCAAAGGGTGTCCAATCTTACTGTGTAATGTTACTATTAATCCAAATGGTAGTTTGACCAAGAGCAAGGCTATTAGGAGTTGGCTGCACAGTGTCACCAAATAGATACACAAGTACTCTCAGGGCTTAAATACATCTCACAAATACCACCCACAAAGATAGGTTTAAATATACTTAATAAATGATAAATGAACAAGAAAATACTCAGTAAATCATCACTGTAACTGCAGAGTTCAAAACCACAGGAAATATTTAAAACACTGCAGGACAGTCTCAAATAAATACAGAAAACATCTAAACTAATCTTTACTATATTCCTAATTATCTCTAAAAGAAATTACTGTACTTTAGACTGACTTACTCATAGCAAGGCAAGACAGATGTGGCGAGTGGGTTGCCCAGCTAATGCTGTCAGGTCAAAATACAAAATGCACTGTCTCTCTTTCTCAGAGAGTTCATAAATTAATATCTCAAATATTGCTGCTGGGATCCTTGCAGGATGACATCACTTTTGTCATTTGACTATCCCAGGTGAAAACCCCCATTGCTAGAAACCTCCAGCATTAGCATCTCCCTGCAAAAAATACACAGCCCTCAGATCTTTGGCAAATGTTGGAAGTCGTAAAATGATTTATATTCCTCGATATGTAAAAACAATACAAAAACTTCTTGTTCTATACATTGTGTCTGTTACTGCACTGAAACTGAGAGATATTGTTTTTTTGTTTATGGCCCAGCTATAAAGTAACTTAACCTCAACCATTCTTCTGAAGTCTTGCAAATTAATCTCCTGTGTTTCAGTCTCCCCTGCTAAACAGTTACAATAGTGTATAAAAAAAATCGCTCTTCAGCAAACATGCCTATACAATATGACATACAGCTCTAATGCATTTGTAACAAGCATATGAATCATGTTGTCATTCACAACTGACACAAAACAACTTACAAAATTCCAGACAGCTGGGCTGGCAGCAGCTCATTTTGTTACAGACTATGATAAAGTAGATCTTCTATTACAGGAAGTACATAACGTTCATATCTAGAATGATCTGTTCTGTCCTCTTCAAGCATACACAGCCTCCAGTTTGACTTTTTGGGTGGCATTATGGGGGATTTCACATAGTACAGTTTCCCTGAAAGAAGATCCTGACACAGAGCTCATAAACACACATTGCAGCTGCTAAGATTTAATTCAGACAAATGCTACTGAAAAATGAGAAGCAACTACTGTTCTTGTTGAATGTGCAACAGATGTCAGAAATCTGTAGAATTTCTCATAAAAGTTACTATACACAGTAATTCACACAGAGAAGTTGACTTTAGAGACTTTACAGCCAAATATCTGAGCAGTGCAGGAGACAACGTTGGGTGTTTTATGATCAACTCTGTCCTATCAAAGTAAAATCTTAGTTGCATATGCAAATCTGGACAACAACGAACATACCCCCACCCCATTAGAACAGTTTAGGAAAAAAACATAGGAAAGTGAAATGACCCAAGAGTCAGACTTCACTCCATGGCTAACTCGAGCAAAAATGTAAGACTTATCTGCAAGACTAATCTGTCCCTGTGAAACCTAAGGTAAGGAAGATCCAATGCATAAAGCCTGAATTTCTGAAATTCTTCTAGCAGAGTTTATGGTGACCTCAAAAATGTTCTAAGACAAATAATTCAATTCCAGGCTGAATGCAGGGCAAAAGTAAAGTCAACTTCTCCAACAAAAAGTTAAAAGTCCCATGTTCTAGGGGAGAAAAGTACCTTTACAAAAAACTTTACATACCTTTAATGGAAGGCAAAGAAAAACTTGAAACCCTTGGGGGGAAATCAGTTATAGCTGAAACTACACATTAATGGAACACTAAGGTCCCAGTAAAAAAAAAAGTGAGGGGGATATAATCCAGAAAAGCTGGAAGACGAGCTGAAAAGCCAAACCACAAAGTGAGCCCATCTGTTCTTGCATGTTTTCCTGGTACTGGTCTTCTATGAAGGGCAATGAATTTGGATGACCACAGATGGTTAAAGCTGTACTCCCTGCCATCAGAAGCAGTGAATAAGTCAAGAAATTAGTCAGAAGGAGTGAAGAACTGAGTAAGGCCTACCAGATGGATAGGACAGAAGGGTTCGGGAGGACCTCCACACTACAGGCTTCTCCAAAAGGTGAGGCTTTAACACAGCAATCACTTTAAACCACAACTGTACTATTAGAATGACTTTGGACTTGTTGACTTACTTTCTGGACAACACTGGAAATAACTGCAAAACAGGAAAGGCATAAAGGAGACCTGAGAACCAATTCTTATCTACAGCATCCCTGAGCCACAGCCTCAAAGGAGGTATAAGGCAAAAGTCATTGCATTTGGAACTGGTCAGTGATCCAAAACAAACGCGTTTTCTTTACCCAAGTGGAATAGATGGACAACCTTCCACACTACAGACAAGCTTGTAGCATCAGTCGATATGAACAGCTAAGCTTGTCTGCTACTGAAATGGTTTGCACAGAAATATGGGCTCTTGTTTGAGTCTCAGCTGGGGTGTCTTCTGTGTGAAGTTTGCACGTCTTCCCTGTGCTTCCTTCCACATTCCAAAGACATGCAGTAGGTGGATTGGAAACACTAAACTGGCTGTAAGTGCAAGTGTGCATGCAAGTGTTTGGTGTGTAAAAACAACTGTGTCAGGGAAAGCCACCAGAAGTTTAAAAAATGAGTGTTACCGTTGAAGCGACAACCCCACACCCATGTGTAAAAAAATGGGAAAAGGGGTTGTGGATGGACGGGTAAGAAAACAGTCAGTTTTCATTAGCCATTCTCATAGCCACATGGTCTTCTAACAGAGGGGATATGAATGCATTCAGTTTTGCTTCTTTGCACACCATACCACAGACATGCTGTCCATGGGAATGTCAATAACACCATGAAGGATTGTAAAGACAGGAATTCTGTACAAACATTTCAAATATTCTTGGTTAAATTCTTTCATTATGTCCTTCTAAGATTTGAGATTAAAACACTATATTGTATGTCAAATAGTTTGCCAGCCTGTTACAATTCATTTAAATATGCCATGGCTTATTACCTTGAAGTATTTGCACTAATTCGTTTTAAGAATATTAGCTAGTTTATTTTTCATTTGTACAAAGTGTGTATGGTGTTAGCAAGGTTTATCTTTGTGTATGTATACATTTCATTCTCAACGTTTTTGTCATTACTGTATGAATATTTACCACTGATGACTACTCTTTCATACTGTGCCTTCCCATATGAATGTTTTAAAAAACTGTTCTAATATATCTGTTAAAAAAAAAAAAAAAACACCATGAGACAGATCATTACAGAAAGCCTGAAGGGTGCAGCACTCCCATGATGTTTCGATTGGTTTCTAATTATGACTGGATACCTTGCATTATTCTCTTCTGAGAATGGTCCTAACCCCCCCACCTCCAGGTCTGCAGCATTTGTAGCAACTGGGAAGCTGAAAGGGCCTGCCCAGAGAAAGGCTGGGGGAGTGCAACCATGAGCTAGGTGAATGGATTTTGAGATCTTCATCTCATGCAACATGGGAACTGGAAATTCAACACCACTGACCATCCACTGCAACATTTTCCTGGGATATCTGGTGTAATGATTTACTGAGTATTTTCTTGTTTTTTTTATTATTATTAAATATATTTAAACCTATCTTTTGGGTGATATTTGTGAGACGCATCAAAGCTCTGAGTACTTGCATATTTGTTACCACTGTGCAGGGCAGTCCTAAATAGCTTTGCTCTTGGTCAGACTACCATTTGGATTAATAGTAATATTACACATTAGGACTGGATACCCTTTGTTAAGGGCCTTAAAGTAGCTAAGGGGTTCTGGTGGCAGTGATAACTACCTTACAGTCTGGGAAGAAGGGGGCATAGCTAGTAAACGTGTGTGTGTGAAACAAATTTCCAAGAGTGTGTGTGCCAGACACTTGAGCAGGGACATGAAGCACTGGTTGGACAATAAGCTTCGGGTGTTAAACTTAAAACACTCTAAAAGACAATTTTTAACAGTACTATAATTTAAGCAATCAGTATCAGACAATTTAATAATAGCAGTTACAGCTTTACCATGGAGTAAGAGGGTCAGGAACCGTACCAAGAGCCCTTGGTCAACATTACACTGTTTACATACCCTTTCAAACTTATGAAACTATTAAAATTATCCCCCTCTGTCAACTGTGGAAGACATTTACTGACCTTTGTTGCTTTTGAGGTTCAGTTACTCCCTTTCCCATTACCTCCATGACCATGGAAAAAAGTCAGCATCTCCTTCTCATGTTGCCTATGCCTCTCATTTTCCACAGCTTACAGACGTCGCAGTTTCTCATTCTCCTCAGCTTCCAGACGTCTCAGTTTCTCATTCTCCTCAGCCTCCATACGTCTCAGTCTCTCTGCTATTTCTATTTCCAAACTTTTGACCTCCAGTTCATGTCTGTAACTCGAGATGGATTTTTAAGTCCTATGCGGAAAGGCTGAACTCTCCATTTTCTAAGAGTTGTACATTCTCAAGGCCAGTCTGATTGTCCTCCTTGCTGCTATTCTGTGATACAGCTGTGCCCAAGGCTGCAATCATTTATGCTTCAGTCAGGTTGGCATGCACCAGTCCTTTAGCCTGGCACATCTCAGCCAACTGGCTCCTTGTCAGCTTTCCATACTCCTCTGCTGACATCCTTGTCTGCTCTCCCTGACTAACGAAGCTAACAAAAAATAAATAAAACAATTGTGATATAAACTCTGAATGTTCACTGTGTGGCTGACAGAGTACAAACACCTTCAGTGACCACTGTTTACAGGCTACTGCAAATATTCACACCACTGCAAACCAATTAATATGTAATGTGGATATCCCACCACCGCCACCAATTAGTATGCAACACCCCACCAATGGCCCAGTAATCAAGGACCCTCAGTCCTCACCACTGGCAAAGTATAATTGTGTACACTTACCATAAATATAGATGTTAGAGTGTATTCACTGTTGCAGTCATTACATTTGGGTAATCTGCTGGCAGGTTGCCCTCTGTCGGCCTGATTAGCAAAGTCTTGGGTCCTGTGTCGGTTGCTGTCCCTTCTTCCATGACATCAGGTCATCAGCGGCATAAAACATGCAACCGACGCCATTACATCAGTTTTTCTTGCCCCAGATGTCAGGGGCCCCCCAAATCGGGAGCAAAATAAAATTAAAAACACAAAAATATACCTCCAGCCAAAAGCAAATACACCAAAAAGGCTTTTAAGAATAGTAAAAGAAAGTAGAGGTATATCAAGAGAAAAACAGGGGGGCTGAAGGGAGGGTAACCAGGACTGCAACAGTGAATACACTCCAACATCTACATTTATGGTACGTGTACACAACTGTACAATGTTCTTCGTGTTTCACTGTTGCAATCATTACATTTGGGTAGATTCCCAAAGCTAAGGCTGGTAGGATGAATTTATACAGCATTAGGACCAGCTATAAGGCCCTGCAAAACAGCAGTGGCAAAGCCAGCTCTAGATTTAGAGAAAATTGCTAAGTGATATTGCTTGGTGAAAGTATAAACTGAACTCCAGGAAGCAGCTTCTAGAATATCCCTGGTAGGAACACCTCTGAGAAAGGCTGCAGACGTAGATGCAGCCCTGGTGGAATGAGATCTGATCCCCTGGGGGATAGGTTTCCATGGTGCTTATAGCAGAAATGAACGCAATGGCTTATCCATTTAGAAATGGTTTGTTTTGAAATAGCCTTCCCCTCTGCCCCTGCAGCAAATGCCACCAGCAGTTTTTCAGATTTTCTTCAAGATTTAGTCCTGTCCAAGTAGAATCTAATTTGTCTGTGCACATCCAATGAATGCAGAATCCGCTCCCCCTTGTTCTGTGGATTGGGAAAGAAAGTTGGCAATTGAATGGATTGATTAAGAGCCACACTGGATACCACCTTGGGCATGAAAGATGGACTGGTCCTGAGTGACATCCTGTCCGCATGAAAGATGATGAAAGGCTCCACTGTCATAAGGGCCTGTAATTCAGACATCCTTCTAGCTGAAGTGATTGCTAAAAAGGAAGTCTGTTTTCCAAGAAAGAAATTTTAAGTCTGCAGTAGCAGCTGGCTCGAAAGGAGGTAGAGTGAGTTTTTCCAATACAAAGTTAAGGTCTCAGGCAGGGGTTGGAGCTCTCCTGGGTGGTCTCAAGTTTTTGGCCCCTCTGAGGTACTGCTTGAGCAGAGGATGAGAGAAGAGGGGAGGTTCTGTGTTGTAATGAGCTGAAATGGCTGAGGTGTGGATTTTAATGGAGGAAAAAGACAGGCCCCTGTGAAGCATCTCAGTTAAGTACTGCAAAATCTGAGGTAAATTGGGCACTGCTTTGCTCATCCCTTTTGATTGATTCCAGGCACGGACTCTTCTCCATTTGTCAGCATAAGATTTTCTAGTACTAGCTCTTCTCGCCACCAAGATGACATCCATCACAGGTTTGCTGAGGGATGCTAAGGGTGAATTTAAGTGATTAGTCAAGCAGCAAGTTTCAATGTTGGGAGCTGAGGGTGCAGAATTTGTTTCTCCTGCTGAGACAGTAAGGAAGGTGTCGGAGGCAGGTGCCGTGGAGGAATCTGTGACACTGCACAGGAGTGGATAACCAGTGTTGGTGTGGCCAGTCTGGAGCAATCAAAATAATTTTTGGTTTGTCCTGTTTGACTTTTAGCAGAACTTTGGAGAGTAGAGGCAGAGGGGGAAAGGCGTAGACGGATAGGTTTTTTTTACAGCTGAAGGACAGAGCATCCACTTTCCAGGCTTTTTTGTGAGGAGTTCTTGTGCAAAATTTGTCCAACTGGTAGTTATGGAAGGAGGCAAATAGATCTATGTCTGGGCTCCCCCATTTGTTTGTCAACATGGTGAAAATCCATGGTTCCAGTTTCCATTCGTGTGGGTCCATGAGATTTCTGCTTAGTTCGTCTGCCAGAATATTCAGTTTTCCTGGCAGGAATTGAGCTTGTAGTTGCACTTGGTAGCTCAAGGCAGCGTTCCACAATGCCATAGCTGGTCTGCAGAGGGGTAGGAATGTGTACCCCCCCTGCTTGTTTATGTACCACATAATCGTGGTGTTCTCCATCTTTACCAGTAGTTGTTCTGGATGAATGTAGTCCTTGAAGGCTGTCAGAGCATTCTGTACAGCTAACATTTCTTTTTGATTGATATGTAGGTGCATTTGATTTGGGCTCCATTTGCCATGAATGCACTTCCCTGCCAGATGAGTCCCCCATGCACAGTCTGATGCATCTGTAATTAGGGTTTGGGCGGCAAGGGGTAGTGTGAATGGCAGTCCCTTGTTTTGGCGGCAGGCCTCTGTCCACCATAGGAACTCTAGGCGTAGGCAAGGTATGATAGGAATCATTGTTTCCAGGCTGTGACAATGTTGACTCCATAAACTTTTAAAGTATCACTAAAGTTTCCTCATATACAGTCTTGTATATGGAATGAAAAAAATGAAGGAGGCCATGAACCCCAAGCCTTGCAGTATTTGTCTTGCAGATAGCAGGGTTTTTGTGGCCACCTGTTTGAAGTAAGTTACTAAATGAATTTGCTTTTCTGGCGCGAGGGAAGCCATCTGGGCAGTTGTATTCAAGCTTGCACCCAGGAATATAATCTGTTGAGAGAGTACCAGTTGTGATTTCTTTTCGTTTATGGTGTACCCTAGACAAGTTAGAACCCTTTTTACAAACGCCAGATGTTTTAGTATGGCCTGGTTTTCTGCCTGAATTAGATAATCGTCCAGGTATGGATATATCTGAATATTTCTTTGCCTGCAAAATGCAATTACTGGAGCCAGGAACTTTGTGAATACCCTGGGCGCAGTAGACAAGCCAAAGGGCAGTGCAGAGAACTGATAATGCAAATAGCCTGCTTTGAAGCGTAGGTATCTTCTGCAAGATTCCCTGATTGGGATATGCAGGTAAGCTTCTTTCAAATCTAGAGTTGCCAGTCAGGCATCCTTGCCTAGCATATGAAGTAACTAATGAAGAGTCAGCATCTTGAATTTCGGAATGTCCAGAAAGGTGTTTAGATTTGACAGGTCCAGAATTGGACGCCATGATTTGTCTTTTCTGGGTACCAGGAAAAGTCTGGAATAGAAATCCTGTCCCTTTTCCTCTTCTGGTACCGGTTGAATAGCCCCCATGTTTAAGAGGGAAAGTACTTGTTTCCGAGGCCTCTGCCCACTGATTTGGGGGCAGGTCTGGCCACCCGTTTGGAGTTGGCAACGTGTGGAAATGAAATCTGTATCCCTGGGACACTATTTAAAACCCATTTGCCCTGGGTTATGAGTTGCCGGTTTTTTGCATGAAGAGCAATCTTTCCCCCCAAAAGGGGCGGCTGAAAGTTACGTGCTTGATAATTTTAAAAGAAAGTCATTGAGACTGTTTACCATAGCATGGTGTCTTGTTATTTCCAGATTTGGAAGTGGAAGCACCCCATTGCTTAGTTCTGAGAGTCCCTTGGGGCTGAAACCTGGTGCTTTTGGTGTGTCTGGGTTTGACTTGAGTGGATCTGGAAGGAGCTGGAAAGGACCAGTTCTTAGTAGGCCAGTGCCTACTAAATCTTGGATGTTGCACTTGTAAGAAATCTTTCACAGTTTGCATAGATTTAGCTTTATCTTCCACCTTTTTTAGAACTTCCTCAGCTTTATTGCCAAACAGGCGGTTCTGATTTAAAGGAACATCCAACAATATTGCTTTAACATGATCAGGCAGAGAGATTTCCTCCTTAAGCCAAGCATGCCTTCTAAGCACATACCCAGTAACAGCAGCCCTGCAAGAGGTCTCTAAAGAATCAAAACCACATTGCAAAGTATACGTTTCCCAACTTGTTCAGCTGAATGCAATAAATCCTGTAAATCTTTATTTTCCACACAGTCAGAAATCATCATTTTCTGTTTAAGCAGTCCCATGATATGCTGTTGATATTTTAGCATATGAAATTGACAGTTTAAAGCCCTGATTGCCAAGGTTGCAGAAGTATAAACCTTTTTACCCCATCTATCCAACGCCCTGGAATCTCTATCAGAAGGGGTAGGATTTTTAGCAGTAGAAGCCTTAATGCCCTTGGGCCCCTGAGAAATGGTTTCTGGGTCCGCAACAGGATTTTTGAAAAGGAACTTGTGGGAGTCAGGAACCCTGTAGTATCGGTCAGGTTTACCAGGAGCCGGAGGCAGGGAATCGGGGGTCATACTGGATTCCAAAAACACATCAACAATGTCTAGTACAGGAGGTATAGCCCCTAAGCCTCTTTTTGGATTCAGAAAATTCCTGACTTTCCCAGTGGAAATGCTCCTTTAAAGTATGTAAAGTTTCCCCAAAAGAAAAATCCTCAGGGGGGTGGGCAGAGGGAATGGAATCCTCTGCATCAGAATCCTCATAAGTAGGTATGGACAAATCCAGGTCATTAGAAGAGTCAGAAGAAAATGAGTCCTGATCAGAAGATTCATAGTCAAGCTCAGCCCTAGGCCTCTTTGAGGGGAGGGGGGGGGGGGTTGACTACCCTGATTAGAGTAATTAAATCTTCAGCCATTTTGATCATTTGTTTTTTAGGCATAGGGGCCTGAACATGTGGCCTGGGCGTCGGTGTTTCAGACAGATTGAGATTTAGGCCTTAGTATTGAAGGTGGAGTCGGTTTGATATGCAAGTCTGTAGGCGTGAATACACCCTCAGAAGCCGGTGCCTGCACAGCGGCTCCGGACCCATCCAAGGTAGAGACATCCACGGGTTCCATAAGTGAAGCATTTCGCGACACACCTGACTCCAAATGGGTCTCAGCAGAGGCCTGCAAATCAGAAGTAGCAGGTATCAGGGGCTGCAAAAGCACCTCACAGAGCAACAGCGAACTGGCGACTGGCTTGGGAGAAGCGTCATCAGCAGTTTTGGACCTCGACATCCTGTCTCTCTTTTTCTTTGCATTTTTCGGAATTCCAATAGTTGGATGGCTAACCGACGTCATTTCTGGATAATTAAAATGAGAACCAAAATATTTAGAGGCAAAAATGTACCGACAATGGATAGTGTGCTGATTAAATAAAGCACAAAACCGACAGCGAGGTACTTCGTGGTCAGGACCTAGGCAAGGAATACAGTACAAGTGAAAATCTTTATGAGGTATTTGCTTCCCACAAGTAATGCAATTATTAACTTTTACTGACATCGGTAAGGAGCAAGAAAAAGTTTCTCCAACGGGGTACTTAGCTTTAAGTTGAAGACTTCGGTTCTGAAACTTGAAAACAAAAATTTCAGGAGTCGGCCGACAGGCACTTGCGAACTGCTTCTGCTTCGGGCACTGCACGGTAAGAAAGACTGATGATGTAATGGCGTTGGATGCATGTTTTATACCCCTGACATTATGGAAAAAGGGACAGCAACCGACGCAGCACCCAAGACTTTGTTAATCAGGCCAACTGAGGGCAACCTGCCAGCAGATTACCCAAATGTAATGACTGCAACAGTGAAACACGAAGAACATCAGTAGGGGATGTAGACACTGGCAGGATGACAAGTACACACACAGTAAAGTGCAATTTCCCTTAAGAGCACACAGAGACCACAGTCAGTCTGGGGCTAGTATCTCCCTCTTTCTCCAGATCCCCAATAAGGTTCCCCACTGGCACAGCTATAGGGTTGAGTTCTCAGTTGAATGTCCAAACAAAGACCTTCAGCACCCTCTCTGTCCAACCAGTGCTTCATGTCCCTGCCCAAGTAGCTGACACACACACGCGCACACCTGGGAAAGGCTATACCCCCTTCTTCCCAGACTATAAGGTAGTTTTCACCGCCACCAGCCACTACTTATCAGCTACTTTAAGGCCCTTAGCAAGGGGTGTCCAATCTTAATGTGTAATGTTACTATTATTACAAATGATAGTTTGACCAAGAGCACGGCTATTAGGATTGGCCTGTACAGTGTCACCAAACAGACAAGTACTCTAAGAGCTTAAATAGCTCTAGACAGACCAGCCACAATTGAATGGTTTAAATAATAGATAGTAAAAGAACAAGACAAAACTAAATATGTATGTACAGTGCTATCAGAGTTCAAAATCACAGGAAATATTTAAAACAACATTGCAGAACAGTCTCAAATACAGAAAACATCCAAGCTATACTTCACTATATTCCTAACTGAATCAAACAGAAATTACTGTACCCTAGCTAACTTACAGAAAGGCAAATGCAGATGTGGTGAGTCAATGTTTCCAGCTGATGCTACCAGGTCAAAGACAAAATACCAAATGCCCAGTCTCCCTCTCAGAGGCTTCTTAAATTAATAACAAATATTACTGCTGTGGTGGCTGGCAGCATGACATCACTGTGTCATCTGACCTTAGTTCCCAAGCTAAACCCTCATTGTTAGAAACTACCAGCATGTATCATCTCCCTGTGAAAACACAAACAAGGACCCTTCTTAAATCTTTCCAGCTGACGGAAGGCATAAAACAATAAAACACATACATCACAATGCAGAAGGCTCCCTAGTATTAGATCCCTTGTCTCCTTACTGCACTGAAACCAACTTTTATGGTGCAGTTATAAAACAATTTAATTTCAACTATTTTCTTGAAGTTTTGCAAGTTAACTCTCTATGTTCTAGTTTCTACTGTTAAAACATATAAATTTACAAAGGTACAATAGTTTATATGCATGTCTGTTCTTTTCCAGTAGGGTACATTGTGGATACATCTTTAAGCTCAGTCCTGTAAAACCTTTTCACACACACTTCTGTACCAGCAGGTTGATATACACATACCATGCAGTTCTAATATATTGGTAACACAAGCATATGAATCAAGTTGACATTCACAAATGACACAACCATTTACAAAATTCCAGACAGCTGTGCTGGCAGTATCTCCCTCTGTCACATTTTTATATAAATCATTAATATTCACAAATGACATAGAATTATTTACAAAATTCCAGATAGCTAGGTTGACAATATTTCCTTTTGTGACACCTGGCAAGAGGTACAAGAAATTATATGGCTGCTATAAACCCTAGAGTCCTGAGGCAAAGGATGACTGGTGTGTGTGTGTGTGTGTGTGTGTGTTTATACATAATACACACATACACATGTATGTATACTTATACATGCACACACAGGTATGCAAAAATTGCATGCATGTGCACATGCATGCATGCATTTGCATATAAAAACAATTTAAATTAGTAGGCGGAAAGTCCTTATCTCAGTTTGATACTTAATTCTGGCACTCAGTCTCCTGCATGATACACATGAGCTGACAATTATTAGTTTCTAGTGACAAACTGGACTTGAAAATGACAAAGGCATCTCTACCTTTGAACTCTGGACAACAGCACGGGCTAAGGAAGGAGTTCAGCATTACACAGGTGACAGCTAGAAAACTTTTAGGAAGCCTGAGTGGAAGGTGGATGCCTGCCTGCAGCTTATTCCCATGGAGAAAGAATTATTATACTGCAGCAGCTGCCCTACAATGAAGACCCAGAAAAACAAGAAGATAGTGGCAATGGTCTAAAACAAACAGGAGATCCAAAATTGGATGACTACGTCAGTCACCAGTAGTGAATTGTGCACTGCATAATCTGCATAAGGAGTTGACCATACAGACTGTAAATACCACTGATGCAATCAGTCCCAAAAAAGCACATCAGGAATGCCAAAATCCATCTCTTTACTATTAGCTAGAAGCCTAGATTATTGGGTTCCTGGATACTCTTGTCAGATGGAAGAAAGCAGTGGTCCAGACAAGGATCATGTTCTATCTACACAGGACAGCACTGCAAAGGCAGCATGATGGCGTATGTAGGACTTCTCCAAATGACTAGCATTCCAATTGACTACAGCACAAAGAAATGGTTAGCATAATCTCTCAGAATGCCTGAGGAAAGGGCTACCAGCATCCAGTCCAGGAAATGAAGTACAATTAGGTTGTGCTAATGAACAGCATTCACTACTGCAGCTAATGCATTAATGAAGGAAGACAATGGGAACAAAGAAAAAAACCTAAAAGGCAAGTAAACCGTATTGAAAATGTTGCCCACTCACAGTAAAAGTGTAGTACTATGCAATGTAGCTCCAAAGTACTTGCGTACAAGCAGTCATCCATTATATCTCGACTCACTTTCAATAACCTGTGGGAGCAGTATTACAGACGGAACAATCCAAAACTTCATATAAAGGAGTTGAATGCTGAAATTGCTCTAATCCAGAATCAGGTAAAACCCTAATGAATTTCTGGAAACCAGGAGAAGTCTGAAGTAGAAGTCTTCACCCATTCATTTCAGAATATCCTCTATAATCCCAGTATCACGGCAAATCGAAATGCACAGTGTGCTAGGAACTAATCAAATATCAAATAGTATTCCACTGGCAGCATACTTTGGGACCAAACATATCTTAAATCACTGGCAGACACTACATGATCCACTGATGACCTCACAGACACAATGAGAAGAAGCAGAAAAAAATTAAAGCCCCCTGGCATTCATGGCACATTAAGTACAAACAGTAGCATGTGAGGCAGAAGAGAAACACTTGAGCACTTAAATAACCACAGGCATTATAAATGCACAATATAGATCTGAAAGAACATCATGGCTGACATTACCACTACTGAAGTCTAAGTTCAAAGCAGGATAAAATGTGGTCTCTCAAAATACAATTCAGCACCCACAGAAGGATGAGACCTTGCAGTCCATCTCATGTACATTTATATTTTGCCTGTGCTTAAGAGAAGGAATATTGCTTCCTTTTCCTGGACTTATAGTGACAAGACCACCAGGCAACATACAACAAAGCAAAACATTGAACAGTTTCATTCTATACAAGCTAAATTCTTTAAAAAAATTAAAAAAAAAATCCTACAACACATTGTCAGCAGCAGGAGTGTTGGTGTAGCAGGGTACCTAGAAAAATAAGTTACCAGAATTTTAATTAAAAAAAAAAATCACACACAAATGACCAATGGCAAAAATACAGTTGTGTACACTTACCATAAATGTAGATGTTTGAGTGTATTCACTGTTACAGTCATTAAATTTGGGTTATCTGCTTGGCAGTAGCCCTCAGTCGGCCTGATTAACAAAGTCTTGGGTCCTGCATCTGTTCCTGTCCCTTCTTTCATGATGTCAGGTCGTCAGGGTTATAAAACATGCAGTCGATGCCATTACATCAGTTTTTCTTGCCCCACATGTCAGGTGCCCACCTAATGGGAATCAATTAAATCTATAAATACAAGGATATACCTCCAACAGAAAAGCAAATACACCAAAAAGCTTTTAGAGCATAGTAAGTGAGAGTAGAGGTACAGCCAAAGGAAGAAAAGGACGTTGGAGGGGGGGTAAACAGGACTGCAACAGTGAATACACTAACATCTAAATTTATGGTAAGTGGACACAACTGTACTACTGCTGCAGTCATTACATTTGGGTAGATTCCCAAAGCTAAGAATGGGAGGAGGAATTTAAATAGAATTAGGACCAGCTATAAGGCCCTGCAAGACTGCAGTGGCAAAACCAGCTCTGGATTTAGAGAAAATTGGCAAATGGTAATGCTTGTTGAAAGTATGTACAGAACTCCAGGTAGCAGCTTCTTAAGATGTCCTTAGTAGAGACTCCCCTGAGAAAGGCTGTAGAGGTGAATGCAGCCCTGGTTGAATGGGGTCTGATGCCCTGTGGGATCAGCTTTCCATTGCTTATAGCAGAAATGAATGCAGTTGCCTATCCATTCTGAAATGGTTTGTTTTGAAATAGCTTTCCCCTCTGTCCTTGCAGCAAATGCCACCAGTAGTTTTTCAGATTTCCTTTGAGGTTTAGTCCTGTCCAAGTAGAATCTAAAATGTCTGTGCACATCTAAAGAGTGCAGTATCCATTCCCCTTTGTTCTGTGGGTTAGGAAAAAAAAGTAGGCAAATGAATGGACTGATTAAGAGCCACACTGGATAAAACCTTGGGCATGAAGGAGGGATTGGTTCTGAGGGACACCCTGTCCGCATGAAAGATGATGAAAGGTTCCGCTGCCATAAGGGCCTGTAATTTAGATACCCTTCTTGCAGAAGTGATTGCCAAAAGGAAAGCTGTTTTCCAGGAAAGAAATTTTAAATCTGCAGTAGCAGCTGTCTTGAAGGTAGAAACAGTGAGTTTCTGCAAGACAAAGTTAAGATCTCAGGCTGGAGTTGGAGCTCTCCTGGAACTGCTTGAGCAGTGGGTGGGAGAAGAGGGGGGGCTCTGTGCTATATGAGCTGAAATGGCTGAGGCATGAATTTTGATGGAGGAAAAAGACAAGCCCTTATTAAGTATCTCAGTTAAATATTGTAGAATCTGAGGTAAATTGGGCACTGCTGCGCTCATTCCTTGAGACTGATTCCAAGCACAAAACCTTTTCCATTTTGCAGCATAAGATTTTCTAGTACTAGGCCTCCTTGCTTTAAAATGATATCCATCACTGATTTACTGAGGATGGTAAAGGAGAGATTAGGCAATTAGCCAGGCTGCTAGGTTCAGGGTTTGCAGCTGAGTGTGCAGAATCATGTTCTCCTGCTGAGACAACAGGGAAGGAGTCTGAGGCAGGTGCCATGGAGCCAAGCAAGACACACTGCACAAGAGTGGGTACCAGTGTTGGCGAGGCCAGTCTGGTGCAATTACAATCATCCTTGGCTTGTCCTGTTTGATCTTTAGTAGTACCTTGGAGAGCAGAGGCAGAGAAGGAAAGGCATAAACTGATAGGTTTTTCCAGCTGAGGGATAGAGCATCCACTTTCCAAGCTTGTTTGTGGGGAATCCTTGTGCAAAATTTGTCTAGCTGATGGTTCTGGGGGAGGTAAACAGGGCTATATCTGGACTCCCCCATTTGCTTGTCAACATGTTGAAAATCATTGGTTCCAGTTTCCATTCGTGTGGGTCCATAAGGTTTCTGCTTAGTTCGTCTGCCAGTGTATGTAATTTTCCTGGCAGGAATTGAGCTTGTAGATTCACTTGGTAGCTCAAGGCTGTGTTCCACAATGCCATGGCTAGTCTGCAGAGGGGGGTAAGTATGTGTACCTCCCTGATTGTTTATGTACCACATGACAGTGGTGTTGCCTGTCTTTACCATTAGTTGTCCTGGAAGAATATGGTCCTTAAAGGCTGTCAGGGCATTCTGTACAGCTAACATTTCCTTTTGATTTATGTGCAGGTGCATTTGATTTGGGTTCCATTTACCCTGAATGCAATTCCCTGCCAGGTGAGCCCCCATGCATAGTCTGATGCATTTACGATTTGTTTGGCAGGGGGTAATGTGAATGGTAGTCCCCTGTTTTGGAGGCAGGCCTCTGCCTACCAAAGGTACTCTAGGCATAGGCAAGGTATGATAGGGAATCCTTGCTTCCAGATCCTGTGAATGTTGATACCATTGTAGTTTCCTCATATGCAGCCTTGCATATGGATTTAGAAGAATGCATGAGGCCATGAACCCAAAGGCTTGCAATATTTGCCTTGCAGATATAGCTGGGTTTTGTGGCCACTTGTTTGAAGTAAGTTGTCAAATGTATCTGTTTCTCTGGCGTAAGGAAAGCCATCTGGGAAGTTGTATTCAAGCTTGCTCCCAAGAATATAATTTGTTGACAGGGTACCAAGTGGGACTTCTTTTCATTTATGGTGAACCCCAGACAAGTCAGTACCCTTTGAACAAAGGCCAGATGATTGAAGAGAATGTCCTTGCTTTCTGCCTGAATTAGACAATCGTCCAGGTATGGGTATATTTGAATATTCTATGCCTGCAAAATGCAATGGTTGGAGCTAGGCATTTTGTGAATATCCTGGGCGCAGCAGATAAGCCAAAGGGCAGTGCAGAGAACTGGTAGTGCATGTAGCCGGCTTTGAAGCGTAGGTATCTTCTGCAAGACTCCCTGATAGGGATGTGCAGGTATGCTTCTTTTTAAGTCCAGCGTTCCCAACCATGCATCCTTGCCTAGTATAGGAAGTAGCTGGTGAAGAGTCAGCATTTTGAATTTTAGAATCACCAGAAAGGTGTTTAGAATGGAAAACTCCAGGATAGGATGCCATGTATTGCCTTTTCTGGGTACCAGGAAAAGTCTCCAATAGAAACCTTGCCCCTTTTCCTCTTCTAGTACCAACTGAATAGCCCCCATGTTTAAGACAGAGAGTACCTGATTTTGGGCCTCTGCCTACCCTCTTGGTGTTGGTAACATGTGGAAATGAAATCTGTATAATTGGGATACTATATTTAGAACCCATTTGTCCTTGGTAATGAGTTCCCAGTGTTTGGCCTGCAAACCAATCTTTCCACCTAAAGGAGCATTCAGTTGGGAAGTGCTTGGAAGTTTTAAAAGCAAGTCATTGAGACGGTTTTCCATAGGGAGGAGTCTTGCTGCTCCCAGGTTTGGGTGCGGAAACCCCCTACTGCCTAGTCTTGTGTGTCCCTTGGGACTGAAACCTGGGGTTTCTGCTGTGTCTGGGTTTGGCTTGAGAAGACCTGGAAAGGACCAATTTTTAGAGGGCCAGTGCCTACTAAATCTAGGAGGCTGAACTTGTAAGAAATCTTTAACAGTTTGCATAGATTTAGCTTTATCTTCCATCTTTTTAAGAACTTCCTCAGCCTTGTTGCCAAACAGGCAGTCCTGATTTAAAGGAGCATCCAACAATTTAAGCTTTAACATGATCTGGCAAAGACTGCTCCTTAAGCCAAGCATGCATTCTGAGCACAGACCCAGTAACAGCTGCCTTGCAAGAGGCCTCTAATGAATCAAATCCACATTAAAGTATGTTTTCCAACCTGTTCAGCAAAAAGCATTAAATCCTGTAATTCTTTATTTTCAGCACAGTTAGACATTAACATCATTTTCTGTTTACGCAATCCAATAACATGTTGTTGATATTTTAACATATGAAACTGGCAGTTTAAAGCCCTAATGGCCAAGGTTGCAGAAGTGTAAACATTCTTACCCCATCTATCCAGCGCCCTAGAGTCCCAATCGGAGGGGGTAGGATTTTTAGCAGTAAAAGCCTTAATGCCCTTGAGTCCCTGTGAAACAGTCTCTGGATCCGCAATAGGATTTTTAAAAAGGGACTTGTAAGAATCAGGAATCCTGTAATATCTGTCAGGTTTTCTGGGAGCAGGAGGCAAGGAATCAGGGGCCAAACTATATTCTGAAAAGGCATCATCAACAATGTCTAGTACAGGAGGTATAGCTAAAGGCCTATGCTGAGGCAGGAGAAAGAAATTCCTAAGCCTCTTTTTAGAATCAGAAAAATCCTAGCTTTCCCAGTGGAAATGCTCCCTTAGAGTATATGTAAGGTTTCACCAAAATAACATTTCTCTGGAGGGGAAGCAGAGGGAACAGAGTCCTCTGCATCAGAATCCTCATAAGTAGATAAGGGCAAATCCAGATCATCAGAAAAATCAGAATCCTGTTCATAAGATTCATAAACAACTTCAGCCCTAGGTCTCTTAGAAGGGGGAGGTTGGCTTCCCCTGATTAGAGTTATAAGATCTTCAGCCATTCTTATCATTTGTTTTTTAGGCATAGAGGCCTGAGCATGCAGCCTGGGGGTCGGTTTCTTAGGCATGGTTCGAGATTTTGGCCTAAATAAAGAAGGAGCCGTCGGTTTAATATGCAAGTCGGTAGGCCTGAATACAGACTCCGAAGCTGGTGCCTGGACAGCGGCTCCAGACCCATCCAAGGTAGAGGCATCCAATACAGGTTCCACAGTTGGAAGCATCTCGCGGCATACCGGACTCCGAATGGGTCTCAGTAGAGGTCTGCGAGTCAGAAGTAGCTGGTATCAGGAGAAGCGTCGTCGGCAGCTTTAGACCTCGGCGGCCTATCTCTGTCTTTATCCTTGCGTTTTTTTGGAATCCCAGTAGTCGTAAGGCTAACCATTGACATTTCTGGATAATTAAACTGAGAACGGAAATATTTAGAAGCGAAAATATACCGACGACAGATAGTGCGCTGTTTAAATAAAGCACAAAACTGACAGCAAGGCATGTTGTGGTCAGGGCCTAGGCAAGAAATACAGTATGAACGAAAATCTTTGTGAGGCATTTGCTTTCCACAAGTAATGCAATTATTAACTTTTACTGATATCGGAGAGGAGCAAGAAAAAGTTTCCCCAAGGGGGTGCTTAGCTTTAGTTGAAGACTTCGGTTCTGAAACTCGAAAACGAAAATTTCAGGAGTCGGCCGACCGGCACTTGCGAACTGCTTCTGCTTCGGGCACCGCACAGCAAGAAAGACTGATGTAATGGTGTTGGCTGCATGTTTTATACGCCTGATGACCTGACGTCAAGGAAGAAGGGACAGCAACTGACGCAGGACCCAAGACTTTGTTAATCAGGCCGACTGAGGGCTACTGCAAAGCAGATAATCCAGATGGAATGACTGCAACAGTGAAACACGAAGAACATCCAGGGAGCTCAAAAAACAAGAAAACGGAAGAGGGCCTGCTTATGTTTGTGCTTTAACTGCCAACATTGCTGATTGGAAACCCTGATAAATTTCTGCAAGGATAGTCCTCATACGTACCTCTGCCAGCATGAACAAAATAAAATAAAGAAATTTGCTTCAAAAGAAAGATCAAAGATCAGGTCACAAACTAGGTAAATATTGTATACAATCCTTTCAATTTCTGCAAATTGCTCTTTGCTCTTGCCTTAACCTCGCCACACCCTACATCACAAAGTACTCTTGACAGTCAAAAATCACAACCAGTGAGACAGACAACACTGAAATCTGCTTAAAAAGAATGAATCCCACACTACAATGACAATTCTGGATACTATGAAGAGAATGCAAACAGAATCAACACCAGCAATATCTCTACATGCCTAATGCAGCACAGATGGTTGCCATTGCACTCACATGTCTGTAGGATCTGAAACATCAGAGTATCTCATCTTCATCAAGCGGGGGAAATCCATTTCCTCTTTTACCTCCCAATCACTGCGTACTTCCACAGAAGAGTCACGAGGCTTTAGCTGGAAAACATCAATGCATTCACATACAGATGAAAAACAAAATAAATGAATGAAAAAAATGAATAGCAGCAGCTCACATTATGGTGCAGAACTGAACAGAGCAGAAAATAAAACACACTTTTTCCTCTTGTTTTTAACCTAACCGCCTCCACCTCTTCATTTCTGTAACATTGGATATGCAGACTGATCATATAACACAAAATCCAGCACAGGTAGGTCATCACTAAGGACAAAACCAGAAGGTCAACACAACTGCCTTAAATCTATGTGCTACATTTTTCAGTTCCAGAAAAGCCTATCCCAAGAATCCTACAGGTATGATTTATTTACCTTACACTACAATTATTTAACTTACCATATCTGGAATAGACCCTGCAAAATTAACAACTCTACTCAAGACAAACAGATGTACTGTAAAGATATGTTTTGGTTACCATTTTATTCACAAAAACATCAGAACTCAAATCACCAATTCAGCAGGTAAAGCCAGCAGAGCAAAACGAGTTCTGTGAGTCTACCTATCATCTCGCAGTAAAGATTCAAATAATGGGATCATTCCTGCAGTAAACACAATTTGAACAGGATTCAGCTGAAGGCAATTGTCACAATTCCCCCCTGCCTGATTTTTTTTAGCAGTCAGATGTCTCTAGGGGAATGGGGCTGCAATCTCATGCTGTGGGTAACAGCATGACTCTAGCCATAAACAGAAAGTATATTATGTACACTACTCCATTTTTTGGAAACAGAAAAGTGGTAAATGGAGCAATTAATGCCAACAAATGCTCCTGTGAAAAGCTGAAGCCCCAATCCTGAAAACTGACAAGTAATAAGACTATCCAGATAAATTCTTACAATACATATTTTTTTCATCAAAACACAAAACACTACACCATAAAAATGAACATTTCATAAGACAAAATGTACAAAACATCCATAAAAAAAGATCCACAGTACTTTGCACTAGCTCAGAGAGCATACCTGCATGAGTACCAGTGAAAGTTAGGATCCTTCTTAAATATTCTGTATGTCCATGTCACCTTTTAGTAACTTCTGCCAAGTCCTTGTCATCTTTGTCATTTATCATACCCATTTATACATAGAAACTTCCCTTAATATCAGAAATCTTGGAGATCTCATTTTCACCATTAACTTATTTAAATAAGCATTCCAAAGAACTGAAATAAGCTTCCTTATTTCCTGCTGCTCAATCCAATGCTGCATTCAGCCTAATTTTCCCATCCTCCATTGCCTTTTGTGCTTTTCTCAGCAACTTCTAAAGCTTCCAAACACAACCACATTCTGCCTTTTTTGGGGAATATTTCTTGCTGCCACCTCCTGGAAAATATCAAAATTTCTATTCATACATTCTTCAAGCACTCCATCCACCAAGTCTAATTCCTTAAACCTGTTCATCTCCACTACACATTCATATTTGAGAACACAAATCCTAGCATTGCCGTACTCACAAATAGGTTCATAGGTTCATACTAGGCTATCTGCCCGAGGGCATTTACAAGCCTAGCTCATAGTTTTGTGGCTTACGCCACAATAAATAAATTCCCAGCATATCTTAATGGATGCCTTCCACTGCATCCAAACTACACAATAGCAAGAGTTTTTAAATATTCTGATTCCTTCAATCATTTTTTTTATTAATTTTATCAAATGTTTATTTCACATCCAGAAAATCACACTAATCATATCAATCAGTTTTGGTACAATTCTGCCATTCTCTTACCAATATACACTTAAAACACTTTCCAGTTGTGATGTGGAATTGAAATTGATCTATACAATGCATAATCATTGCCCTCCTTTAGTAATACTACCACCCCTGCCTTCCTCCATGATATGCAAGCATTTCCTCCCTTTCAAATTAAACTGGGCCTTCCAAATTTTTAACAGCTTTTTTCTTCCCAACCTCCAGATTTCTAAAGAAATTTAATTTCTTCTGTAAGATTTCCCTGTTACTTGATTATACATCACAGCTTTCATTTCTCCTTTAAAAATCCTGACTGTTAATTGTTCACCATCCACTTTCCCAAGCTTGGGAATATCTAAACTATACAAAAATGTTTTCAGAGGTGCCTCCTGCTGATGATCTCAAAACGTCTGCTCTACACAGACGTTCATAAAACTGTCAAAGTATTTCCATCATCTCTTTGGGAATTACTACTTACCTCTTCTCATCATGCAGTTCCAAGTTATGTCATGGCTCCTCCCACTTTCTGTTGCTTAAAAATGGCATTTCTGAAACTAATGCATACTATCAAAATACTCAGTTTCCCTATAGCACTCTGCAACTGGTCCTCCTCTTGATCTATAAGACTTCTCCCCATCATTTAATTTAGCTTTTTTACTGCTTTTCTCCCACATCTCTTTCCTTTATTAAAATTATTTTTAAAATCTCTATTTTATCCTACATGCCAACTTAACTCCTCAGAAATGATTTCAGACTGCCAGAATAGGTCTCTAATTCTACCTGTTACCCGTTCCTTAAATCCCCTCTTTTTAATAGGTGGGGAAATGCCAATGCATCTCTAAATGTTTATTTCCCACTGTTTTTATCTGGGACTTTATATGGCATGGTCAGATAAAGTCACTGAATAGGTCTCAAAGCTTTCAACAAAATGTACTTGCCCATGTGATATATAGTTTCTGTCCAGCTAAGGCCAATTGTTGTATCACAGAGAATAAAATAAGTAAACTCAATCAGAACTTCTGATACTGAAATAACATCTTCCATGCCAAATATTAAAGTTTCCTTTCTAGAGCCCTCGGACATATCCTCACTGCAACACTTAAATTCCAGCACCACCTATAAATAAAATGCCTTGCTGGAAAATTACTTCTATCCAAATTCTAAGCTCCAAATGAAATCGTAGGGGGAAACACAAAGACAGACACATGTCAAGGTAAGCCTCTTTTCCCTGCCAATATCCCTTTACGGCTAAAAATCCTGCCTCATTTCTGGTTTTCCTCTATCACAACTGGACCTTCCTCCTATCAGTGTAAAAGCACCCATTTTCTTTTGTCCCAGATATTCTGCTGAATATCCACAATTAAATCATCTTATCTTTTCAAATAAATTGTATATTAAACTTCTATCCAAATGCAGCTACGGCAATATGGCAGTTTACACACATTATTTCTTAATACACTTCAGAACTCTTTCTGTATCTGCAAGACTATTTGTATTCCATGATAAAATTGCCAATGCAGCCATTCTGTTGCTTTAATGCTACAATTCAGTATAAAACACAACACTAAGTATACCATATTCTTCTTCCTGGCAGCAGCTTCTGCATACATACCCTGTAACACAGTTTATACAGCTGAAACTTCACACCATTGTTTGAGCTCATGTCCCATTTCTTTCCACACAGTGTAATGCACTACAACCCTCCTCTTTGCCCCTTAACACATTTTATAAACTTTACCCCTCCAAGTACAAGCTATTGCTCCAACATCGACAACTACTTGCACAGGTAATTCCTAGCCTAACACTAAGGTCACCTACCTTAAAGCACACATTACTGCATGCTTGCACCAAAATATAGTACTGCTTGATTCTGTGTAATCTGTACTCACCTCCCAAGTGCAGAAAACTGTGTATATTCAGTCAACTGTATGCTTAAAAAGTACTTTTCTGAAAAAAATTGATTTGAAAAAAAGGAATACAATTTTGTGACTTTGTACTTGGTTAAAGTTGTATGGGAAGATATTTAATTTTAACACTTTGCAATAAATTTATTCTTTCTTTTGTCTACCTTACATTTTCTCAAAACTAAATTTCACTGCCCTTTTACAGTTAAATGCTAACCCTCTAGCAGACCCAATGAACAGGTCGCTTAAAGACAGTGCAATAGGTTTCTCTTAAATGGGTGTTTATTTACAGAAAATACCCAGCTGGTGCCTAACTACAACATATCTTACATTATTCACTTTTATCATTCTTTAAATATGTTAAATTTCAATAAATTAAGATAAACACCACCCATGACAATCTACATTCTTTGGTCTATACTTTTAAGCTCAAACTTAATTCACACTTACGAAAAAAATTCAAATTCATACACACTCCTTCCTCAGCAACTACGGAATGCAATATTCTTTGACTATGCTATGCATCCCTGTTTTTTTTTTCTCATGCTGCAATGTAAATAAGTACTTTTTTTTTTAAGATTCTTTCTTGGCTTGCAGCTAACACTAAGAATAATTCATCCTACACACTAGTAATTACTATATTTTTGCTTTTAGAGAGGCACTTTCTTGCTTTACTGTTACTTATCAAGCACGCACCAAAAATAAAAATAAAAAAAAACTCCAGTGGTTGTAATAACTACACACAACAAACTATGCACCACTGCATTACATTTTACAACAACAATAAACACAGAATACATTTCAAAACTGAAAACCTATTTTAGTTCCTTA